>NC_073240.2:97836000-98194000 GCF_029281585.2 Gorilla gorilla gorilla | reverse complement strand
TGGAGGAAAATGGAGGGAGCTTCTGGGCTGCAGATTCCTTGACTACAAAGTGAAGAATGAGAAGGCCTCAGTTGGGTGAAGCGGCACAGCTGGGAGAGAGTTCAGGCCTGGTAAAACCCCTGAGTGAGCATCCAGAGAAAAGGGTGAGCAGGGCACTTTCTAGGAAATGTAAGCGGGGAGAAAAGCAGTCCACCTGGACCATGTGGAGCAGCAGGCAAGAAGCATGGGAAAGAGTGGTCAAGGTGGGCAGCACTCCATTTGGAGGACCTCTAATCCATGTGAAATCTATGAGGACAGCAGCAAACACTAAAGCCAACATGCATTTCCTTCCTTTGATTCACTTGGGCCCTAGCAAATATACCAAGGTTGCAGTTATAGTGAAATGACTTTACACACTTGGATTTGTGTGTAAAAGAGCTGAACGATGACTGTGCTCCTTTACAAATCCTACCCATCCTTCAGGCCCAGCTTTAAACCTACCTGCACTAATCAATCCACTCTTGATCGGTGTAAAGTGATTTCTCCATATTCAGATCTCCCAGCATTTATTGCTTTCATCACTTAGTTTTACTGGCTTGTTAAATTATCTTCTCATACACCAGTGGCTTAACCCTCTTATTAGGCAGAAACCTTCTAAAGAACTATGATGCTCTTTGAAACTTCTCTGATATCACCATACCTGATATTCACGTAATTATTCTCTTGGCCAAAAAATGTGGTTCTAAGCATAAATAATACATCAAGGAATAAGACAGAAATGGGCTTCTGGTCTTGGGGGTCTTAAGTTTTGTCAGCAATTCAGATCAGATAAAGAAATAATTTTATAATATTATACATAAGAACATATATGTATATATATGCATAAATATAATTTTAAATAATGCTAAGAACAATGATGAAATAAAGAGAAATGCATAAGGAAGTGCCTGGTTTGGGGGCAGCCTACTTAATATTTTATGGCAGAGAAAATTCAAATAGTTGATAAATTAAGATGAGACATGGATAGGCCGGGCACGGTGGCTCATGCCTGTAATCCCAGGATTTTGGGAGGCTGAGGTGGGTGGATCATGAGGTCAGGAATTTGAGACCAGCCTGGCCAACATGATGAAACCCTGTCTCTACTAAAAATACAAAAATTAGCCTGGTGTGGTGGTCCATGCCTCTAATCCCAGCTACTCGGGAGCCTGAGACGGGAGAATCTTTGGGCCTGGGAGGTGGAGGTTGCAGTGAGCTGAGATCGCGCCATTGCACTCCAGCCCAGATGACAAGAGTGACACTCCATCTCAAAAAAAAAAAAAAAAAAAAAAAAGAAACAAAGAAAAGAAAAAGAAAAAAACAAGAAAAAAGATGAGACACATGGACGTTAAGAAGGAGCACACCATGCAAACAACTGATGTTAGGAGGTCTAGATAGATAAACACTAAATGCATATCTCTAGGATGGGAAATCATCTATGACAAAAGCGGGCCAAAAAGGCAGGGCAGCGAAAGCAAGAGGAAATGACTGCAGTGGGAAGTATGAGATCACATAGAGATTTGTAGAACATAGACAGAGTTTGGGTTTTATTCCAGGTATAATTTGAAGTCTTTGAAAGGTTTTAGGTACCTAGGAGGTACTCGATTTTAAAATGCATTGATTGCTTGAATGGTTATGCACATAAGCCTCAGAAAAAAAGTTTACCAGAATAAAATTTACCAAAAGTTATATTTTAATTTTGAGTTAAACACTCATAACGAAGTCACTAACAATTGTGGCAAATGATAGCAAAATAATGGAATTGGCATAACAACACTTTTCAGAATCGTCCCTTACAGCAGATGTTGTCTGTCAATATTACCTTCTTTCTACAAATGTGTCTTTCATGTAAACAACATCTGCAAGTTTGCATGATGAAACTGAAACAAGAGCATGCTGGAAAACCATTGGCAATCCTTGTTTCTATACTTGAGTGGATGTCACAAAAAATAAACTTCATGACTTCAAGTCTTTAAAAAGAAAGTTGGTTAATCAGAAGAACGGCAGCTGAGCTGGGAAGTACTTTTAAAAGGAAATCTTGAGTATGTAAGCACCTATTTTGTAAATGAAGCATGGGAAGCCATGTATATAGAAGGCAGATCTCTTAACTGGTGGTCTTTAAACATTTCATGGGAAAAAGCGGTAATTAATCACCTCCATCTTAGCTTCAACAATTGCTTTGATTTGCATTTTTAGCATGGAACAACGGAGTAAAAAGCCTAAAATATCAATAATGACACGACTCAACAGCAAAAATAATAATAGTAACAGCTGACATTTATGGTACCCCTACTCTGTGCCAAGCACCATAGTGAATACTTGGCAGGCATTTGTTCATTAAATCATCAAAAAATCCCTAGAGCTATTGCCAGCAATAAACCCATTTGAATGGATGAAGAAAATGAGGCTGAGAAAGATGGAGCAACTTACCCAGTGCCCCAAAGCTGACAAGCATGAGAGCCAGAGTTCCAGCCTCTCATTCTCAACCATTTCACTGTCGCCGTCGGAGTGGCCTGGTTGAAGCATCTTGCTTGCAGCTAGTAAAGACTCTTGGTCTATTGGTGTGTGTTAAATATGACACACTTCAGGTCGGTGCTTGAGTGGTGCCACCGCCTATTTAACCTTAGCAAAGCACCCCTTAATTCATTCAAAAAAATACGTATTGAGTGTATGCTATGTTCCAAGCAATGGGACTACAAGCATGAAAAAAACCGACCAAGTTCCTGACTTCTAGATTTGCCATTGCAGTTGATTTTAATTCAAGGGAAAGGGGGCACAAACGGGTTAATATATAGTGCAATGTCTTATGGTGGTAAGTATAAGAAAATAAAACGGAGTAAGGAAACAGAAAGTGATAAAATGGGACACGGAACTTCTCTTTTCAAATGGTGCGATCCTGGATCACCTCCTCTGACCATATTTCCTCAGAAGAGCATTCACAAATCAAAATGACACACCCACATAGGGAGGGAAGAGCGACATTTGTGCGGGTTAGGGCATTATTGTGCACTGTCTTGGGAGAAATCCTTAGAGGCAGGCTCTGAGTTTTCAAGTCTGCTGATTGTAAACACTGGAGATATTTAACATTACAAGCAATTGCTTCACGTTGCACGTAGATTCCTCATGGGATTTCTTTGTATAGTAAGTCAGCTTCCTTCCATATTTATGTGGTAAGTCATTTATAAAAATGCATTTCCCCATAAGTCTCTAGGGAATACATCACATAATACAGTAAACGTATTTATGGTATACATTTGTGACATAACACTGACATCAGCAAGAAGGAGGGGGTGATTATCCCAAATGGCTTCATATCTAATTCTCTCAAACTTACGAGCAAAAAAACCCCAAAACACAAACAACAAGAAATTATGCCAATATCAAATCATAAAAGAAAAAAAAGTGTGTTACTTGAAAAACCACTAACTTTCTTTTAAGATATCAAAGCCCAGTTTGCTATCGTAATTCATTAAAGGTGCCTATTCTGGAATCAATAGTAAAAGACCATGGGCTAATTTTTGATTGATAAATTTCTCATTAAAATTAATGTCAATCTAAGCTTCCAAACTGTACCTATTAATAAAAATCTTAATTGATATCATCTGTAGCCAGTGCCTTTCTATGGGTATAATCAATTTGGTAGAGATCCTGTACTTTATTGACTTTTGGCTACACACGGGAGTTTTTTCTCCTCCTTCAGGGAGGGTCCATCTCTGTGCAGAAACCCGAAAGCAGACCTAAGGCATGCGGGCACTTGCCATTTAATTTAGACTTCCTGTGACATTCCTAACATACAGCACCAATGTCAGACAATGCTGTTAGTGCACTGGTCCCAAGGGTCACCAGCTATGAAAAGCCAATTGCTGCACTTAAAAGCTAGGCTGTCAGAAAGCATGGTGTTCTAGACTCCCTGGCTCCAGCTCCATCTACAAAACTTTAAGTGCCACTTGCTAAAAGTAAGGAAAAGCCATATCCTGTCTTTATCCATACAGGGTACCATTATGTGTCTTACAATATTGCACAAGCTGAATAACTGGAATCAGGTAAAAAGCCAGTGTTCTACATTCAAATATTCCTGAGTCTTCAAAGAAAAGTGGTATGCTTGGATTCCTGAGGAAAATCAGCTGCCATGCAACAGGGAAATACGAGTATTGACTCATTCGAACCAAAAGGAAAACTGCACCTACTAAATGATTCTCTAAAAACACCCCTAAGGCTCATTGACATGCTGTTGCTTTACACTTAACATTTCTGAGTGCGTGTATTAACTTGGAGGATCTCACTGTACAGGAAAAACAAACAAACAAACAAACAAAAAAAAACAGAAAAGGTCTATTGGACAGCTAAAAGCCTAAAAGAAAGAAAAAAAATTCAATATCTGTGTTTTGCTATATTCAAACAAAATATGAAATGAAATTTACTCTAGCTGTAAAACTCCAAAATCATCAAAGAGCAGCCCAATAGCTAAAGAAAACTCAATGATGGCCCATGACCACTCTGCAGGGATGGGTGATGCAAAAGGTTTAGATTAAAACTGGTGCAGATAAATATCTTGAAGATCAGATTTTTATCTGAGCGCTAAGCAGCCCTTGAGTCTTCAGAGGTGCTCTGCAAATGTCAAGAGAAAAGAAGCTCCTTCAACGCTACAGCACTTCTTTCCACATTGCTATTAGGCTTGGAATGCCAGAGCTGTATGTTCTCTATGAAATTTCCAGCTAAACTGTAAAACTCAAGCATGTGAAGAACACTTAAGGAGAATTGTTTTACCCTCACAAAGTTATCAAAGGTAACTTTGTGAATGAGCTTCAAGAGAATGACTTGAGGGTGGAAGGGACTGTGTCCTCCTTCACTTAATCTGAAAACGATGAAATTGTATTTTCTCTTTCTGTCTGTCTGTCTCTCTCCTTTCCTCTCTCTCTCTCAATGTCTCTCTAGCATTTCTAGAGAATCAGATAGCCTCAGAAGGCTAGCTAACTATTGCTCAATTCTCCATTACATTTTAAATGATTTTGTTGATCCCCTTTGTCAGGGCTTGGATAAAGACTAACGAGAAGTTTCCAGAGAAGATCAATGAATGTAGGGCCTACTTTCAGTTCTGAGTTTTTCCCAAGGCTATGTGGACTTCCTTACACCCATCTGGGGCAGAAGGACAGTGCTGTCCCATTAGGCTGACTCTGCTGTACAGTCCACCGCTGTTTGCTTGTCGATCCCCTAAAATCCAAGCTTGTGAAGCTTAAATTTATCTGCTGAGGGAAACTTCACTTTGTAGAATGTATTTACTTTTTTAAAAAAAGTGTATAATTCTTGTTTATTATGAAAGCATTAAAGAAAAATTTGGAAAATAAAGAGAAAGGAAAGATCCCTCCCAATTGCATAGTGCTTTATAATGAATAACAAAAAAACATGTTTTTTTCTAGGTTTGGCTATTTTTCTTCATTTTGGCACATCCATTTGCATTTTTCTGTAAGCACAATGATGGTTATTTTCTGAAATTTTGTATGATTATAAAAAATGATTTGATGAAAGCTAAAAGAAATTTTACAGGTCTGTAAATTGTTCTTTCTAAAATTGTTCTGTCAGGTCTTCAGAGACTTTATTTACCTTTCTCCTCACAGGTCACTCTCTGGGGAGTTTCCCAACCAACAGCAGGAAGCCTCCGCAACCTGCTCAACCCAACTCTACCCCCCATGTCCAACTTGCTTTATTATTTTTTTGGCACTGGCCAGCCTGTGATACATATAGGTTCAAGTTTTGGTTTGTTATCAAATAGAATCTAAGCACCATGAGCTTTCAGTTTTCTGGTTAAGATTCAGATTCAAATTCTACAGTGGTTTATAAATGCTGGAGATACACACTTATCTTGCCTAGTAGCTCCCTAAAGCCAAGACAGAGACACCAGAATCAGATCAGATATGCCCCCCAAGGTCACCATGAATTGGCAGGTGTTGTTTATTCTGTCACTTGTTCACACATTCCGTGGGCATTTTCTGCACACCCACTAGGTACCTTAAGATGTCCAAATGGAAACAATCTTCCTGTTCTTAAAGATGAGTGGCCAGCGCCGGTCCAGGGTGAAAGAAAGGCCAGACAGAAAGGTGTGGCATCAGAAGTCAGATTCGACAAAAGATGGTGAGGGGAATTGCAGCATTGGCTATATTTAGCCATACCTGGGTCATTCTCTTCTTTCAAAGTATGCCAGGTCCATGGAGTTAAGAGAGAAAGAAGAAAGAGGTGAGTTCCAGTTACACTGGGGCCATCCTCTGAAGGATTAAGCAAACAAGACAAGAACATTATCTCAGTCCCTTGCCAGGCCTCCCCTCTAGGAATCCTAGCCTAAGCCTCCTTCTGTCATAATCAGTCATTTGTCTCTTCTACACTAGCCCTGAGTGGTCCACAGTCCCTCGTTGCCCCTCTCCCTTGCCTGCTCATTATCAGTGTCATCTTGCCTGCTACCCATCGCCCCTCCACATAGCTCATAACTCACGACAGACTGTGAGCTTCTGACAGCCGAAATCAGGCACAGCAGCTCCAGTGCCCAACCTGGCACAAGGAGAGGGTTTATGCCATCGTTGGAGGAGGGAACAAGTGAACAAAGAGTCAGCAAACAGACTCTGGACCTAGAGGTAGGCAATTCACGAGATGAGAATCTCATCAATGGCACGTGGCAGTTATCACTGACACCAAACTGCCGTGAGTTTTTAAAAGTGGAATGCCAAATTAGGGCGCATTAAATGAAGCACAGCATCTAAAAACGAGGAGGTTATTATACATTCATCTCTGGTGAATGGTGGTCAGTTCCAAGCAGCTGTTTTAATAGGAATGTTTTAACAGGAATATTAAGTAAGTAGGATATAAACAAAGAAGACTGATGAAGAGGTCTGGCCTGGAAATACTTGCCATCCAAAGAGTCATTGGCCCCCCAAAAGAGGAATTGTTTCATTTAGGAGAACAGGGGCTGAAGGAAAATGTGATACCAAAATTTGGATGTTTAAACACAGACATGTGAAAGACGTCCTACATGGCTCAAAAGGAGAGCCATTAAACATTCAGAAGAGACAAATTTCATGCCAACAGAGGGACAGTTTTATGGTCATTAGAGCTACCCAGAATTACCTTGGATTATTTGGTGAATGAGTGAGGCTTTTTGCCACTGGAAACATTCAAGTAGAGACAGCAATTTTAAAGTTTTGTTTTATTCTTTTAAGAAAAGTATCAAAAGTGTTGGAATAGATGGGCCACTCTTTCAAGATAATGGTTCTATGACCTCTGACTTGCTGAAGTCAGCCCAGAATACTCAGAAAAAAAAGGTCGTTATGGAAGCAGGGGATTTATCTCATTATCCCTGGGTGACTGGGTGACTTTAGTAGGAAGCGACTGTGCCCAATAAGTGCTGATGATACCGGTAAGAAATTGAGACTCACAGTAAATGAAGCTAGAAGGATGAGCAAGAAAAAGTAAAAACAGAAATATCATTGGGGAGGGTGTGACTACCATCAACAAAACTGGGTGCCAAACACTGTATATAATCTTCACAATACCATGAAGTGCCTAGTATCATCTTCGTGTCACAGTTGAGGAAAAACAGGCTCAGAGATGTTAAGTAGCCAGCTTGAAGTCACACTGTCAGTGAATGTCAGTGTCAGCATTCAAACTGAGCCTTATTTTATACCAAAGTATGTGCTATTTTTATCTCATGATGGCCTGGAAAAGAATATTGCCCTACTTCTCTGGAATGCTATTAGAGTATTGACCAAAACACCAAGTATGTAGAGCTGTTCTGAATGAAAGGAAAATGGTAGGAGTTTTCAGCAGGTAATGAGGACCTCAGTATCAAGAGACACACTTTTTGCTACGATCTATTCACCAGATAATGGGGACCTCAGTATCAAGAGACACACTTTTTGCTACGATCTATTCACCATACCTCTAACTTCTCTGACCATCCAGACATGGGTAAAAGAACAGGGATCATTCGACAGTGAACACAGAGAGACGACTTTCAAATTGGATGATGGATCAGTATAAGAGGGCAGGCATTTAGAAGCAGCTGTTTATTAAAACCAAACCAAAACGAAAAGCTAAATACTTTAGGAAACTTCTTTTTACTATAAATGGCATCCTAAATGTTCTTGGGTTTGTATTTGTTTTCATCTTGGCTGATTTTTCCCACTGGCTAAACTACTGCTTGGGCATAGCAAATAGATCAGGGAAAAAAGCCACCATGTGGTATTAACTCCTAGGAATCTTTTTTGACCGCAACTTATTCATCTTCCTCTGAGTGCCATATGCCAAGTAACAAATTATAGATCTCCTTACATCTTGATTCATTCACATGGATATCTATGAAAAGCTCCAATTTTGGAGGAAGATACAGAAATTTACAAATAGAAAGTCACATACCGAAATAGTTAAATAACATGAAAAGATGTTTGACATCATTAGCCATTGGGGAGGTCAAATTAAAACCACAATAAGATATAACTACACACTTATCAGAATGGCTAAAGTTAAAAATAGTGAAATACCAAATGCTGGGGAGGATGCAAAGAAATCAGATTACTCATACATTTCTGGTAGAAATGTAAAATGGTACAGCTACTCTGGAAAACAGATTGGCAGTTTCTTATAAAATTCATCATGAAGTTATCATATGATTCAGTGATTGTACTCCTGGGCATTTATCCCAGAGAAATAAAAACATATGTTCATATAAAAACCCTATACACAAATGTTGATAGCAGCTTTCTTCATATCAGATAAAAACTGGAAACCCAAATGTCCTTCAGTGGATGAGTGGTTAAACAAACTGTAGTACACCCATGCCATGGAATACTACTCAGCAACGAAAAGGAACAAACTATAGACATATGCAGCAACTGGATGACTCACAAGGGAATGTTGTTGACTTAACACAGCTGATCTCACAAGATTATGTACTGTATGACTCCATTTATATAGCATTCTTGAAATGGCAAAATTTTAGAGATGGAGAACAGATTAGTGGTTGTCATGAGCTGAGAAGGGAGAAGAAGCAGGGGAGAAATAGATATGGCTGTGAAGGGACAGTTAGGGGGACCCTCATTGAAATGTTCTGTATCTTGACTGTGGTATTGGATACATAAATGTGATTAAATTCCAAAGAACTAAATATGCACACACACACATAAAACACAGAAATGAGTACATGTAAGCCTAGAAAATCTGGATAAGATTGATGGATTGTATCAAAATTGATTCATTCGTTGTGATATTATACTCTAATTTTGCAAGATGTTGCCATTGGGAGAAACCAGGTAAAGGGTACATCGCATCTAAGTTTTCTTTCTTACAACTACGTGTGAATCTACAATTATCTCAAAATTAAAAGTTAAATTTAAAAAATTAAAACACTTAAAGAACCTAGTTGAACTCCATTTGCCTGGTTCTTGTAATTTTCCACTCTATTTCACTCTGTTATTCTAACTCTGGATGGAGGATCATCATAGGTGATTGTGGTGATGAAATGGGATGCTGCTTATAATGTCCTTAGCTCAGTGACTTGCACATAGTGTATATTCAATAAATGTGATCTACCATTAAGGGAAACAAAAGAATTCACATGCCTATGCTTGATCTCAAAAGTAGATGGGGCCTTTGTTGTTTAGCTCCTTTTCTAATGCAAACATGTGAGTAAGTAAATGAACACAGGGCCATAGTGTGTTGGTTGCAATTTGGAAATCATTCATTGTTTTAAATCTCATTGTATTTTTGACATGGAAGGAGATAGAGGCACAAAAAGAGGGGGCTACCAGCTAACTCAAGACAGTGCTGAGAACCTTCGCTTTCAGCCTCCTTTCCTTCTGTACTCCCCTGAAGTGCTACTCGACTTTTTTTTTTTTTGTAAGCAGGCAAGGTATGAGGGGTACACATAAGGAAGAGAGAAAAACCTTGTTTTCACCATCTCATGCTTTATTTACCGTAAATTTCTATCTTCTGTTGTGCCAGTTTTTAAAGCGACATACCCTGCTGAGATGTTTACATGGCCAAAGAGAGCAGCAGAGACTCCTGGGCTTGAAGGGAGGAAGCAGTCTGCTCAGATACCATTCCCTTCAGCGTTTTTGGGTCAGCGCTGCTGACATGATAAGTCCATGCATCCATATGTATCCAAATTTCCTGTGTGTGCTTTTTAAAAGCACAAAATTAGAGTCATCTTGCTCTTTTTGAAATGGCCCACTTCCCAAGAAGAATGGGAGAGGGAACAGAATAGAAAAATCTTAATGAAGCAGGAGAGGCGCCAGACCCAAGGTGCGAGCTTGCTATTGTGGTTGAGACTGTCCTGCACGTGCCCACGGAAAGGCCTCACTGCCTGCCAAGTCCGCTTTCTCTACAAGCAGATCCAATAGAGAACAGTGCAGAAAACACCGGCACCAGGAGAGGTCTTGCCTTCGCCTCCTCCTGCTCCGGAGCCGTTTTCCCCAAGGTTTGGGAACCAGGGAAATATGCCATACTGAAATGAAAAGCACCAGGCAGAGCTGACATTTTTATCCACCCAGATTTCTAAATGAGTTTGTCAGGAAGATAGCCACCAAATAAAGCTGGCAGTCACCTCTGAAATTGCATTCTGCATTCTGCCGCTGTAGAACAGGTTATGGAAAGTGACAATGAAGGGGTCCCGAATTTACTAAGAGTGGGAAGATTGCTTTTGCATCTGCCCAGGTCAAAAAAGAAAGGGAGGGAATATAACATAGGCAAAGCGCACCCATAATTCAGTAGTCAATCTTCAACCTTTATTCACTTATGTCACAGACTCTCCTGCGCAGGGCACTGTGCTAGGTGCTGAGGTCACATGGGAAACAGATTTAGTCGCAGTCCTCAATGGAGCTAACAATCCTGGGGGCTTGGGGTGAAAGGTCATAAAGACCAATGCATGCTAGGTCTGGCAGAACAGGGAAGACACCTAAATCTTTCCAAATCAAGGAGGACCTCCCAGACGGGGCTGCCTACTCAACTAAGACTAGAAAGTTTAGAAGGAGGAAACCAGGAATGGCATTAGGAGAGAAGGATGGATGGAGATTAGAAAAAGAGATGGGGAAAATGTCAAGGAGTATATCAAAAAAAGAAGTGTCCCAGAGCAGTGGTTCTCATTAGAGAGACATTTTTGTCCTCCCCCTACCCCATGGCTTCATTGCAAAATCTTGCAATTTGGAGGGATATTTTTGGTCGTCTTAACAGGAGTGGGTAAAAGCCAGAGATGCAGCTAAATATACTAAGATGCCCAGGACAGCCCCACCACAAAGAATTGCCCAGAACAGAGGTCGATGGTGCCAAGACCAAGAAACCCTGGCCTAGAAACAAGATTTGGGGCAGGATCTCTTCTCAGAACCCTAAATAAAATAAATGACTACCCATTCTTGGGTTCTGAAAGAAGTTAAAATGTGAGTTCCTTGTGACATTTCTGGGTATTGGCGTATCATTCTCACTCAATTTTCAGGAAATTTTTTTCGGTGGATGAGGAGGTAGAGCCGGGGAAATTAGTAATGAGAGAAGGGGGTAAAAAAACACATGCATGTACTGAGATTTGCAAAATTCTTTCAAACAGCAATGTCTCTACTCTTTGTTTTGTACTTTCTACCGTTGTTTCTCCCAGAACCTCCGACATCTTAGGCCAAGGTATTTATTGCTTTTAATCTTTTTTTTTCAAAAAAAAAAACACATAAGCAAGGAAGACTTCAGATATGATCAAAGTTGATCAATGACAACTTTACAGATTATTAAAATAGTTAAAAATAGGATTAGCCAAATAAGGCAAGTCGGGTAAAGATCCTAACATTTCGTTTGAATACTGAGATTATTTTGGTCATATTATCTGTGTTAAGACGCTCATAAATAGGCCCTGGCTTATACTTCAGCTCTCATCAGTATTAATATGAGAATAAAAATGTGTCATAAGGATTCTGAGTCCACTAAGAACATTTCTTGGGAAACACCGACAGTGAAAAGCAGTGACATGTCTGGTTTGGACACTAAGATGTGATATACAATCCCCCTTTCTCATTTCCTATCTTGACAATCCATACAACCCTTAAACAAAGGGGGCAAAATCACTTTTGGAAAATCTTCTTACAAAGTGTGAATATCTAATATCCCAGGCACATGGTCAGTTAATGTATTTGAGCATACACGAAGGAATTTGCTGAATGCTGACAGCACCGGGTAACACTTCATTTTACTATTGCATATTTATGAAATTAATGATATAATGCTTACCATCCCTCGTAACTTTAACTCTGGATGATGGTATTTGATCCTGTGGGAATGCATTGTCATTAAGCCCAGAATTAAATGCAAGAATAATCTCAAATTTTGAGGGGGTGACAAAGAAAGATGAATATGAGAGACTACATTGTATATTAAATGTAGGAGCTTAATGAGAACAAAGTAAAACAAATAAAAAAATAAGCCAGGTATTTTCCCCCAATATGCCAGCTAAGGTTTTATTTTTACAGAAGTGACCCATGCTCACTTATATGATTGAGGGATTACCAAATCCCAAATCCTGTCAGTCTAAGTATGTTTCATCTCCAGATGAATATATCTACCACAGACTCCGTGCCTCACTGTAAAAATCTGACATAGAAAATGTATGTATATTAGAAATAGAAAAGAAAGAAAAACTCCTTAATAGCTTGTCCATGTTCTGTTAGCTAAAAAGGATTTTTATATACTCATAAAAATATTTTAATTGATTATGGATCACAGATTTTCACTGTGGAGATATATAGGTATGATAGCATTATCAATTATCATCAGCTAATGAACATGGCAGCTATTTGTAAATATTATATGTTTTTTTCTCATTTTCAAAATCGAACTTCAGTTGATAGTATTCAATGAGTTATCCAAAAGGTCTCTATATTTCATGAATGAAGTCCAGGATATTCTCACAATGGAATATCAAAATAAGAGTCAAACATCTGTCCAAAATCACTCGGGTTGGAAAAAAAAAATGTAAAACGAACCTGTCATAGGGGACACTGAATAAAAATTTTACATTCTAAATATTCAAGAACTAGTCGTAAGAGGTGACTTTAGTAGTTCACAACCACAAAATATGCTTGCTACTCTTGATCAGGGATGGTCAATAGCATTTGTACGGTAGATTGGCGCTGGCCCTCTGGAGGGTGGGTGGGATGAAATGTTGAGGCTAAGTGTGACCTAGAGTAGGATTTTCCTTCAATGTCTGTTATGGGTATGGAAGTAGGAAACAGTGCAATGAACATATAATAGCCATGGCAACTCTGAATTATTTCTAATTATTGAGATGGTAAAGTTCTAGAAAAGGGCCTCAATAACTTTTCTTTAGCTAAATAGAGTACTTGTGAATTTACTTATGTACATAAACCATGTTATATTTTTGATATTGTGTAAGGCATACAATTTATGTATTTGCTACACTTAGATGGTCACATGAATTGTAAGGATTGAAGACAAAATCTTATTTTAAATTTTAATGCAGGACTCCCACATTCCTTCCCCAAACACATCACAGTGATTAGGAATTTATGTCTTATCATGAGGCAAGGTTTCAAGGGGACACTTCCTTTTTTATAGGCAAATTTCATGCTAGATAACTAATGCCAAAGAAACTTGCCCTGACCTTTCAGGCTGTAACTAACTAAGGCAAATTAATAAAAGTTATGCCTGTAAAAAGGTAAGGCAACATAACAGTAACGCTCTGGAAATGCAGCCAGAAGGTCTAAAGTAAAGCACAAGAGAAAAAGTAGAGAAGAGAATTCAGACTGTAGGAGCAGCAACAGCTACGGAAATGTCTTTGATCAAAAATGACTTGGCAGAAGAGTTTTACTCCAATAAAATTTTCACTGAAGCCAGCGCCTCAGGCCTTAGTTGCAGCTTCGGTGGGAATTAAGAAAAGTAGATGAAGCAGGTGGAAACTCAGTGAGGAAGCGGGAAGAGGCAATCTTCTGATCTGTCCTACATAATTCTGCAAACAAGAGCAATCTTTACCTGGAAACGAGTTGAAATACGGAGCCTATCTCTGGGGCTGATTTTGGAGACTATGTTATACTGTATATACATACATAACCACGCAGGCATCCACCTCCATATACACTGCAGAAATCTTCCATTTAAAACGTACTTCCCTATGATGGTGAAGTTGTTGGAGTTTCAATTAAGCGGTAAACTTAAAACAGTTATTCTCTAAAAGGCTTGTGCTCATATAAGCGTACAATATGTATTTAAAAAGTGCAGTTTGTAACCTCGTTGTTGAATTAGCAAGCGGGTTCCGTATTTAAATTGTTCATTTCATTCTAGAACAATAATAACGCTAAGTAATAAAGATTCTGTGAAACATTTTAATTAATCTGATGTGTTGCTTTAACTTAGGCTGCTACTGAGTTTCAATTAAGAGTGTATGGAAAAACGAATAAACTATTAGACTGTCTCTCTTTTTTTTTTTGTATTTTTAAAAACTAAGATTTTTCGGCTAACTACTAAGCTAGTTATTAAAAAGCCACAGCCATCCTGGGCTCCTTGCAAGAACAATGCGGCAAATGATCGAGGTGGTGCCGGCCAGGCTGATGACTTTATATGCTGCGTCCCGGCTCGGTGACCCACAAATCTCCTTTGATATGCCAGGCAGGAGAAAGAGCTTGAAAGGATCAGGAGGAGAAGGGCCCGATGAAGCCATCATGTGACAAGAATCCTAAGACTGCCGCGGAAAGAAAAAAAAAAAAAAAAAAAAAAGCGAGAGCCGGGCAGCAGCGCGGGGAGGCGGGCGGCGCGGGCGCGGCTGATAGAGACGTCGGAGCCGCCCGAGTGACCCGCTAGCGGCTCAGCCGGGGCGCCCGGACCACCGAGGACGCGGGCCGGCGCGGGCCAGGCGGAGCCCGGGAAGCAATCTTCGCTAAATTAAAGAAATCTCCATGGAAATTAGCATGAAACATTTTCTAATCTCCCGCTTTTCACTGCCGACAAGGGTCACTGGTTTAGCTTCCCTCTTATTTTATTATTCCCCAGCCACTTCCCCGGCGTCTTTATACCCTTCCATCCTGCCACGAGTTTTCAGCCCGTCTATGTTGTGTCTTGCTGGGATTCTTAACCCTTTTAGGCTATCTTTTCTGAAAAAAAAAAAAAAAAAAAGACAGGACAGTATTATTATTGTTGTTGCTGCTGTTACTGTTATTATCACCACATCCAGCATGAACACGCTAGCTCTTCTAACACAATTATGCGCATGGGAAGCCTTGGAGAGCATCGCTCTTTCTAACCTCTGGGCAGTGCAGTCACTACCTTGCACCGAGTCACTCCCAAACCCAGCTGCGAGATGGGCAGGTGAAGCAGCTGTCCCCTTCCTTAACCGTGGCCTTACAGTTGTCGGGCTGCTCCTCTCTGTCGCCTTAATTGTCTGACAGAATGAAGTGCCACCAAATTCGGCTTCTCCTAAGGTGCGGTGCACCAGGCAGCTCCCACCTGGGCATGGAGGGGGCACAGCTCCAAGCAGTGTGTGTGTGTGTGTGTGTGTGTGTGTGTGCGCGCGCACGCACTCATGCTTACCTGGCCTTAGGCATGTCACCTAACCTCTTTGAGCCACTTTAAGTCATTAGGAAAATGGGAATATTATACCCTCATAAGGTGGTGGAAAGCATTATGCGATGTGGTGGAAGTGAAGCTTTCTACATATTAATAGATACCCAGAAAAAGATTATTAGTATTAAAAGTGAGAACTACACACGCTGCAACAATTTTAAAAATTGATGACAAATCTTAAGATGTGAAAATTACATATTTAGGTCTCTTATTCATTAAACATCTCCAGCTGGAGCCTTTGAGAGTCAGGACTCTACGTCCATCAAACCAATCATAAAAGGAAAAAGTATTAATAACATGTATTGAGTGCTCACATACACTAGATAGCTTTAGGGACACTGTCTTATTTAATCCCTAGGGCATCTCAACTTTAGTGGGTTCTTTGAAGTCAGAGGCTGTGCTGTTTTTTATTCATCTAGGTATTGCCAGTCCGTGAAATAGTTCCTAACACAGAGTAGAAGCCTCTTGTTACTATCAAAGGCCTCTGTGTTCCATATTCTGCACTCAGAACCATACATATCCCATTTAATCATCTCAAGAATTCTGTGAGTTAAGCATTGCCGCATTTTGTAGCAGGGAAAACCGTAGGGAAAGTAAAGGAGCTTGCTGCAAATCGCGCCTTCAGCAGTCAATGGCGATGAAACTTGAGGACCTGATTCAATTCGCCAAATGATCTCCATTCACTGAAAGAGAAAACGGAAGCAAAGAGAGGTGAAGTAACTTTCCCGGACTCACACAGTGAATACATTGGCAGACCCAAGCTCTAGATCAGGTTTACCCAGTCCTGGTGTCTATGTCGTCCTTCTCCACGGCAACTCAGGAAGGCAGCAGGTTCTCATTTTAAAAGTTGTCATCTAATTTCAGGCTTAAATTCCACACTTTGTATGAGCAGATCTAGCCTTAGTAATATTTATTAGTTTGTGAAAAAGTTTATAAATATAGTCTTTGCCATTTTTATGTGTGTGGCGATTTAGAGATCTCTTTGAACCTTTACAAGTGACTCAACATCGCATTCCCAGACAGCACAGGGTGTGGTGGAAACAATAGTTCAAAAATAAAATCTGTTTTCTTCAACAATTTTCAGACAAGGCCAAATGAGAACCATTTCTAGAATAATTTGTTTATCTGCTTTTATCCTATTGTAAAAATGTTAATTTTTTTGGTATGGAACATTAATTCCATAAATACTGATTTTACATGTAAATAAAATTCTATTTTAGATTCATAGAGAAATTTATAATTTAAATAATGTTGTGAATTATTTTATAAAAATGGACATTTTGAGACAAAATACATCTGTTTTAAACCTTGGTTTAGTATCTCCAATTTCCTTTGTGTGTGTGTGTGTGTGTGCATTTATATGTGCATGTGTATTAGTGTGTGTGTACATATGTCTTTGATTACTGAAAATTGACAGAATGATGACAACAGTCTGTAACAGGAGGAAAGTCAGTAAGTTCGGTTATTTCCTATCTATTGCAAATAAGAAATAAAATCAGTGTACTTTATACTGCTGCTGGTTGTGTAACAAGGTTTTTAACACACATCCATTTCTTTCAGCCAAACGCCCAAATGAGGTTTCCCAAACTGATAACATTAAAGAAACTGTGTCCTACTGATACTTGGTCTATAGTTAGGAAGCTTCCCCAAAGTCCTAAGGCACACTTTGGAATATTAACCCCTGTTGATGTAAAGTACCAGATCTTGAGTTCACAAGGTAGGCTCAATCCACATCCTCTTTATCTGCTACTGTCGTCTCCGATTTCAAGGCACCTTTATCCCGAGTCTCTCCTCTGAGTGCTGCTCTCAACCCCACCAATGAAACGCATGGTTTACCCAGTCCTGGGTAAACCTGATCTAGAGGAGAGGACTTATGCTGAAGTACTCAATTTTGCAATGAAATGGCATTAAGAAACCAAAGGCCAGCAATGAACACACTATAAACATAATTAAAGCTGGCATACTAGAAAAAATGAGTGTGTTTCATGTGAAAATTTAAAATGACAATTCCAGTATACTTATGCAGGTATTAAAGCATATAAAAAGGAATTCTAGACAAATCTGAGTCAAAGATACTTAATTGCAGAGGATATTAATGGCACAATTCCTAATAGATAAGAAATAAATAAAAATATCCTAGCAAAGAAGCCATAAATATGAGGAGGTTGTTAAGATTGCGATTGTTGAATGGATCTTGCATTCATATTTCTAGAGAGCACCAATGACTACCAAGGAGCACACTGTTCCTTACCCCATCCCACCACTTAACACGTCTTCATTTTGTTTTTAAATACCCAGCCCACCCTCGTACAGCCCCTTACTTTAGGAAAGCTGAGCCCTTCAGCTGTGGGCCTGTTTGCTCCAAGGACATTTTAATTCCATTTCCAAATTAGCTAAAGATTGAACATTTGATTTAATTCTGGATAATGAGTTGCTGGAAGCTGGAGAGAAGTTCTTCCTCACTCTTAGAGAGGTTAAGGGACACTAGTTCACCTCTCTCCATCACCAACATATATAAAAAATCATGTGCAAGGCTGATAACTATTATCACAAGCCATCACAGTATATAGGTTTAGGGAGAAATTAAACTCTTTGTAGAGCAAAGCAGTGAAAAGGGAAGATTCTGGGTCCAGACAACATTAAGTCTTCTCACCTTGAACCTCCTCTTAGGTGAGCTTAGAGTTTCCATGTTTTACTGTTTCAACCAGTGTGAGCTGTTTTTCTGTAGGCATAATTAAAAGCATCCTGAATGATGCATGCTGAGCTATTCCAGAAAAATCACCTAATAGCTTTATTAAGACTCTGTGGGATGCTGAGACAGGTGTATCACCTGAGCTCAGAAGTTCAAGACTAGCCTGGGAAACGTGGCAAAATCTCACCTCTACAAATGAAATAGAGAAATTAGCATGGCATGGTGGCACACAACTGTGGTCACAGCTACTAGGCAGGCTCAGGTGGCAGGATCACTTGAGCATAGCAGGCCTAGGCTCCAGTGAGCCATGGTCATACCACTGCACTCCAGCCTGGGTGACAGAGTGAGAAGCTGTCTCGAAAAATAAACAAACAAACAAACAAATAAAGTTTTTAAGTTTCTAAAAAAAGAATCTGACATGCTCCTCTAACGCTGTTTTCCTATATATTTGGTTGCTTATCATTGACTGGCTTTTCATGTGTCAAAACTTTTGTCATATAATTTTCCATAGAGCTAGTAGAGTCACTTTTCCTCTACCATGGTTGACTGAAGTTTTCTTTTTCTACTGATAGATGGGAAAAGTATCCTTCAGCTTCATAAATTGGTATACGTAAACTTTAAAATAAGTATATTTATTAGGCCGGGTGCGGTGGCTCATGCCTGTAATCCCAGCACTTTGGGAGGCCAAGGAGGGCAGATCATGAGGTCAAGAGATCAAGACCATCCTGGCCAACATGGTGAAACCCCATCTCTACTAAAAACACAAAAACTAGCCAGGCGTGGTGGTGGGCACCTGTAATCCCAGCTACTTGGGAGGCTGAGGCAGGAGAATTGCTTGAACTCCAGAGATGGAGGTTGCAGTGAGCTGAGACTGCTGCGCCCCTGCACTCCAGCCTGGCGACATAGTGAGACTCTGTCTCAAAAAACTAATAATAGTAATAAAAATAAATATATTTATTGAAGTACAACCTACGTATAGAAAATTGCAGAAAGCATAACAGTGCAGCTGGATGACTTTTCACAAGGGGAGTACCTCCAAGAAACAACCACCCAGATACAAAATTGAAGTTTTATTAATACCCTGAGAGAGCTTCCTCATGTTCTTTCCTAGTCACTAACTCACTCTCCTAGCCGAAAGCACCAGTATCATAATGACTAACACCATAGATTCATGCTGCTGCTGCTGCTGCTGTGTGTGTGTGTGTGTGTGTGTGTGTGTGTGTGTGTTTAGAGGTGGGGGATCTTGCTTGGTTGCCCAGTCTGGTCTCAAATTCTTGGACTTAAATGATTCTCCCACCCCGGCACCCCAAAGAACTGGCATTGCAGGCATGAGCCACTGCACCTGGCCTGCTTATTTTTAAATTTGACATAAATAGACCCATACTTGATGTATCCTTTTGAATAATACAAAGTATGTGTTCTAATTTTTCTGACTGCCTTTAGTTAAATATCATGTTGGTGGTATTCTTCCACTGTAGTTTATTTTAGTTGCCGTGTAGTCTTTTGCTGCATGATCATAGCATTAATTGTTTTTCAGTTCTACTGTTTTTGTATCAGAGTTGTTAGTTTTTTAAAACAAATTGTTTCCCTTTCATGATTTTATATTCTTTAAAGGAGTTTGCATAAGATATTATTTTTTCCTTAAATGTTTGACAGAAATTAATGGTGAAGCTACCTTGTCCTAGGGTTTTAATTGATGGATAGCTTTCAATAACATATTTGATATACTTAATAAATATTTAAATATAAGTGCTTGCAATTCCTCTTTCAACAGATTTGCAAAGCTGTGTATGTTTCCCTAGGCATTTACTAAGAATTATAACTGATCAATATCATTGGCATAAATATCTCAATATTTACTAACATTAATATCTTTCTCCCATTCCTGATTTTGGTAATTAGCTTTTTCTTACTTTTTATTCCAGCAATCTAAAAAATTGAGATGTTTAACTTTGATATTTTTCTCTATTTTTTCCTATTTTGTTAATATAGTTATGTTCTTAATATTGCTTTCTTCTTTTCACTTTTTTGGAAATTTAGTCTTCTGATTATAACTTCTTCAGAGGACACTTAGATGAACAATTTTCAGCCACTCTTTTTTTTCTAATATGTAATTTTAAGACTATCATTTACCTTTATCTACTGTTTAAGTTGAATCCCTCCTTTCTCTTTTTCTGTTTCTTTTTTTTTTTTTTTTTGAGACGGAGTCTCGTTCTGTCACCCAGGCTGGAGTGCGGTGGTGTGATCTCAGCTCACTGCAACCTCCACCTCCTGAGTTCAAGCAATTCTCCTGCCTCAGCCTCCTGAGTAGCTGGGATTACAGGTGTGTACCACCACGCCCGGCTAATTTTTGTATTTTTAGTAGAGACAGGGTTTCACCACATTTGCCAGGCGGGTCTCAAACTCCTGACCTCAAATGATCCATCCGCTTCAGCCTCCCAAAGTGCTGGGATTACAGGTATGAGCCACCGCGCCTCGCCTGAATCCCTCCTTTTGAAAAGTTGCATTTTTATTGTCACTCAGCAGAAAATATTCACTCATATGCACCATAAATTTTTTGACCCACAGATTCTTTAGAGATATATTGATGAATATGCAAATATTAGAGCTTTTCCTCTTTTCTTTCTCTATTGACTTTTAGCATAATTACACTATGAGTACAGAATCTACTTTCTGAAATTTCAATACTTAGAAATTTGTTGAGTTATTTTATGGCGTAGCATATGGTGATTTTGGTAAACGTCTTATGTGTATTTGAAAAGATTACATAGGCATAAGATATTGAATGCAGATTTCTATCTATGTAAATAAAGTTAAGTCTGAAAATCATAATCCAAATAATGTATATTCTTATTAACTTTTTGTCTAACATTTTCTCAGTGAGATGTATGAAATCATACACTTTCTTTTTGTTTGCCTTTTGTTTGTTTATGCAATCAGTGTTGTCATCAGTTTAAAATAATGAGTTATAAAATAGTATTTGCAAGCCTCATAGTAACCTCAAATTAAAAAGGAAAAATCATACAATGGATACACAAAAAATAAAAATCAAGAAACTAAATCACACCACCAGAGAAAATCACCTTTGCTAAGAAGAAGACAGGAGGGAAGAAAACAAGGAAGTGAAGACCACAAAACAACCAGAAAAAAAATTAACAAAATGAAAGGAGTAAGTCCTTACTTATCAGTAATAACGTTGAATGTAAATGGACTAAATTCTCCAAACAAAAGTCATAGATTGGCTGAATGGATTTAAAAAAAAATCAATGATCTATGGCCTACAAGAAACATGCTTCACCTATAAAGACATATGTAGACAAAATAAAGGGATAGAAAAAGATACTCCGTGCCAGTGGAAACTAAGGAAGAGCAGGACTAGCTATACTTATACCAGACAAAATAGATTTCAAGATAAAAAACTGTAAGAAGAGACCAAGAAAGTCATTATGTAATGTTAAGGGGGTCAATTCAGCAAGAGGATATGACAATTGTAAATATTTTTGCACCCAACTCTGGAACAACCAAATATATAAAGCAAATGTTATTAGAGCTAAAAAGAGAGAAAGACCTGATACAATAATAGCTGAAGACTTCAGCATTGGATAGATCTTCCAGACAGAAAATTGGCAAAGAAACATTAAACTTAAGCTTCACTATAGAACAGATAGAGCTAATAGGTATTTACAGAACATTTCATCCAATTGCTGCAGAATATACATTCTTCTTCACAGCATATGGATCGTTCTCAAGGATAGACCATATATTAGGTCACAAAACAAGTCTTAAAACATTTAGGAAAACGGAAATAATGTCCAGCGTCTTCTCTGACCATAATGGAATAAAACTAGAAATCAATAAGAGAAATTCTGGAAACTATACACACAGAAATTAAACAATATGCTCCTGAATGACAAGTGAGTCAATGAGGAAATAAAGAAGAAAATTGAAAACTTTCTTGAAACAAATCGTGATGGAAACACACACAACATACCAAAACCTGTGGGATACAGCTAAAGCAGTACTAAGAGGAAAATTTATAGCTATTAGCACCTACCTCAAAAAAGAAAACCTCAAATAAATAACCTAATGATGCATCTTAAAGAACTAAAAAAGCAAGAACAAACCAAACCCTGAATTAGTAGAAGAAAAGAAATAATAAAGACCAGAGCATAAATAAATGAAATTGAAAAGAAGAAAAAAACCCCAAAAGATCAATGAAGCAAAAAGTTGGTTTTTTGAAAAGATAAACAACATTGACAAACCTTTAGCCAGACTAATGAGGAAAAAGAGAAGACCCAAACAAATAAAATCAGAGATGAAAGGGCAACATCACAACTGATACTGCAGAAATCCAAAGGATCATTAGTGGCTACTATGAGCTACTACTGCCATTAAATTGGAAAATCTAGAGGAAAAGGATACATTCCTAGACACATACAATCCTACTCAAACAATTCTAAAGAATAGAGAAGAAGACTTCCAAAATCATTCCACAAGGCCAGTGTTACCCTGATACCAAAACCAGAGGAAAATACACCAAAAAAGAAAACTATAGTCCAATGTTCTTGATGAATGTTGATACAAAAATCCCCCCAAAATACTAGCAAATTTAATTCAACAATACCTTAACAAGATTATTCATTGTGACCAAGTGGAATTTATCTCAGGCATGCAAAAATGGTTCAATATATGCAAATCAATCAATGTGATACATCGTATCAACAGAATGAAGAACAAAAACCATATGATCATTTCAATTGATGCTAAAAAAGTATTTGATAAAATTCAACATCCCTCCATAATATTATAAAACACTCAAAATACTGGGTATAGAAGGAATGTACCTCAACATAATAAAAGCCGTATATGACAGACCCACAGATAGTATCATAATGAATAGGGAAAAAGTGAAAATCTTTCCTCCAAGATCTAGAACGAGAAAAAGATGCTCACTTTCACCACTGTTATTCAATATAGTATTGGAAGTCTAGCTAGAGCAATCAGACAAGAGAAAGACACAAAGACCATCCAAATTGTAAAAGAAAAATCCAAATTATCCTTGTTTGCAATTAATAATGATCTTATACTTGGAAAAACCTAAAAACTCCACCAAGAAACTATTAGAACTGATAAACAAATTTAATAAAGTTGCAGGATACAAAATCAGCATTCAAAAATCAGTAACATTTCTTTATGCCTACAGTGAACAATCTGAAAAAGAAATAAAAAGTTAATCTAATTTACAGTAGCCACAAATGAAATTAAATACCTATGATTTAACTTAACCAAAGAAGTGAAAGATTTCTACAAAGAAAACTATAAAACTAGAAACCACTGATGAAAGAAATTGAAAAAGATACAAAAAAATTGAAAGATATTCCATGTTTATGGATTTGTAGAATCAATATTGTTAAATGTCCATACTACCCAAAGCTATCTACAGATTCAATACAATCCTTATCAAAATACCAATGGCATTCTTCAAAAAAAATTAAAAAGAATCCAAAACTTTTTATGGAACCACAAAAGACCCAGAATAGCCAAAGGCCAAAGCCATCCTGAGCAAAAAGAACAAAACTCAAGGAATCCCATTTCCTGACTGCAAATTATACTACAGAGCCATAGCCATAGTAAACACAACAGTATGGTACTGAAATCAAAACAGACACACGTATCAATGGAACAAAATAGAGAACCTAGAAACAAATTCATACGTATAAGGTGATCTCATTTTCAACAAATGCTTCAAGAACATATGTTGGGGAATAAAAAAAAACAGTCTGTTCAATAAATGGTGCTGGGAAAATTGAATATCCATATGCAGAAGAATGAAACTAGACCCCTATTTATCTCCATATACAAAAAAAACAAATAAAAATGGATTAAAGACTTGATTAAAGACTTAAATCTAAGACCTCAAACTATGAAACTGCTAAATGAAAACTTTGGGAAAACTCTCCAAGAAGTGGGCAAAGATATCTTGAGTGACACTCCACAAGAACAGTCAACCAGAGTAAAAATGGACTAATGGGATCACATTAAGTTAAAAAGCTTCTGCTCAGCAAAGGAATCAATTAGCAAGGTGGACAACCCATAGAATCGGAGAAAACATTTGCAAACTACCCACCTGACAAGGGACTGAGAATCAGAATATATAAGGAGCTCAACTATATAGCAAAAAAATCTAATAATCTGATTTTAAAAATGGGCAAAAGATCCAAATAGACATTTCTCAAAAGAAGACATACAAATGGCAATCAGGCATATGAAAAGTAACTGAACATCATCAATCATCAATGAAATGCAAATTGAAAGTACAATGAGATATCATTTCACCCCAGTTAAAATGGCTTTTATCCAAAAGATAGGCAATAACCAATTCTAGAGAGGGTATGGAGAAAAGAATATGGAGAAAAGACCCTCATACACTATCGGTGGGAATGTAAATTAATACAACCACTATGGAGAACAGTTTGGAGATTCCTCAAAGAACCAAAAATAAAGCTACCATGCAATCCAGCAGCCCCACTGCTAGGTACATACCCAAAAGAAAGAAAATCAAGATATCTAAGTGATATCTGGACTCCCATGTTTACTGCAACACTACTCACAATAGGCAAAGTTTAGAAGCAACCTAAGTGTCCATCAACAGATGAATTGATAAAGAAAATGTGATACATATACACAATGGAGTATTATTCTGCCATAAAAAATAATGAGATTCAGTAATTTGCAACAACAGGGATGGAACTGAAGAATAATAAGCCAGTTACAGAAAGATAAACTTGGCATGTTTTCACTTATTTGTGGGAGCTAAATAGTAAAATAATTGAACTCATGGAGACAGAGAGTAGAAAGATGGTTACCAGAGGCTGAGAAGGATAGTGGTGGTGGTGAAGGGGATGAGGGGATGGTTAATAGATACACAAAAATAGAAAGAATAAATAAGACCTAGTATTTGATAGCACAACAGGGTGACTCTAGCACAGCAGGGTGACAATTATACTACTTTGAAAATAACTAAAAGCATATATATAATTGGATTGTGTGTAACATGAAGGATAAATATTTGAGGGGATGGATACCCAATTTTCCTTGATGTGATTATTACATCATGATATTGCATGCCTGTATCAAAGCATCTCATGTACTCCAAAAACATATATACCTACTATGTACCCATAAAAATTTAAATTTAAATTTAAATAAACTTATACACTAATTGTAAATTATCTATTTCTCCTTTTAGTTTTATAAATTTCCATTTTTTTTCTTGAGGCTACCATTTTAAATGCATAAATATTTATAATTTTTGTATCATCCTGGTAGATTGAACCTTTTCTCTTATTATGAAATATTTTTGCCATAAAATCTACATTGTTTTCTATTATGATAGCTACATTGGCATTCTTTTGTTTAGTCTTTGTGTGGCTAAATTTTCTTTTTTAATTTTTTAAACTGTATTTGTGGGTGTGTGTGTTTATACACGTATCTTCTAAATCCTACACATATATGATATAAAGTTCATATATACCATTTATGTTTTTCATATGTAGATATATATGTATAATAGTTCATTTTGCCCAATTTGATGATCATTGTCAGAAATGTATACAATGTTTTAATTAGAGCCTCTATTTATATTTAATGTAATTTAATGTTACTATTGATATACTTGTAATTAAATTCTCCATCTTACTATTTTTCCTGTTTGTCAATGTATTTTTTTTCTTCTCTTTCTACCATGATTTGGGTGAAGCAAGCATTTTTTATCATTCTACTTTTCTCCTCTATTATAATTTTAGTTACATATTATTTTCCTTTCTTTCATTTTATTACCATAGAGATAACCAAATTCATCCTTGATTTAAAAACTAATATAAATTAATGCTTACCACTTCTTGGAGAGTTTAAGTCCTTTATATATTAATACTTCAAATAATGCAGTGTTACTTTACATATTCAAAATCTATTCTAATACATACACTTATTTTATGCCATTGATATTTAATTTTTTGGCTCTTCAGTTCTTTCTTCATTTCCTTGTCTTAAAGTCACGGTTTTTTCTTCCCAAAAACCTCTCTTTAATAGTTCTTTTAATATATGTTCCTTGAAATAAATTACCTCCATCATGTATATATGTCAAGATGTCTGTAACCTTCTTTTTTTAAAAAAGATGGTTTTGCATCTGAGCTTTGACAAATATGACAAAAACAAGAAATGGGGAAAGGATTCCCCTCTATTTAATAAATGGTGCTGGGAAAACTAGCTAGCCATATGGAGAAAGCTGAAACTGGATCCCTTCGTTATACCTTATACAAAAATTAATTCAAGATAGGTTAAAGACTTAAATGTTAGACCTAAAACCATAAAATCCCTAGAAGAAAACCTAGGCAATACCATTCAGGACATAGGCATGGGCAAGGACTTCATTTCTAGAACACCAAAAGCAATGGCAACAAAAGCCACAATTGACAAATGGGGTTTAATTAAACTAAAGAGCTTCTGCACAGCAAAAGAAACTATCATCAGAGCAAACAGGCGACCTACAGAATGAGAGAAATTTTTTGCAATCTACTCATCTGACAAAGGGCTAATATCCAGAATCTACAAAGAACTTAAACAAATGTACAAGAAAAAAAACAAACAACCCCAGCAAAAAGTGGGTGAAGGATATGAACAGACATTTCTCAAAACAAGACATTTATGCAGCCAAAAGACACATGAAAAAATGCTCATCATCACTGGCCATCAGAGAAATGCAAATCAAAACCACAGTGAGATACCATCTCACACCAGTTAGAATGGCAATCATTAAAAAGTCAGGAAACAACAGGTGCTGGAGAGGATGTGGAGAAATAGGAACACTTTTACACTGTTGGTGAGACTGTAAACTAGTTCAACCATTGTGGAAGACAGTGTGGCGATTCCTCAGGGATCTAGAACTAGAAATCCTATTTGACCCAGCTATCCCATTACTGGGTATATACCCAAAGAATTAGAAATCATGCTGCTATAAAGACATATGCACACGTATGTTTATTGCAGCACTATTCACAATAGCAAAGACTTGGAACCAACCCAAATGTCCATCAATGATAGACTGGATTAAGAAAATGTGGCACATATACACCATGGAATACTATGCAGCCATAAAAAATGATGAGTTCATGTCCTTTGTAGGGACATGGATGAAGCTGGAAACCATCATTCTCAGCAAATTATTGCAAGGACAAAAAAACCAAACACCGCCTGTTCTCACTCATAGGTGGGAATTGAACAATGAGAACACATGGACACAGGAAGGGGAACATCACACACCAGGGCCTGTCATGGGGTGGAGGGAGGGGGGAGGGATAGTATTAGGGGATATACCTAACGTAAAAGACGAGTTAATGGGTGCAGCACACCAACACGGCACATGTATACATATGTAACAAACCTGCACGTTGTGCACATGTATCCTAGAACTTAAAGTATAATTAAAAAAAAAAGACTGGTTTAGGTGGATATAGAATTTAAGGTTAGTAGTTATTTTAAGCACTTTAAAAGTATCGTTCAATTTTCTTCTCTTTCCCATCATTTGTAATGTAAAGTCAACTGTCAGCTTTACTGTTGAAATTTTAAAGTAGTGTTTCATTATAGTTCTTCAGCTGCTTTTAAATTTTTTTCTATATTTTTTATTTTTAGTCTTTTTACCTGTGATACGCTTTCATGTAGTTTTCTTTGTATTTATCTTGATCTATGTTTATAGCCTCTTGTAAACTATGGCTTGATGCTTTTCACCAGTTTTAGAAAATTCTTGACCAATATGATTTCAAAATGTAGTTTCTGCACCACTCTTTCTCCCCTATCTTTAAGGTGTTTTCAAATTTCAAGCAATTTTTATTTTCATTGCTTTACAAATACGCTTGCACTCTTATATGTAATTTTTCACAGATTTTGGTCTCTGCTTAATATGGATCTCTTCTAGTGGAGTATCTTTCAGTTAACAGGTCTTATATTCTTCTGTTTAGTCTGCTGTGAAACCCATTTATTCAATAATTAATTTTAGTTATTTTATTTTTCAATGCTAGACTTTCCCTTTTATTTATTTTCATTCCAGTTTACATGGTAAAATCATCCATTTTGGCACTCAATTGCCTACAAAATATTTATCTGCTCACCAAACCATTTCTAAACTGTTCCTACGATTCATTCCACTTTGATTTGTTCTGTTGAATTGGTGAACCTCATATGTAAGGTCACCTTGCACCAGAAGTGAAGGTCTTACAATGAAGCATTCACAGAGATAGATAGGCTATATTCAAAGAATGTTGACACATATTCAGGGAGAGAGAGAAAAGCAGGCTTGTCTAGGGAGACAAAAGCATGAATCCCTCCAACTTTGCCTGCCTGTTATGCCCCCAAAATGCAATGTCCATTGTCCATCAACAAACTACACAATACACATGTGTTTCATGACAACTCCCTGTCTTGTTATTCAGCCTCATCTCACACTTCTTTGTCCATTGCCCCAACACCATTGAATTCCTTTCTCTTTCTCAAATATATTCAAGGTTTACTCTATTATGCAAACTTACCCATACTCTTCTCTTTTTAAGCCCTGAATCTCCCACTTAAATGGATAAGTTGTACGCATCCATAAAGCCCCAGCTTCAAGTCCATTTCCCTGGGGATATAATCTCAGACACTCCGGATCACATTGAATGTCTTTGTTATCAGATTTGTAATTATTTGTTTAATGATTCTCTTCCATTGGTCAGTGAGGGCATGGATCACATCTGTGTTGTCCAGTGTTTTACGCCCAGTGCCTGCTGCAGGGTTTATGTCAAAGTCCATAACCTTTAACTTCATAGAAAGGAAAGGAAACCAATGCAAAAACCTTCCCAGGATTCAAGACATCTTGTAAATTACTTCTTACAAGAAACATGTTCTGATTTTAATATAAATAAAGCTAGACAGAAATTTCGAGCTGGAAGAAATTTTTAGAAACCAACCTATGTAATCACATCACCTCACTCATAAGAAAACTGAGGACCAGAGAGCACCAGTGATTAGCAAAGATCTGATATTAATGATGATGATAATAATAATGGCAAAATGCAAGCCATCTCAGTCAATGACAGACTAGTCCACAACGCAGAATCCCTCCTATCTGCTCCAAATGTTCTCTATGATTCTCAGCAATAGTGCAACAACTCAGTGGTGGCAACTGATCATGCCAATGATCAAGAACTCAAGTTTGCAGAGGATTTGCTTTCCTAGTAGAATCAAATCAACGTATCTTTAAAACAGTGTCATTCTAACATACACTTGAATAGCAGTTTCAGGGTTTTTTTTTGTAATGAAGACATTTGTTAAATCATTAGAGTGTTTTACCTGCAAGTGCACAAAACCTAGCAAAAAGTGTTTTCCATAATAATGAGTTTCATATGTCACGCATAGCCCAGAGGTAAGTCAATTCCAAGGATAATCCACTGACTTAATAATGTCATCCATGAGCCAGGTTCTTTTGGTCTTCCTGCTTTGCAAATATTTGCACACTGGCCCTTGTCCTCACGACTTATTTTTCTTGGTTGTAATGTGACTGCAGTAGTCCCAAGCACCATATCCTAAAAGAGGAAAAAAAGTTTCCCATTTTAACAGCAAAAGAAACTTTCTCAAAATCTCTACCTAAGCCCCACTGGCCAGAACTGTGTCAGAAGCTCACTTCTGAACCAAATGCTATAAACAGTGTCATTAAATCACCATGGTTAACCTAGACAAATCAGCATTTTTTTTCTTGCTTTGGAGAAGGACAGTTTCTCGTGAAGTAGATAGCTCAAGAAGGGGACAAAGGTCGACCAGCTGATGCCAGTAGGTAATGAACAATGCTTGTCATATTTATTTTAGACTTTTTTTTTTTAAGATCAGATGATTGCCTAGCTGAGATTTGATAGGGGAAATGTTAAGTATTTTTGACTTCTGTCAAATTTTATAAAACGCTTTAATAATATTTTAACTTCCCTGTGATGTCTTAATTGCTAGTACAATACATCCAATTGCTAAATATTTTCTAAGATCGAACATTAATTGTTCAGAACTTCAACTCTATCTGCTAAATAAAATGAAAATAAATGCACAGGGTTTTTTTGTTGTTGTTGTTTGGTTGGTTGGTTTGGTTGGTTTTTTTGTCATTATTAGCCCAACAGCTACTTCTGGGATTCTGTCTTAAAAGGAACAAAGACCAACTATTTATATGAAACTGATCAATATGAAGACACATGCGGAGGATCTGATTGTATTGTGTTAGATGAAATTAGTATGCCAGAAGCTCAAATGTCAAAAAGACAGAACACTCAACTTCATGAGGGATTTTTTAGCAGTCAGACATAGCGCATTGTCCTGTACAGACATATGCTGTCTATGCTAAGCATTCTTGATGCTATCTTAATGAATAGAGGAAGAACTCATTTTGAATCTGTAAAGTTTACCACCAAGTTGAATAATTACACTGACAATTGGAAAAAAAAAGCTCTTAAATTTTCCATGTTCCTTTTTCATATAAAAACATTATTTTTCAACCAATCTTTCTCCTGACACCCAACCATTGTACTCCATATCAAATAAATAGATAAAAATATTAATTTCCCCCATGTCTGTCCTAGTCTACGAATGTTCATGTTTATTTATAATCATGGTTCTCTTAGGCTGCAAGCTGCCTTTGGGAGAAGGTCTCTGTGTCTGTTTATTCAGTCTCTACATCACACTTAACAGAGTGTCACATGAAAAGGTGCTTTGTGATTGTTATCAGGAATCTGATTGTAAGAGGAAAAATTAAAATGAATTTTATATCTGTTTAAGTTAACTAAGCAGTGGCTCCTCATTCAGATGAAGAACATTGTTACAGGAAAAATGTGATTTTACCATTACATCTCATGAATACTGACAATGAATGACAGGTTAGAGAATGAAAAGAAAATTTTAAAAATATATGATGACTTAGCAGTAACTTGATATATTTATAATGGATGTATTTATAAAATCAAAATAGTTTTGAGAATATTTAAAATTAGAATATAGTGTTATATAACACTATACAAATGTTAACAAAACATATTGTATTAGCTAGAGTTGGAGGCCACAGATTCTCATTCTGTTTCACTTGACCACAGAGGATATCAAAGAGCTCAGAATCTTTGAAGGAAGGCACATGGACAGGCATAAGAAAACAGCAGGAGTCAGGGTGCAGTGGGGGGCTGCTGGTAAGAAACATAGACAGACAAGGACTCCAGACAGGAGGACTCTTGAAGGAAACTACTCCAGAGCCACTACCCTAACACACCTGCTGCTTAGTTTCTGAAACTGCAACACCTCCACCACTCATCATTAACACCTCTCAGACCAAATTAAATTGTTTCTAAAATGCTCCTGTGTCTTTGCGTCTCTCCTTCAACATAAAGTCCCAGATAATTGAGCCTTCTCCAACTGAGAAGAGAGAAGACACGGTCCTTTCCATTTCTGAAATGGAATCCTCCCAAAACTGACACAGTGGTGAACTTACCTAAACCACAGAAAGCATACAGATGCCGAGTAGCCAAGAGAATAGGAAAAGGACCCTGTCTGTCATCTGAGTATCAGGCCTACCTTGTTTGTGCTTCGCATAGTTGCAAATTTTTTCATATTGAAGATTTCTGGCAATCCTGTGATTAGCAACATTCCCTTAAGCCAAAGCCTAATCCAGAGGAAGGTCCTAACCCTTCTCAAGTTCAGGATGTCTGAGAGAGATGAGAAAACTGCAGAAGAAAAGTTTGAAACTATTGATTCATGAAGCTTAAGAAAAGAAGCCATCTTGATAACATAAAAGTGCAAGGTGAAGCAGCAAGTGCTGTTGTAGAAACTGCAGCAAGTTATCCAGGTCTAGTTAAGATCATTGATGAAGGTGGCTACATTAAACAATATATTTTCAAGGTAGATGAAACAGCCAGCCTTCTACCGGAAGATGATGCCATCTAGGACTTTCATAGCTAGAGAAGATAAGTCAAAGCCTGGCTTCAAAGCTTCAAAAGACAGGCTGACTCTCTTGTTAGGAACCAATGCAGCTGATGACTTTAAGTTGAAGTCAGTGCTCATTTACGATTCAGAAAATCTTAAGATTCTTAAGAATTATGCTGAGTCTGCTCAGCCTGTACTCTGGAAATGAAAAACAAAGCCTGGATGACAGTATCTCTGTCACAAGATGGTTTACTGAATATTTTAAGTAAACCTACTGCTCAGGAGAAAAAGAAAGATTCCTTTCAAAATATTACTGCTCATTAACAAAGCACCTAGTCATCCAAGAGCTCTAATGAAGGTATACAAAGAGATGAATGTTGTTTTCATGCCTGCTAACACAACATCCGCTCTGCAGTCCAGGGACCAAGGAGTATTTCAACTTTCAGTCTTAATAGTTAACAAACACATTTTGGAAGTCTATACCTGTCATAGATAGTGCTTTCTCTGATGGATCTGGGTAAAAAAAATTGAAAATCATCTGGAAAAGATTCACCATTGTAGATGCCCTTAAGAGCATTTGTGATTGACGGGAGAATGTCAAAACATCCACATTCACAGGAGTTTGAAAGAAGTTGATTCCAATCCTTGTGGATGACTTTGAGGGGTTCAAGCCTTCAGTGGAAGAAGTAACTGTAGATGTGGTGGAAATAGCAAGGGAACTAGAATTAGAATTGGAGTCTGAAGATGGGGTTAACACTGCAATCTCATGATAAAACTAACAGATAAGGAGTTGCTTCTTATAGATAAGCAAAGAAACTGGTTTCTTGCGATGGAATCCGCTCCTGGGGGAGACGCTATGGACATTGTTGAAATGGCAACAAAGGACTTCCAATATTACACAAATTTAGTTAATAAAATAGCAGCAACTTGGGGAGGATTGACTCTAATTTTGAAAGATGTTCTACATGGGTAAAATGCTATAAAATTGCACTGCATGCTACAAAGAAATCTTTTATGAAAGGAATAGTCAATCATTGTGACAAACTTCATTGTTGTCTTAATAAAAAAATAATTGCCACAGCCACAGCCACCCTAACCTTCAGCAGCCACCACCCTGATCAGTCAGCAGCCCTATGCATCAAGGTAAGACCCTCCTCCAGTAAAAAGACTACTGCTCACTAAAGGCTCAGGTGATTGTTAGTGTGTTTTAGCAATAAATTATTTTTGATTGAGGTGTGTACATTTTTAGACCTAGTGCTATTGCGCACTTAACAGACTACAGTATAGTGCAAACATAATTTTTATGTGCACTTGGAAAGCAAAAAATTCATGTGACTCATTTTATTGTGATAGTCACTTTACTGTAGTGGTCTAGAACTGAACCCAGAATATCTTGGAGGTATAGTTATAAATGCCTCTTCCTAAATTTATCCTGCCAGAAAGGAAAAAAGAAATGGATACTTGGGACATCATGCACCTATGCAACAATAAACATATTCACTCTTTCCCCCAAATGGAGACACTTCAGCATCTTATCAGTGATTCCACACAACTCCAAGTCCAAACTGGAAGATGTTCATTCTTCCTATAAAATCACAATCCGATGTTTAAACTCTGCTTTCATGAACAAGTGTTTAGTAGCATACCCCAAATGCAGTACTAAAAGAAAAAGAAAATGAATTAGGAGCTAAGATATATAAATATATTCATCACTCTGTAAAAATAGAAAGTCTAGAGGATAGTCATCAAATTTCTATAGCAGCGTGTGAAAGCGTAACTCATATTTATGACTTTTCTCCTTTCTTGTCCATTCTGCATGCTCTGCCTTCAACTAGCACCCCAGCTGACTGGTTAGGTGTTGACAATTTAACCTAATGAGTTACCCCAGCCTTTATTGTTGTTGATTCCAAGTCTTTGACAGCCTTTCCAGTTTGTGATTCTTTTCTACCATCTACTTTTACTATTAAAAATAGTAGGATAAGAAGGTATCCCGAGAGACTACCTGGGTTCCACCCACAATTCTCCTGCTCCATTGTAAAGTAGTAACCCACTTTGTCCTTCATGGTTAGGATCAATTACACCAGCCAGCACTAAAATCCATATCATTTCCTCTTTTCCTGGAGTCATAAGAAGCTGAGTATGGCCAGATGGCAATATAATCTTCCAATTCAATGGAAACATTGTTGTCTGTCTTAGTGGAAACATTCTTCCTTGTGGATTAATACCTCTAACCAGCAGACCCTAACTTATTGGAACAAGACGCAAAAAATTTTTAAAGTCATACCAATACTGTAACTGAAACTTCAATAGGCCATTTCCAATATCCTATAATGATAGATGCTTCTGAGTTATGGCAAATATGCCGAGGATAATGAATCAAAACATGGCAGTCTTTCCCCTGTCCTTTTTTCTCTTAACCATTTTCATTAGAAACAATGTTATGTGAAAATCTGTACCAAGGGTAGAGCAATAAGGAAGTCCCTTAATAGTACTGCCTGCAGATGCTTGATGGCCAAGGACAACAAATCCAAATTCACGTTAAGCATCTATTCCAGTGTGGAAATATTTGCAACCTCTATCTTAGACGGATTTCAGAGTTATTATTCTGCTACCAGACACATGACTGGTCATCTCAGGTGTAATATATATGTGGATTTTTGTGTCACTCACTGGATGGCAAATTGGACACCCATTAGTAGAAGTGGCCTGAATAGTCTTGGTGAAGGGGAAGTCCATGTTTATAAGCCCATCTTGAACATCTCACCTTGTTTCATGACACTTGAAGCATTTATGTAACTAACATAAGGGAGAGACACTTCCAGAAAACCACCACTGATTACTAAGAGCCTCCTCTGCTGTGGGTATGATCTTAGGTAAACATTCCAAAATAATCTCAAACTGCAATTTTTCTGAAAAGTATATACCTCATCCCTAAACCCTCTTGTTATAATTTTTCAAACTTGTACTTTCAACCCCCTGGTCACATGGACAAGCCATTAGCCATTCCCCATGGACTGCTATACATACAATACATCCTGATTTTAAGACATCTCTTCATCTAGACACACTTTGCCATGAAGTGGAGGAACAACATACAGGACTTAAAATTATTCTCTACCTTTTTTAGGGACCAGCTCTCCTGGTGCCATATATCATGAAAAGTCATAGAAAACTTGCTCATAGCTAGTTAATACATATAGTTTTTAAGGAGTAAGAAAGTCAGATGCTACTTATTTGTCTTGTGTCCTTAGGACCTGCTTGATCCTAACCCTATTTGAACCACTTCTATTTTATGATAGAGGGTAGTTGGTGTGTTCACTTTATAAATAGGTAGATCATATAAAACTCCATCATAATGGGAAATTTGACTCAAGTGTCATGATTATATGGCTCTTATGATCAGAAACTTAGTCATCACAAGAAATGAATAGCAAACCAAGAACTTGTTCTTAGAAGTGGCATGTTTATTTGTTTAAAGAAGGTGGTTTTGTCACCAAAACTAGGACTTCATCCTCAGTGACCACAGATATGCCCAGCATTATTGAACCTGGTGCTTTATAAAGACCAAGGACCATAGCTATTTGTCTTGAAGCCTAGATCACTGGGGAAAAGTAATTTGTTCTGGGCTCCATTCATATTTGGAAGCTCACATAATGGGGAGGGAGTAGAACTCTCATTTGGGATACAATTTGCTCCTAAAAATAAAAAGCCCCGCTAAGCATTTTTCTCCTTAGTGTTAGGTGACAAATGTTCATCAGCCTTCACTTTGAGGTTCCAGATCAATGGATCACCAGAAAATTCACTGAGGTGGTATGCCTGCGCATTTTTGTGGAACTGATCTCCAAATCTATACCCTGCATGTGTCTTGCCAAGGCATTTATGATACCTGTTCATTCTTTCTCTCTAGGTGCTATCAATATGATAATATTCATGTAGCAGACTAGCAAGATATCCTTTGGAATTAAGCGATAGTCAAGGGCCCTAGAAATGAATTAGGACACTGTTAAAACCATGAGGCAAGGCAGAAAAGGTATATTGCTGCCCCTCTTCATTCAGTCAAATTTCTGCTGATATTTTTATTTATTGAGAGAGAGAAGAAAAGCATTTTCAAATCCACAGATGCGTTCCAGGTGCCAGTGAATGCACTGAGTTTCTCCAGCAGAGAAACCACATCTGGAACAGCAGTTACAGTGTAAGTCAAATCTATTTCTTTTGAAGATAACTCACTCTCATTCTACAAGGTCCTTCATTTTCTTCACTTCCGCAGCTACAGAGATAAGTAGAGTTATATTAGGAATCACCACACCTGTTTTTCTCAAGTCTTTGATGGTAGCACTAATCTCTCTCTGGAGGAAGATTCCCCTAGGGATGGGATATTGCTTTTAATTTACTATTTCATTAAGGACAAGAAGTTCTAGGGGACATAATAGGGCCATAATAACTTTTACTTTATGGGTCACAAAATCTAGTAGGGGTTTTTCTAGTACCTAAGTGTGTGAGTGTGTGTGTGTGTGTGTGTGTGTGTGTATCTTAAATATAGAATCTTAAATTTCAAATATATCCTATATAATTAGGAAAGGGAAACAGAATAACTTTGGGGTCTATTGAGCCAAAAATTTATTTGTTATTTGACACCCATGAACTACTAACCTATGGACTATAGTGGTATTCCAGGTTTTGGAGCAATAGTGTAGCATTGAGTTGTATACACTAATACACAAAAGATGTGAATATTTTCCTTTTCCTAGTGATAAGTTGTGCCATATATCTTTGAAACAGACTTGGAGAAAATATCATAATATACACCTTGATATTACTACAGCGTCCAATCACAATACTATCTCCCTTAATTTCATTCTAGGAGAACTAGGTCTAGGAACTGACTCAGGCATTGGGATAGCAATATAGGTTTAGGATAGCAAATATACATTATGATTTCTGAGGTCTGGTCTAAGTTCACCAAATATAAAGCTCCTTCCTACCCCAAAATACCCAACCAATTGTACATATCATTTAGGAAACTCGTATCAATTTTAAATCTGCTTTGTCCCAAGGAATCACATGATATTAACTAAGGTCAAATATTCCTGAAGTTCTGTTTGCCAGGTTGGCCTTTTGATTCTGGAGTTTAAATGGAACTACAGTCAACCCTCTGTATCTGTGGGTTCTGCATTCTCATTGTCAAACAACCACCAATGGAAAATATTGAGGGGAAATAACAATAAAATTAAAAATAATACAGATTTTTTAAAAAACAATACAGCATAACAACTATTTTCACAGTATTTACATTGCATTAGATATTATAAGTAATCTAGAGATCCTTTCAAGTATATTGCAGGATGTGCATATGTTAGACACAAATACTATACTATTTTATGTCAGGAACTTCAGCAACCCCAGATTTTGAGATCTGCAGGGAGCCTTGGTCCCAGTCCTCTGTAGATACCGAGGGTCAACTGTTACTTTGCTTCTGCTCCTCTGCAATCCTCCTACTCACTGAAACCAGGAACCTACTTCAAGTGCAATCTCTCGTAAGCATCTTGAACCCTAAGCAAATTATCACTAAGCATCTGCTGTCATTACACAATGTTTTTCTCAAAGTCTTGGTAAAGAGTGTCTTCTGGTGTTTCTCAGGGGATAAAGTTAGGAAATTATCTGAAGTAACACATGGTGAATTTTCTCCCACCTTCTAACCTCTAAGTCTTTGCAGTGTTCTCTCTGTACTACACCAAGAGTTTTCTGTCATTTCAACTTTTTCCTTTCTTTTAACTGCAGGCCACCCTTAGTTCCAGATTGCAGATTTAGGCATCCATCCAAACAAACAATTAAACTCACTCCCAGGGAATCCAGCAAGCATACTGAAACCATATCAATTAAATTGGCCAAATCAAAAATGATGACTGTTCCTCATTTTACAAATAAGCTCAGATTCATTCCCATACACATTTCCCAGATTTTGATCAACATGAATTAGTAAAGCCGTATAACTATTTTTTAGGTGAAAGCATTCTTCTTAAGGCTGGACTTTGTAATTTTCTCCAGGAGCATTCTGGATTATAATGCTAATTACATTTGGGGAGGTAAGAAGGGTCTAGGAAGGAGCAGAGAAGATGGCTAAGAAGAATGATCTGCTTTTAAGGTAAATAGCTTAGGTAAGAGATTTCTTCAACATTCTTTCATGCAAGTGTGAAAGAGTTTCTTCAACAAGGAGAAAAGGACTGTTCCGGCTGCCATGGGAGTTGCAAGGCTCTGATTCTCCCCCTGTACATCCTCATTTAACTGTATTCTTTTCCATCATTATCCTATTGATCTAAGATCTGGTGAAGCTTTGAATTTATTTAATATTATCATTTAGTGTCCTGCAACTCAAATGCTAAGTTTAGGTTATTACTACCCCATCTTCCTGTAAGCATAAAACCAAACAAGAGACAAGAGGTTCTTCTGGCCTCCAAGAGAAGTTTAAGACCTTTGATTTCTCATGTAATCTCATTTTAATACGTGGGGTTCTAGTCTTTCCCAATCATTTTCGTAACTCAGACATAAAAGATGGGGAGAAGCTTTGAATTCAGTAGATATTATAATTTAGCTCAAACAAGAAGCATAGACTTTGGCTGTTTCCACTCTACGGAAGCACGAAATGAGATCAAGATAGTCTCTAGATTTCAACTGGTATCTTTAACAAGGTCTTCAGCATTTTAACCTGCCATGATCTTTCAGCAGCCATCTTGACTCCCTTCTGTCTTTGATTCATGGAAGTGGCAAAATGGCCACTCAAAAATTTTTCTTCAGAAAAGTATTTCATTCAAAGTAATCTTAGACAATCAGAGTGATATTTCATTACACATCCTGAGCTACCAGGCTTCCAACCTAAAATACTATTTTAGCTCAAAATAGGTAAGATAGGTCTTTCCAAATACCTGTATTAATCATGGGTTCTATTGCTTATAAACCATTCTCTATATCTCCCCCACCTTGTCTCTGCACCTTTTTTCCACCTCAGCTCCATTGATTGATGGTTCTGCCTTCCTCTTCTGTTTTTAATGATTCCTTTGATTTCATTTAGCCCACCCAGATAACACAAGATGATCTCCCTACTTTAAGGTTAGCTGATGAATAGTCTTAGTTCCATGTGCAAAGTTCCTTACACTAGTTCCTAGATGAATGTTTGATCGAATAACCGAAAGATGGAAATCTTGGAGTGCACCTTTAGAATTCTGCTTATCACACTTCCACATGATAAAAACCCTAATTAGAGCATACAACTGAGCAAGACAAAACATCACATGGCATAACCTTCACTTGCTAATAGTGAGCAGATAGAGGATCTAGAAGTTTGGACCTCTATAGTCTGAAGCGAGGCTTTTTTTTTTTTTTTTTTTTGTCGGAGTTTTTCTCTTGTTGCTACAGCTGGAGTGCAATGGTGCGATCTTGGCTCACCACAACCTCCACTTCCCAGGTTCAAGCAATTTTCCTGCCTCAGCCTCCCCAGTAGCTGGGATTACAAGCATGCACCACCAAGCCCAGCTAATTTTTTGTATTTTTAGTAGAGACGGGGTTTCACCATGTTGGCCAGGCTGGTCTCGAACTCCTGACCTCAGGTGATCCACCCACTTCGGCCTCCCCAAGTTCTGGGATTACAGGCATGAGCCACCACACCTAGCCGAGGCTTTATCTTGTACCTATTCAAACACAATGGGTTTATCAATCAAAGAAACATGTAGGATAAGATACTGAGTGACCCTTCACAAACGAAACAATGTCCACTATTGGAAGCAAAATTTCTTTTGTTCTTTGACTTGGTACATTCATTATTTTTACCATCTTAGTAAAATTAAACCATTAAATTTACATCATTCAAACATACTTCTATTCATGCTAATCAACTAATTGAGGAACAATTTGTGAAGTCTCCTAATTAGCACTTAGTTCCCCAAATAACCATTTTCAATGAATAATTTATCACTTAAATGTTTCTTAAAGAAAAATGAAAGCCTGAATCACAAAAATTTGGTGGGTTTTCCACACTTGCTATTGATTTAATGATACGTAAACACATGATACAATTGTAAAGCTCTCTAGGAAAATAATTATTAGAACATATTGCAATTTATTTGATAGAAAATTCTTATCAAGTGCACTCACTTAAACAGGTAAACTCAACAAAGTATGACAAATACACAATCACTTTTTGCTTTATTAGGATAGTTACATTAGATACTTGGTTGCCAAATCAAAGTTATGTAATCGATTTTTATTTCTCAAGTTGAAGAGAGAGGCAGTATGAATTGAGTGCTTCTAAATAGGAACAAGTCCTATAAATGTCTTCTGTCTAGTGGTTGCTCTCTATTTCAAAAAGAGGCAGAAGAGGAAAGAATACTTTATAACTCATTCTATGAGATATGTATTACTCTGAAAAAACAGATAAAGATATCACAAGAAAAGAAGCTACATGGCAATATCCCTTATGAATCAGCAAAATAAATCTAACAGCTCATTTAAAGGATTCTACCCCACAACCAAGTATGATTGATACCAGGAATGTAAAAGTGGTTTAATATACAAAAAAAATCAATGTAATAAACTTTCTTAATAGAATGAAGAAAATAGATAATATGATCATTGCAATTCCTGTATAAAAAGCATTTAAAACCCTTTTGCTTAAAAGATTCAAAATTAGAAATAAGAAGGAACTTCATCAACTTGATACAAAAGGTATCTGTGAAAAACTGACAGCTAATATCATACTTAATGGTAAAACAATGAAACATTTCCACCTAAGATAAAGAACAGGACAAGAATGTCTGCTTTCACCATTTATCCAACATTGCACTGGAAGTTGTAACTTGAAAATTAAATTAGGTTAGGTCAGGCACGGTGGCTCACGCCTGTAATCCCAGCACTTTGGGAGGCCACTATTTGGGAGGTGGGCGGATCACTTGAGGTCAGAAGTTTGAGATCAACCTGACCAACATGGCAAAACCCTGTCTCTACTAAAAATACAAAAATGAGCTGGGCATGGTGGCACAGATCTGTAATCCCAGCTACTTGGGAGGCTGAGGCAGGAAAATCGCTTGAATCCGGGGGGCAGAGGTTGCAGTGAGCCAAGATTGCATCACTGCACTCCAGCCTGGGTGACAGAGCAAGACTCCATCTCAAAAAAAATTTTGTTTTAATTAAATGAAGTGAGAAAAAAGAAATAAAAGGCATCTAAATTGGAAAGGAAGTAAAACTATCTCTATTTGCAGATGAAATGATCTTCCACTTAGAAAATTCCAAAGAATACACAGAAAAGTTAACAAATGTATTAATCAAAGGTTCAGGATGTTAGGTCAACACATAAAAATCAGCCGTGTTTCTATATGACAGCAATGAACAATCTAAAAACAAAATTAAGAAACCAATGCCATTTACAGAAGCATCTAAGAGAATAAAATAGCTAGGAACAAATTTAACCAAGGATGTGAAAGACTTATATACTGAAAACCCACAAAACATTTCTGAAAGAAATTAAAGAAGACAAAAGAAAAGCCATCCCATGTTTATGCATTGGAAGACATACTATCACTAAGACGGCAATATTTTCTAAAGTGATCTACAGATTTAATGCAATCTCTATCAAAATTTCAATCAACTGTGTCGTGGTAGAAATGAACAAGCTAATTCTAAATTTCATTTGGAATTTCAAAGAATATTAAAATGGCTAAAACAATCCGAAAAAGAGAACAAAATTGGAGGAGTCACACTTCTCAATTTTAGAAATTACTACAAGGCTACAGTAATCCAAACAGTGTGCTTCTGGCGTAAGAGTAGACATGCTGATTCATGGCATAGAATTGAGAGCTTAGGAATCAACATCTATGGTCAATTTATTTTTAACAAGGGTATCAAACCTATCTAATGGGCAAATAATAGAATTTTCAACAAATGGTGCTTAGAAAACTAGATATCCACATGCAATATAATAAACTTTGCCTCTTACTTCACACCATATGCAAAAATTAACTCAAAATGGATCAAGGTCCCAAGTGTAGGAGCTAAAGCTATAAAACTCTTAGAAGAAAATATAAATATATTCTTCAAAACCTTGAATTAGGCAATTTTTGTTGCTGTTGTTGTTGTTATGACCTCTAACACACAGGAAATTAAAGGATAAAGATAAATTGGACTTCAACAAAATTAAATGTTTTTTTCATTTCAAAAGACACTATCAAAAAGGGGAAAACACAACCCATACAGTGAGAGAAAATATTTGAAAATCATGTATCTGATAATAGTTTATTACACTGAATACATGAAGGACACTTACAACTTAAAAAAATACAATCATTACAATCAAAAAATGAACAGAGGACTTGAAAAGATGTTTCTCCAAAGAAGATATGGACATGGCCAATAAATACATGAAAAGATGCCCAACAACATTAGACATTAGGAAAATGGAAATCAAAACCACAAAAGTTAACTTCATCCACAAGGATGAGTATACTTTTTTTTTCTATGAAAAAAAAAAAGGAAAATAACAAGTGACAATGAGAATATGGAGAAATTGGAACTTTTGTGCATTGTTAACAGGAATATATTTTAAAATGATGCAGTTACTGTGGAAAATAGTTGAACACTTTCTCACTATATGTGTTTTATATAGGAACACATAATTCCTATATGATCCTGAAATTCCACTCCAAGGTATACACTTAAAAGAATTAAAAATAGATGTTTATTCAACAACTTGTACATTGAAGAATTATTCACAGTAGCCAAAAAGTGCGGAAAACCTGAAAGTCCATCATTGAGTTGGACATGGATAAATGGATAAACCATGGACAAACAGTTAAACGAAAGTGGTATATCCATGCAGTGGAACATTATGCCGCTATAAAAAGAAATTAAGTAATGATACATGGTTCAACATAAATGAATCTTGAAAACATTATGTTAAGTGAAAGAAACGAGACAAAAGGCTACATTTAATGTGATTCTATTTGTATGAGTTTCTATGAATTGTCCAGGATCTACAAAGTCATACAAATAGAAAGTAGATTAGCGATTGCCAAGAAATCGGGAAGGGAAAATGGGAAATGAAAAGGAAATAATAGCTAATGAGTACAAGGCTTTGTCTTTGGGGTGAATCCAAGGTTCTGGAATTAGATGGTGATGATGGTAACATAAAATTCATGAATGTACTAAAAGTCATTGAATTTACACCTTAAAATAGTGAATTTTATGTTATGTGAATTATACCTTAATTTAAAAGTGTTTGTTGAAGTGGCTTAACTAACACTATGGGGCAAACAAAATATTTAGTTGATAGTGGTTTATTTAAGCAAAAAAAAAAATAAAATATATGAATAACCTAAGATTGACTCTGGTGTTCATCTGCAACTCCTCATAGGCAGAGCAGTGGTGAAGTTTTTATGCTAGCAAGAATACTATAGTAAATACCAATTGTCAGGGGCCTAGTTTGTGCCAGACACCCTACTTGCCACTTCATATAGGTGAGTTATTTTAAGGTTATGACCAAAACATTACTATCTCCATTATACTGATAAAGACTTTGCATTTTAAAGAGGCTAAATGATTTGATCAGATACATGCAACTATTCAGGAGTGCATCATTCATGTTCAAGTGTGCGTGATACAGAATCCATTCTTGCCCTTTCTACCACGCTTCTGTCATTCTCTAAACTGGATATGACTTCTGCCAGCTCTATCTTTACTTTAATTTCCAAAAGTAAACATTTTCTCTTATCAATCTGCATTATATCCTGCTCTGAGTTTCTATACAAACTTCAGGGAATCTTCTCTTTTGAGAACAACCACTGAAATTTCAAATTTTCCAGATGACTTGAGTAATTGCATTTTATTGTGCCATTTAATTCTCATAATTTTAGAAGCTAACAAAACGAGTTCTCCTCTTGATCTAAACTCTTTAAAAACTTTTCTGCCTGGGGGAAAAAAACAGCAAAAAAAAAAAAAAAAGAAAGAAAAGAAAAGAAATAAAAAAGAAAAAGAGGCCGGGCGCGGTGGCTCACGCCTGTAATCCCAGCACTTTGGGAGGCCGAGGCGGGCGGATCACGAGGTCAGGAGATCGAGACCATCCTGGCTAACACAGAGAAACCCCGTCTCTACTAAAAAAAAAAATACAAAAAATTAGCCGGGCGTGGTAGTGGGCGCCTGTAGTCCCAGCTACGCGGGAGGCTGAGGCAGGAGAATGGCGTGAACCTGGGAGGCGGAGCTTGCAGTGAGCCGAAATCGCGCCACTGCACTCCAGCCTGGGCGACAGAGCGAGACTCCGTCTCAAAAAAAAAAAAAAAAAAAAGAAAAGAAAAAGAATCTAGGTTTGGTATTATCCACATTACATTTGGGGAGAAAAGTCAGGCTTCCGTTTTCAGAATGGAGTGGACTCAGAAGAGATACTGATAGCAACACATTTACACTTTAAAAAATCCACTAAATGTTCAACAAAATATTTTAAACAGTTTTTAAAGAGTTGGATGTACCTGAAAGAAAGATGGAAGATATGAAGTCACAAGTAAGAAAGGAACAGAGGCTGGTAAGAGAAGCTAGCAATTAGGCAATTTGTTATACTAGGGACACACAAAGATGCTAGAGAATCAGTGGCAATGGGTGACTAAAGATGATACACTAGGCCGGGTGTGGCAGCTCACACCTGTAATCCCAGCACTTTGGGAGGCTGAGGTGGGCAGATCATGAGGTCAGGATTTCGAGACCAGTCTGGCCAACATGGTGAAACTCTGTCTCAACTAAAAATACAAAAATTAGCCAGGTGCAGTACAGTGCGCCTGTAGTCCCAGCTACTAGGGAGGCTGAGGCAGGAGAATTGCTTGAACCCGGGAGGCGGAGGTTGCAGTGAGCCAAGATTGCGCCATTGCACTCCAGCCTGGGTGATAGGGAGAGATACACCTCAAAAAAACAAAACAAAACAAAACAAAACACAACACAACACAACAACAACAAAAAAACAGATGATACACTGAAATTATTGACTGAGAGATCCTGCATAAAGGTGGACCCTCAGATAGGTCTCAACTTCAGAGAAAGGTTAAACTTAGGGAAAAACAACCATGTAAGACAGTCAACAAGACAATGACTTTTTGCTTCCAGTTAGAAGGTAAAAGAAAACATAAACACAATGACCAATTGCCTGCCTTCATATAAGATTGAAGACTGAATTTACAATATTTTATGGCCTTAAAAACTGCCAACAAAACAACATTATTTAAAATGGACAAGATCTCTAGTGCCCTTGTATGCCTGTCAGAAACAAATATAAATCTTCCCCACAGGAGGAAGACATCCTCAAAACAGGTGTCAAAAACCTCATATAGTGAGTTCAACGAAACCTGGACTCATGATTAAATCCCAATACACAATAGAAAATAAGCCACCATAAGTAAGAGCCAGTGGAAACAATAAACAAAATTAGATCTGTAACAACTTCATTATTGAAATTACTGGATACATAATTTGAAACAAGAACGTTTAATAGATTTTTAAAATGCAAAAAGAAGTCATGAATTTGGAGCAAATGACTATCAAAGAATAACCAATGAAATAAAAAGGAAGGAAACACAATTTCCAGAAATGACAAATATAATAATTAAAATGAGAAAATCAATGACCGATTTACATATTAGTTAAGACACAATAAAAGAGAGAATTACTGACCTGGAAGATTGATCTGAAGAAATTACCAGTAATTCTGCTCAAAGAGACAGAAAATACAAAATGATATTAAAGACATATGGAGGATAGAGTCTAATCATATATATGTCTAATCAAAAATATAGGTGTGATCATAGTTCTAGAAAGAAAATACAGAGAATGGGCAAAAGGAAATATTTAAAGAGATCATGTCTGAATAAATATATTTCCTTAAATATATGAATCCTCAGTCTAGAAGCCCAGTGAGTCCCAGGCAAGATAAATAGAAACCGGCATGGAGAAACACTGCAATAAACTACAAACCCCACATGGAAGGGGCTAACTTAATGTCATTCTGGAAGAACAATATTTAAATAAATTGCTGTCAAAGGAATGCCATTTGCGCTGACGATTTCTCAATGGCAAAAGTGAAAGACTGAAGAGTGCAGAATAACATTTTTAGAGAGCTGGAGGGAAATATTGACATCTATAATCGTTAAAGCCAATGAAATAATAGTTTAAGAAGTAAAATTCAAGAAATAGTAATAATAATATAATAATATATTCACCAAGAGAATTTGACATATGTGCCAGACACTATCACTTAAAGATATGAAGAAAAAATGAGAGAATCATAATGACAATTTAACAATTTTACCATAGTAATTATTACTTGTAATATAACACCCTCAATAACTGATAGTTCAAGTAGATGAAAAATTCAGCAAGGAGATAAAAGATTTTTAAAAACAATAGTCTAATAAACATATCAATTATCCTCCAAAATTTTGGAAATACACAATACTTTTTATCATACACAAAACTTAGAAATTACTACCAAGTCATAAGGCATTAAAATTACTTGCAAATATCAAAGGAAAAGTGTCATATACAGTACAGTTTATTTTATATATATATATATCCCAAGAGACAAAGGGCAAAGGATATGAATAGTTATTTCATACTTAATCTCATTAACAATCAGAGAAATGCAAATTAAAACCATAATTAAATATCACTTTACTCACTGTATTGGCATATGTTTAAAAATCTGAAAGTGCCAAATGTTGTCAAGGATACCAAGAAATGGTAACTTTTATACTTTGCTTGTGGGATCATAAAAAGGTACCATCATTTTGACAGAGTCTGCACTAATCTCTTAAAACTTGGATATTTGCATGGCTTATAGCGCAGATTCTGTGCCTAGGTATATACACATAGAGGCACTTTAGCACCTCTGAATTCATTTTCCCACCGTCTCAATTTCCTTTATCCAACTAAATGTCCACCTTTTAAAGAGAAAGAAAAATAAACCCTCTTGATAATATTAATCAGGTATCCCCAAACAAAAGGAGAAGGCTGGCCTAATTATGAATACATTGTTTCTTGGGGAGGGGAATGACAAACAGCATCTTCCTCTGCCAATCATAAGTGAATCTCCAACAAATTGATGGAAACCCTCACAGAGAGGACTTAGTTTTCTAAACTCAACTGCTTACTCTTTAAGGGACTGAAGTGGGATCACTGGTTTCTCCTGGTGATGAGGAGGTTGTGACACTGTGAAAAGGTCATATGTAACCCTTAGTGGTAATGCTGGGATTCGATTTTATGAAAGTTAGACTATGAGTGTTAGTTTTTTTGAAGAAAACCAAAGGATAACTAGCTAGCCCCTAGTTTCTTAAAAATTGAAGGACATTTTTACTTTGTCATACCTGTTGGTCTGTAGACCACAGTTAAACTCTGTATTTATTTTATGATTATTTTATTAATTTATTTTAAATTAAATAGAGACAGGGTCTCGCTTTGTTGCCCAGGCTGGTGTCAAACTCCTGGCCTCAAGCCATCCTCCCACTTTAGTCTCTGAAAGTGCTGGGATTACAACTGTGAGCCACCGCACCCAGCCATTCAACTATATATTTAATACACTTATTCAACACTCATTTCCTTCTATTAAACCCATCTCTGTGCTCCAGCCACTGAATGTCACCCTAGTTTTGGTAGGGCCCTATGATGTCAACATAGCTTTGCTGATAACTGAATTGTTCAATATTAAGAATTATTTAACATGAAGGAAGAATGAACATGAACATGAAAATAGAAAATATCACTTTTCAGAATGATGTTAACTCCAATAGAACTGAAGAACTCTGAGTAAGGGCTCTCATTTCTGAATCATGCAACAAACAAGCATTGGGGACCGAGTCTCTGAATGGCACTGTTCCAGGTATTGGGAGAACACAAAGCTGAATATGATACTAATTTTTCTTAGATCATTTAATTTGCAATGAGGAAACCACAAATCAGTACTACAGCAGAAGGTAAAACAAAATCTGTATCAAAAGAGGTCAAACATCTTACGGTTGAAGCAGAATAGGGAGGAACTGGTTCTGACCACAGCCGCCAAAAGTCTCCATAAATCAGTGGCGTTTGCACATGGGAATTTTAGAAACGTCATGGGGAAAAGCACAGAAGTATGAATGTGCACGCTTCTCAGTGAGGAGAGAGAATGCTAGTGGTGAAATTAATAAAATGGGGCGGGAAGTGAGGCCAGAACGGTTTGGGACTAGATCACAGAGGTCTTAATTGTCATTTTAATGCATTGTAACTTTATGCGGCAGGCTGTCAGCCCCTGAAGACTGTAATGGAGGGAAGAAATGTCAATTGACCTAGGTTTTAGGAAGATAACTGGGGCAGCCCTGTGAATGACAGATTTGAAGATCTGGTTAACGAGGAATAGCTGGTAAGATACTTAAGGAATCCAGGTTTAGTCATGTGATCTAGTGGATAAGGAGTTCCTCATAAGAAGCTTTTAAATGTTTTTTTTTTTTTCTCATTTTATTTCCCCAAGTTTTACTTTTGCTCAGGCTCTTATTCAAATTCAAGCAACTATAGAGTTTTCTTTAAAACTATGATGACGTTTTCAGATACATAAATACAACATTTCAACAGGAATTCTGAGAAAGATATTAAACAACTGATATAATCCTGCTCCTTAAAATTGGATTCTGATGGATGTAAAAGTCTGCTTTGCTGTAATAAAAATTCACATTGCTAAACTATTTGATTTTTGAATCAGGGAAAGCTGGTTAGAAATAGCATGAACTACAAGTAAGTGGAGAAAAATATCAAAAAAAATGGCAAAGGGACAGTTAAGGGGCTAAAGTAATATGCATATTTTAGATAGTAGGCCTTGTCATTTTTACAATATATTTAATAGATTGAAAAATCTGGAAAAAATACCTGCTTTGAGTATAAGAAGTCCTAACAAAGCCTTTTTATATACAGAGCCAGTGTTAATTAGATGTGAGTTTGAGAAGTCTTTTAAAGTGCAGGTGAGATCAAGAGCACTGCTGGTGCAGAAACCAGCCAGTCAAGAACAACCTGTTGGGTACATCAGGAGGAAAAGTCTTTTCCCCAGAGACTCGTTATTTGATGATTGAAAAAGAATGTCTGGACATCAAATGGGTTTTAGAATGTTTAAGATACTAAAGTATATTTCTGGGGAAAAATGATATTACAGACAGATCATAGAGCTATACAATGGTGGAGCAGATTGAAAGACGAGTAATCCTCAGCTTCTAAGATATTAAATGTCCCTGTAGCAATGTATATGTGCATTTTCTCCAATAATCTCATGAAAAAAATCTCATGAATTGTGGTATGTTTATTGAAGTTGTTTCCTGGGTAGCGAAATTACACTACTGAATTATCCTATTAGTTCATGCAAGGTAAGATTCTCTGCAATCATATCTCAACAAAAAATTAAGGAAAATTAGCATGTGATTCTTTCCTGCCACATTTTTCTCTACTGCTCTTCTCATCCTCTAAAGGAAGGTGCCATTTTAGTTTCTGCAAGCTGTGAATGCAGGAATGAGATGCCTGTAGAGGTTCTGGCGGCTATTGCTTGGGCAACTAAAGAGAAAATTGGTTGATGGGTTGACCCTAATCAAGGGTCTGTGCGATGTGATGTGATATGACAACCATGTGGCCCTCTCTGTTGACAATGCACCCTCTTTTGAGGATCATTGTACTTTCTCTTGTTTGTTTTCTCCCACATTTGCTGTGGTTTTGGTATATATAATTTCTGCCTCATTGATGAGACTGCAATGCCAAGGAAATTGAGACCTAGGGCATAAGTCAGGAAATCCTACCATTAATCTGGCTTTACCAGTAACAGTCTCACTTTGGGAATAGTAAATACTATAGGTGTATCAGGGCACCTGATTTGGCTAAAACTATAGCTTGACTACTTTAGTAAAATATAACCTCCTCCTCCAAGAGTCTAAGGGGCCTTCTGTTATTTATTGAAAGGAAAATTACACTTTGTGGCATATATATGTTTGCAGGTCAAGGCAGATGAGTGAAGAAAAACATGACTATGGAGTTATGGCATGTTGTTTTCCCCTCTGCACTCTAGACTGACAGACTGCTTCTTTGCCCGTATGAGGGGATAGCTTGGAATAGAAGCGAGAACTTGAGAAGTTATTTACATTGGGTGGGTTTTGAATACAAATAGTCCTTCTTCCAAGTTTCAGTGATGTTGTGTGACAAACTACTTTCCAAGAAGCACAGTGAATGTTGATAACTGAAGCCATCAGCTGGCCATATCTGCTGAGTAAAGCCTTAAGGAGGAACACTGAGACCAGAGCTTATGCAAGTAATCAGTAAGCTAGCCCTCCATCTCTAGGATCTGTTGGTTGGGGAAGATCTAAAAGTGGTTTTTAGATACTCTACTTGCAATAGTTAAAAGTTATGTAAATATTTTAAAATTTTGAGATCATTAACCCAAGCCCACTCAGCAGAAAAATGTTATGGCTTTCATGTATGTTTTGCTCTGTTTTCTGTTGCTTATAACAGAATACCTGAAACTGGATGCTTTATAAGGTAACAAAATTTATTCCTTATAGTTCTGGAGGTTGGGAAGTCCAAGGTAGAGGATGAAGACCTTCTTGCTGCTGGGGATCCTCTGCAGAGTCCCAAGGTGGCACAGTGTACAGTCACATGGTGAGGGGGCAGAGTGTGCTTGCCCAGGTCTCTCTTTCTCTTCTTCTTCTTTTTTTTTTTTTTTTGAGATGGAGTGTCGGTCTGTTGCCCAGGCTGAAGTGCAGTGGTTCAATCTCGGCTCACTGCAAGCTCTGCCTCCCAGGTTCATGCCATTCTCCTGCCTCAGCTTCCCAAGTAGCTGGGACTACAGGAGCCCGCCACCACGCCCGGCTAATTTTTGTATTTTTAGTAGAGATGGGGTTTCACCTTGTTAGCCAGGATGGTCTCAATCTCCTGAACTTCTGATCCGCCCGCCTCAGCCTCCCAAAATGCTGGGATTATGGGATTACAGGCATGAGCCACCGTGCCCATTTCTCTTCTTATAAAGTCACCAGTCCCACTCCTGTGATAACCCATTAGTCCATTAACCCATTAAGCCATTAATCCACGAATAGATTCATCCATTAATGGCTTTACTTCTTAAAAGCTCTCTATGCGGCCAAATTGGGATTAAATGTCAACATTAATTTTGGAAAGGACTAATATTCAAATCATCGCAATATATATTAGGAAGTCTGGTGAAACTTTCATTTTCCCAAATAATTTTCATAAATTTACACTGGTTCCTCCACATATTCTCTTCTAAGACCATTTTGTTTTATGTCAGCTTTTATTCTAACTCCTTGAAATAGAGATGTGCAAGTGCTACTTGCCTTCAATCTTGGTCATTCACTAGTCCATAAAAGTGGTTAAAGGCCCTGAGGGAGGTAAGAAATTCAAGGTCAATTTAATACTATGGGTTGGCCCTTGACAGGCCTGCCACATAAAATACAAGGTGCCCAGCCTAGTCTGAATTGTCAACCATAAGAAATAATTTTTAGTGTAAATAGGTCCCAAATATTCCATGGGACATACTTACATTTTGAAAAATTAATTGAATATCTGAAATTCAAATTTAGCTAATAATACTGTACTTTGATTTGTTATATTTCCATGTGTGTATATTTAAAAAGCTGAAAATAAATATATCATCAATAGGCTAAGAAGACCACGTTTTACAAAATAGTATTCATCATGCTTGTATAATCACCACCAAGTTAAGATGGTCAACCAACAAGGGATTCAGCAAACATTTATGGAGTTGGTTTTGTGCTGTAAGCCTGATTCTACCACATTCTAACTCATGGATGGATATTTTGGATACTGAAGTAAATAAGAAGAAGTCTTAACATGAATATTTGAGCAAAATGACAAACAACCAATCAAGAAAAAAGTTATGAAATCAACAACAGGGTGAAACAGTTAGTATCCAAAAAGAATGTCAGATTAAAAAATATAGACATATGGCATAACTTTTGGGAGAAATTATATGTGCACTGTTTCAAAGAAATGTGAATGCTACTTTTTTAGTTTGATTTTGTTAATATTATTTTTCCTTTTTCCAGAAATAAACAGTTTATATTTAATTTAAAATTAGATGAAAATGTGGAGGTGTTGGGGTGGAAACAAATGCATATTTTAACAAATATATGAAGAAAAGCTTTATATATTTTTATTACAAAATACTTTATACAGAATGTTATAAAGACTAATATAATGAAAGTCTGTGTATCTACCTCATAGCTTTTTAATTTATAAAGTATTAACATTTCACTACATTTGCTTCTGATGTTGTTATAAAACATTGCCAATAAAGTTGGAACTTGCTATGTTTTCCTTCTAATCACATCCTCCCATTTTCCCTTACTTGGGATGCTAACTGCTCTCCTGAATTCTGTGCTTGTAATTTTCAGGCACGTCCTTATGCCACATACATACACATATTTATAAAATGTAAATACTATTTTATTGTATGTTTATTAACATTTTTATCAAAGGTACAACAATATTGACATTATTGTGTAATTTGCTTTTTTGGCTTAATATTATAGTTTATTTTTCCAAAGTACACGTTTATAAATTTAGTTCTAAATCATTAATTATAACTGCTGTGTAGCATTCCTAGTTAGAAATTTGTTTACCCAATCACTTTTGATGGACATTTAGGTACTTTCCAAAATTTATTTGTAACATTCTTATACCCATCTCCTTTCATATAAATGCAACAGTTTCTAGTAGAATTGGAAATACTGAACCAAAGTGTATAGACATCTTCAATTTCAATAGATATTGTCCTACTACTTTGAAAGTAGTAGGACCAATTTACACATTCACTGAAAATTTGAGTTTACTTCCCCACAACTCTTGTTATTTTTATTATCAGACTTTAAGATTTTCCCAATCACTGGAATATCATCTCATAATTTTATTTTGCATTTTCTATTTGTTAGTAAGCTTAAATATTTATTCTGATAGCTATTGGGCATGTATGTGTTATTTTATGTGAATTATATGTTCATGTCTTTTGCTCAACTGTTTATTTGGCTGCTTGTTTTTTCTTATTGAACTGTAGGTGTTCTTTATAAATTACTGGCACTAATGATTATATGTGCTTTCCTGAACTGTGGACTGTGTTACTTAACTTTGTATAAAGCATTTTTATTGAAGAGAAGTAGGGATTTTTTATATTTTATTATACTCCAATGTACCCATTTTAATCTTTATATTTGTATCTTTTTTCAAACTCATTTTATTTATTTTATATTTTTTATTTTTTTATTATTATACTTTAAGTTCTAGGGTACACGTGCACAACGTGCAGGTTTGTTACATATGTACACATGTGCCGTGTTGGCCATGTTGGTGTGCTGCACCCATAACTCGTCATTTACATTAGGTATTTCTCCTAATGCTATCCCTCCCCCCTCCCCCCGCCCCACGACAATATCTTTTTATCTTATAAAACTATTTTTGGACTACATTATTATAAAGTCAGACCCCTAAAATTAGACAGAAAAAAAGTTAGAAGATAGATAGATGACTGATAGATAGATAGATAGATAGATAGATAGATAGATAACAGATAAATCTGTCTGTGTAAATACATACACAGTTGGATTCCAGTCTTGCTAGTCTGTTCTTAGGATTTTTACTTTCATATTCAGTATATGAGATTGGCTTTTAATTTTTTCTTATCCTCTGCTTAAGATATTTATTTTGTACTAGCTTCATAAAAATAATTATTATAGGTTTTCCTTTTTATTGTCTGAAGAAGATTGTGTAGGCTAGAAATTATCTATAGCCTGATTTTATAGAAGTTACCTATAAAATAATCTGAATCTAAAGGTTTTGGTTACTAACTTAGTTTCTTTAATGGTTAATGACTTATTCAGGTGGTTTTTAAAAAATCATTTTAATGACTTATTCAAGCGGTTTTAAAAAAGTCATTTTAATATAATTGAAAAAGTGATAAATCATATCAAGAAACCAAAACAGAGTAATGGGGTGCTCATTTTCATAGGATATTCCAGAAACAAGTCTCTGGGGATGTGATATTTAGAGAGATGACAATGAGCAAGCCTTCTCCAGACAAAGAGTTACAAGACAAAGTTCTGAAGCCAAACAGAGCTTGGCATGTGAGTGAAATCAAAGAGTTCAATATGGCCAGAGAAAAGGCTCAGCGGAGAGGAACTGGAGATAAAGATGAGTAAAAAGAAAGATAATGCAAAGCTCTCTAGACACAGTAAGAGGTTTAGACCTCATGAAAAGCAACAAGAATTCATGCAAAGGCTTTATATCTGGAAGTCACAAAATCTAATCCCCATTTTAGACAATCACGCTCTTCTGCTTTGGGGAGAGTAAGGCTGCAGAGAGGCATGAGTGAAAATGCAAAATCCAGGCGAAAGGCAATTCTGCCAATCCAGAGGGACACTGCCTATGATGCTGAGGAAAAGTGGGTAGATTCGGAACATATTCTGAAGGAAGTCTTGAAAGGAATTGATATGGACAGGAGGCAGGGAAATATTGGGTAGAAGAGGGCGGTTCACGACAAAGGCCCCACCCTCAAGCCTGGAATCCGCGTCCCTAAAGGAGAAGACTTATCCCTGTTTTCCTGCTCAAATGTTACTTTTCTGGCCTTCCCCCACTTCTCCAGCCCATCCTGTGCCCATATAAACCCCAGACATCAGTTGGCAAAGAGACAAGCGGCTGACATGGAGAGAAGAAGCAACTGAGCATTGGAAACTACAGACAGTCTCAACTTGACTTCAGATGGCACAACTTCAGAATGGAGCCTGGCCCGAGAAGGTCGGGCTTCAGGAAAAGATCACCTTCTTCCCACACCATAGCCTTTCCAGCTCCCCTTCCACTGAGAGCCATTTCCACCGCTTAATAAAATCCTCCGCATTCATCACCTTTCAAACCAATCATTCGACCTAATTCTTCCTGGACGCCGGACAAGAACCTGGGTGCCTAGAGGGCACGGTGTAAAACCAAGAGGGCAAGTTGTAAAAGACTGTCACCTCGTCTCCCCACCGAGCTGGTTAACACTTAGCCGTCAGTGGATGGCAACTGCTAAAAGAGCATTAATTGTTAACACACCGTTAGATGCTGCTGTGGGGCCGGAACCCAAAAGCGCTGGGCCCAGCCCCACACCTGCTCACCTGTGTCCTCCCCCTCCCACCAGGGGTTCGAGGGCATGGCGGCCAGGTAAACAAGCCACACCCCTTGTACAATCCCACGAGTGGGTGAAGGGAATTCTTTCTCCTCAGAACGACTTGCTAACAGACCAGATGTGGGAATGCCAAGTAAAAGTACATGTTCACAGTATTCTAAAACTTCAGGCTACCTGAAGGTACAAGAATGTACCACATTAAGAAACAACTTAAAGAGGAGAAAACTCGATCCACATAGACAAGGTAACATGTTGATAGATTGCTTATTAAATTTTCTTGATGTGTAACTGAGGACTTTAGCTTAGGAGTTATACCGTGAAACTTTCTCATTTTATAAATTAGTAATGCCTAAAGTCTCAGTAAGCTACAGAATGCCACGAGCTCTCAGCTGTTAGGTGAGCCCACAGAGGGCACTGCCTCTTTGCTTTTCAAATGATGCCTTGCACAGAACCTGGGAATCATCAAAACACATATGAGACAAGAACTTGTACCTCATGCAGGTGTTCTAGGTTATTCTCCACTTCCTTCTACTGGAGAGAAAAAAAAATCCTAAAATAGTTGACTAAAAGAAAAAAGTGATTCCAAACATGTAAACCTCAGGTAAATTAGAAACATGGGCTACATCCAGGAAGCCATCACAAGAGAAATAGTATGGGGAACACACAATATGGTAACCGTGGCTGAGAGCTGGACATATATTTTTCTCAAAGTCTTTAAATCCCCATGCCAGCTTCATGAAGCTGGTATAATTATTCTGGCTTTCAGATAAAGAAGTGAAACCAAAAAACAAAGAAAAAAGAAATCAAGTAACATGCCTAAGTTCACACAACTGTGAGAGGCAAAAATGAATCTGGACCCAAGTCATGTGAGGTCAATGCCATTGAAGGCTGTGTCCACAGCATCACAGAGTCCAAGGATTTGCACTGGGCTGAATATCATGCCTTTGGACTGACAAGAGTTGACTCCCAGCTCATCTTATGGGAAAAGATGAGACAGGAAGAAATCAAGGTGTCTACAGCAAATTTTAAGGAAAATTGTTAAGAGAAGACAATTCCTACAGGTGTATGTGGGGGTTGAACTACGTTCCAACTTGCTAGGACTAGGTTCTAATTTTTACTTTTGTTTTCTTGATTTAAAAAGATTTTTACCTTGGAGTGAAGGTGGATGGAGTTATAACAGGTTCATCAAGCAAACACAGCTCCGCACAACACAGGTCAGGATTTCTCGTTTGAAATTGTCTATATCTTCTTGACTCCAATCCTCTGCTCCACAAACGATCAGAGATGATTTTCTGCCACGACAAACAGTTGCTAAATCTTCCCTTCTGCTTCAGCTCAGAAGAAATCCCAAACTATAGCCAGGCAGCTGCCCTCTATGCTAACTCCATTCACCAATTTTCCCTTGCAGTCTAAAACTGGTGGCCCCAGAGCTGGCCCACGTGCTATATTTCTGTGATTCAATATTTTGATTATGTGTCTCTCTCTGACATGTTTTTTCCTGCCCACACAAAACCTGAGTAAATTACAACTAGCTTTGAATAGAACAATCAAAGAATAGTCTACCAATTTCTACCTCCTGCAGTAATATCAGGCAGCCAGGGCTAGAAGACAGCCTGCCACCCTCATTCTACTACTTGCTATTATTAATCCTCCAGTCTCCAAAAGACACAGTCATGATGAGTAACTCCAGAAATCTTCATTAACTCGAGAGTTTTCCCCAAATAGAGGTAGCATTTAACTCTAACAAGCTTCTGATCATCAGCCCTATTAAAGTTCAAACTGTTAACTCTCCTCTCAAAATCTCAGAATACAAGCTGCCTTTCTCCGGTTTGGTTCTCTCTGCTATGAGATTTTGATATCATTCTCATTTCATTTTTTAGAGTTGAGGTCTCACTCTGTCACCTAGCCTGGAGTGCAGCAGCGCAATCATAGCTCACTGCAGCCTTGAACTCACGGGCTCAAGCAATCCTCTCACCTCAACCTCCCTAGTAGCTACGGGCACGTGCCACCACACGCAGCTAATTTTTTTGTTTGTTTGTTTTAGTTTTTAGAGAGATAGGCTGGTCTCAAACTCCTGGCCCAGGCTGGTCTACTTGCTGTTGCCCACACCAGGGTTGGTCTCGACCAACCCGGTCTTCAAGCAATCCTTCCATCTCGTCCTCTCAAAGTTCTGAGATTACAGGTGTGAGCCACTGCACTTGGTCTTCATTCTCATTTTTATGATGCCTTTTTTTTAAAAAAAATTGAATCACTTTGATCCATCTACATTCTAGAGAAATGAAGATGCTAGGCCAGGTGCGGTGGCTCACGTCTGTAATTCCAACACATTGAGAGGTCAAGGCGGGCGGATCACGAGGTCAGGAGTTTGAAACCAGCCTGGCCAACATGGTGAAACGTCGTCTCTACTAAAAATACAAAAATTAGCCAGGCATGTGGTGGCACATGCCTGTAATCTGAGCTACTCAGGAGGCTGAGGCAGAAGAATCACTTGAACCCATGAGGCAGAGGTTGCCGTGAGCCAAGATTGCGCCACTGTATACCAGCCTGGGTGACAGAGTGAGACTCCATCTCAGAGCAAAACAAAACAAAACAAAAAAGAAATGAAGAAGAAGCATGGAGTCCTGAATAAAACCCTCAGCAATAAACATTCCTAAGTGTACACAGATCCTTCAAACATAAACTCTTCTCAACATCACATCTTGGGGAAATGTTTTCTATTTTTTCTGTTGAGTCTTATTTTTTGCCCCTGTTAAAAGGAAATCCATAATAGGAACTGTCAGGAGACAGTTCCTAGGCCCGATTTTGTGTAATACTTGCTGTTTCACACTGGCTATGCTGCTTAATCTCTCTGACCCTCCGTTTCCAAAGAAAAATTCAGAGGTTATACAAGATCAGTCATTTTCAAACTGTTATTCACAGGATCATATAGTTCCATTCCTGTGCCTTCAGGGTTGGCAGAGAGAAGGGCATCCCCTTCTCAAGATGGAGGCTGAGTAGGCATGAGTTGAAAAATCTCTCATAGACCTTTTTTTTAACTAGAATTTACATTGTGGTTTGGTATTAGATTCCATCTGAGAATTGGATTCTAGTCCTAGCATTTTTTTTTTTTAGCCTGAATTAGATGATGTCTGAGGACTAAAATGCTATGGTCCTGGTACCTTCAGGTTATAGGCATAGTAGTGGGTACATTCCAGTAGACATGTGGTTAAAAGAGATGAGACTGTCCTGCTTTTCAAGAACAACGCCATTTAATTGGAAAGGTCTGTGAAAACCAGGACCATGTAAGTGGACACAAGGAGTCAGAAGTATCTTTAAATGTTGACAGATTCCAATCTGAATTAGAAAAGACTAAGGAAGAAATGATGTAGGGTAGGGAAGTTTCTTGGATACCAAGCTGTGAACTAAGTATTAAATACACTCAGCAGATCTTTTATTTTATTTATCTGAAAGGCAATCATTGCAGCATTCCAAATTTTCTTTAAGTTTCAATTGTTCTAGGACTTTCGCCATAGGGTCCTTGTCACATGACCAAGAAAGATTAGGCTCCCAGACACTTTGAAGGGTGAGAAAAAATGGAATTTATTGGGTGGGAAGGAAAAAAAGGGAAACACAGACTCAGCAGAGTGAGAGTCCCACTAATTGGTTTCCCACCTCACAGATTGAATCCCAGGTTACCACCCCGAACAGGAGAGGCCAGGCTCCTCCCCACTGCTCCCCACAGCTCCACCCCATTCTCCCCGTGCCAGGGTGGTCGGAGGTTCTCCAGGGACCACTTTATACTTGGCTGTCTCACTATGAGGCTGTATCCTTCATCCCAACATTACGATTCCTTGCAAATCAAATATGGACTTTCCACACACTTCTGATTATAAACAATGCTCTCAAAAAAATGCCATAACATCTACTCTGAACTTCTTAGACTATTGTTGGCTGTACCTGACAGATGTACACAGTCTGCGGTAACAGCTGTGTTACAGAAATATTGTGCACCGATCATCTTGTTTTAGTTTAATCATATTACTCAATTGTTCTCAGTGAAATTTCAGTTATGTATGTCCTTACTTCAATTCTGATTCATCTTCACCAGCTGGTATTGAAAAAACTCTTTCAACCTATCTTCCCAACATACACACCTTCTAATGAAGTATGATCAAAGGTGAGGAGAGTGAAGAACAAGAATTTAATCCAGAGAGAAGTGGCACTGGAGATCTGAATGGGCAGAGACCATTGGAGAACTCAATGGAAATAGGAAGAAATTTTATAGGAATACAAGGAGGAGCAGTAGAAGGAGATTGTTCCTAAAGGAAACTGACAGTAAAGTGAATAGAAGTCCTCCTGCCCCAGGAATGTTAAAATGGGCCCTCGAGATGTTTTTATCACTTGGGTGGGAGGACAGCCTGGGCAGGTGACCATTACTATGCAGATGGCAGTTCTCTGAAGACGGAGAAGTGAGGACATTGGAAAGTGAGCCTTTAGAACTGGCATCCGGGGTGAAGGGGAGAGGTAGCGTTAGGCTGCGAATCACCTAACCAGTTTCTCCTCCTCTCTGAGATTTCATTTTTTTCTGGAGTCCTGTGAAAGCTGAAGAAAAGCACAGCTCTTGTCTTAGGTGCCCCATGGCCAAAAGGGTGATAGTAGCTTCAGGAAAGGAGGAGGAGTGTTGTAGACTGCGCTTGAAATTAGAGTTTTCTTATAAGAATGCAGGTTCCATATTCAAGATATTCTCGGCCAGGAGCAGTGGCTCATGCCTCCCAGCACTTTGGGATGCCGAGGCAGGTGGATCACGAGGTGAGGAGATCGAGACCATCCTGGCCAACGTGGTAAAACCCTGTCTCTACTAAAATATATTAAAAAAAAATTAGCCAGGCATGGTGGCATGTGTAGTCTCAACTACTCCGGAGGCTGAGGCAGGGGAATTGCTTGAACCCAGGAGGTGGAAATTGCAGTGAGCCGAGATCGTGCCACTACACTCCAGGCCTGGCAACAGAGCGAGACTCCGTCTCAAAAAAAATTACATATATATGCTCTCTCTATATATATTCTCAGGTCTGCTGGGAAAGAAAAATAATCTCTTCAATAATAGTCTATAAATTTAATTACATAGGGGAATTTATGCAAGATTATGTGGATTATGGTGCCACCTATAAATAGACATTTCAATAGCTGATGTGAACTCTTACTTATGGGAGGCCAGTAGTAAGTTGAATCCCTGTGTGAGTTGTTTTAAACAACTGGGAGAAGAAATAGTGATGTGGAGAATACTCAAAATTGAGATGCGGGAAAAAACAGGTTGTAAGATGGTATCATTGTATAATCCCAAATTGGCCAGAATATAGGTTGCATACACACACACACACAAACACACACACACAAACACACACACACGCACACACACACAGACACATATTATATATAGTTATAGCTATTAATTAGTTATAGATTCATAGCTATTAATTAGCTATAGATTCATAAAAAGATTTATATGTTGGTGGTCATTCTCTTTGTGTGATGAGATTTGCTACTTTGGATATTTGTTATTCTTATGATTAGAAAACATAATGTGATATTTATATTTTATAGATTAACGAGCTAGCTATCCTCAGAATTAGTAGTGTAAAAATACAGCCACTTTTACAATTCACTTCTTGGATAATTTTTATGTATATTTGAGATTCATTTATTTAAATATTTCTTCAACACTATGACTTCCTTAGAAAAAGAATTCGCATAAGCATTAAAATCTCCCCCCCAAAAAACATCATAATTTCCCAAGAGCTGTATGAGGAAAAAAATAAAACAAATGGACGCAAAACCTACTTCTGAGTTTTCTAGTGGTGACAACAAACAGAGAAATGTGATGTGCTATACAACTCTCATCATATCGAGAAACATGAACTGTTTTCTGCCCTGACTTTATTAGGGACCAAAGGGCGGGATGGGGGGCAGACTGTATGAAAATGTGAGCAAACACTATTGATGGGTGTGGGATACAGGCAAGAAAGAGGTGTCAGATGAACACTTCTCGGAATATTATATATTTGAATTGAGGTTATGCCAATTAAAAAAAAGGGGTTTTCCTGGCAATTTACTAAATACATAGTTCTCATTGCTAATCATCAAAGATAAAAATATATCTCCATTCCTCTGGCAAGAGAGTACTATGTAGTGATTAAGCGTTTGTCTCTGGACCAGCCTCCCTGGGTTTAAATCTCACCACCATCATCTACTTATTCGGTGCCTTTGGACAGTGTATTCAATGCCTCCAATTTCTATGTCCTCATTTATGAAATAGCCACAGTAATAGAACATAGCAAGCACTGCATAAACACTATGGTCTTCCTCATCACCACCCTCATCTTCATCCTCACCATCACCGTCGCCAATCAGAGCAATGGAAAAGCACATTAAATAAAATTAGTGAATAACTTTCGCTGCAGTATGATGACATTTTAGTGAAATTCATTTGTTTCTTGAATCAAGGGACCATCCTAGTCCTGCCAAAGCAGCTGAAACATACACAGAAGTTTCTGTCTTCCAGTTGCCTTGGGACCACATATGACCTAAAATTAATCTTGATTTCCCAGGATTTTGACTATGATCCCTACTGAAGACCAACCTGCGGTCAATTTACAAAGTATTTTCAAAAGTTGTGTAAAACTAATCTACATCTCCTCTCATTGTGTTTCTTCTTGCTGGCTCCTCCTCTCTCACATGCCCAGTGGCCATCCCAACCACAATTCTACCCTAACACATGGACACACACACACAAATACATATATACACGCACACACATCCACACACAATACATTTACACATGCACACACATTCACACATACATCCACATATTACACATGTACACATACACATGTACACACGTCCACACACATATATACATATAGCACACATGTATGCATACACATGCATGCACATCTGTGTACACATACACATACACACATGTACACACACAGCACGTATCCACATACACATGCAAACATGCAAACATCCACAAACACAACACACATATACACATACATATGCACTCACATACACATCAACACATCAACACAAATGCGCAAATACACGCACATATACACATATCCACATCCACACATAAATACATTATACATGTATACACATACACACACAGACACAAATATACACATATACACACTTATGCACATCCATGTAAAAGCACATATATACACACATACACATGCATATACATAAACACATGTACACACTTACACACACACAAATATACACATACACATACACATACACATACTGCTTAACTCTCTAAGCAGATCCAAACATCCTGAGAATACTCCAAGGATGGTTTTGGACTTTACTCTTCTTATCAGAGGAGACTGGCTTTAACTCCCCAAACTCCAGTCTTGTTTAATGAAATTCAAAATAATTATATGTCAGAAGCATATCTATGCAAAATAATCTGGATGTTTATGTGTGTGTGTGCTCATAAGTGAGCTGATAGGCCTTCATGACCCCGTAACTCTGCAGTGGTATGTTCTGGGATAGTCATTGCCATGGCCGCCAGCCTGCGTTCCCCGACACATACGCTTACACACATGCACACATATACATATGCATACACAAATATACATTCACACAAACACCTGCGTTGTGTTTCCATTGTATTCTCTATTGATGGTGAAAGAATCTACATTGATAATAAATAACGCCATATCTATTCTTCTCTTGGTTTTTTCTCTTCAATTCCGCATTCAGTTAAAATTCTAAAAGATTGTTTTCAATGCTTAGAAATAGAAGACAGTGCCATAATCTCTCTTTTTTTTTTTTTTTTTTTTTTTTTTTATGGAGTCTTGCTCTGTCGCCCAGGCTGGAGTGCAGTGGCGCGATCTCTGCTCACTGCAAGCTCCACCTCCCTGGTTCATACCATTCTCCTGCCTCAGCCTCCCGAGTAGCTGGGATTACAGGCGCCTGCTACCACGCCTGGCTAATGTTTTTGTATTATTATTATTATTATTATTATTATTATTATTATTATTATTATTATTATTTAGTATAGACGGGGTTTCACTGTGTTAGCCAGGATGGTCTCCATCTCCTGACCTCGTGATCCGCCCGCCTTGGCATCCCAAAGAGCTGGGATTACAGGCGTGAGCCACCGCGCCTGGCCCATCTCTATTTTTAGAATGTAAAAACTGAGGCTCAGTGGCAAGCTGACTTTCTTTGCTCTCTGTAGCTACTATCATTGTCCCGCCACAGGAACTGTCCGCAGAGTGCTGATCTAGGAAACAAGCTGGTAGGAGTATCCACAGAACGGGATCCTGGCCACTGCTTTGGTATGAACTATCCATGGGAATGCAGAACCTTATTTCAGCTTTCTAGGTCTTAGCTTCCTTCTTTTCAAAGGAGGAGAAGGTGGAACTGGAAAGGCTGGAAAACAAGATCACACAGGTTGAGAACTTTAGAAATTATACAATTTTCTCCTCCAGAATATTCTTTATAACTTCTTTTATAATCGGTTCTCTGATTTAGCGTTTTGACTTCAATCCCAGTTTTTCTTTTTTTTTTCCATCTTTTTTTTTTTAATTATACTTTAAGTTTTAGGGTACATGTGCACATTGTGCAGGTTAGTTACATATGTATACATGTGCCATGCTGGTGCACTGCACCCACTAACTTGTCATCTAGCATTAGGTATATCTCCCATTGCTATCCCTCCCCCCTCGCCCACCCCACAACAGTCCCCAGAGTGTGATATTCCCCTTCCTGTGTCCATGTGATCTCATTGTTCAATTCCTACCTATGAGTGAGAATATGCGGTGTTTGGTTTTAAAGGATTCCCTATTTAATAAATGGTGCTGGGAAAACTGGCTAGCCATATGTAGAAAGCTGAAACTGGATCCCTTCCTTACACCTTATACAAAAATCAATTCAAGATGGATTAAAGACTTAAACGTTAGACCTAAAACCACAAAAACCCTAGAAGAAAACCTAGGCATTACCATTCAGGACATAGGCATGGGCAAGGACTTCATGTCTAAAACACCAAAAGCAATGGCAACAAAAGACAAAATTGACAAATGGATCTAATTAAACTAAAGAGCTTCTGCACAGCAAAAGAAACTACCATCAGAGTGAACACGCAACCTACAAAATGGGAGAAAATTTTCGCAACCTACTCATCTGACAAAGGGCTAATATCCAGAATCTACAATGAACTCAAACAAATTTACAAGAAAAAAACAAACAACCCCATCAAAAAGTGGGTGAAGGACATGAACAGACACTTCTCAAAAGAAGACATTTATGCAGCCAAAAAACACATGAAAAAATGCTCATCATCACTGGCCATCAGAGAAATGCAAATCAAAACCACAATGAGATACCATCTCACACCAGTTAGAATGGCAATCATTAAAAAGTCAGGAAACAACAGGTGCTGGAGAGGAGGTGGAGAAATAGGAAAACTTTTACACTGTTGGTGGGACTGTAAACTAGTTCAACCATTGTGGAAGTCAGTGTGGCGATTCCTCAGGGATCTAGAACTGGAAATACCATTTGACCCAGCCATCCCATTACTGGGTATATACCCAAAGGACTATAAATCATGCTGCTATAAAGACACATGCACACATATGTTTATTGTGGCATTATTCACAATAGCAAAGACTTGGAACCAACCCAAATGTCCAACAATGATAGACTGGATTAAGAAAATGTGGCACATATACACCATGGAATACTATGCAGCCATAAAAAATGATGAGTTCATGTCCTTTGTAGGGACATGGATGAAATTGGAAAACATCATTCTCAGTAAACTATCACAATCCCAGTTTTTCATAAATGCTCATTTATGTTATTAACGTTCTACTCTTTTAATTAACTTAATTCAATTGTTCAAATAACGTGCCTAAGATAAACTTTCATTTAGGCTAAAAATATCATGTGAATAAGCAGTTAACAGTCTGATACACCACTGTCCAAGAATGTCCACACAATTACTTGAATGTATTTTTAAAGAAAGTACATTGTTAAGGGGAAATTTGAGTTACAAATGACTGGGTATTCAGCCAAGTTTAAAAGATAAACCCTGGTGGGGTGGGGGGTGTTGGTTTGGTTTTTTGTTTTTGTTTTTTTACTGAGTGATCCTACACAGGAGGCCTGCAGATGCTATATCTCAAATCAGAGGAAATTACAACTTAGCAAGTGCTCTCTCCCTGTGGGCTCAAATAAAATTTCCTAAAGGAAATCCAGCTCAACCATTGGCGGGGAAGGCACTGTAAGTGCTCTGAAAAGGAAATCCCTCTGTTACACTAGAATGGCATCCATGATCCTTCTCTCCTGCCCAAATGTCCCTGCAATGTTTTAGACTTGAGACTATGACCATTAAAACTGTAGGGTCTGTCCAGGAGCCCTGAGTCCCAGTCGGCTTCAGAACTAAGCAGGGTGCCTCCCTCAAAGTGCCCAAACCGCATCCTCTTGAGACTTTATCAGTCCGTTTTAGACTTCCCCTTTTTTAAGTGGTAGAAATAAGCCACATTTTTTCTAAATAATATTAGTTTGAAACATTTATCACTTACTTAAATTATGCCCCTGTAACTCCAATAGTTTTACAATTGGAATTTAGAGATAGGAGACTAATATTAGACTGAATTTTGAACACATTTTTCTTCTGTTAGACTCCCTATATAAATGTGATATAAAAGCATACATTTCTCAAAACTGGCTATCAATTATTTTTCTATTTTACATAAGTTTTTGTCACTAAGCTTTTAAATAGACGATATATTATTATGCAAAGCTTAAAGTCGAACTGCACTTAATATTTTTCAACTATCTTGTTCGCTTCTTTTTCAGGACTAAAAAGCTATTCAGTATTTTTCCTGTTTTTAAAAAATTTATACCTATTCAGAAATTGCCTTTTAAATATGATACACATACACACACACACGCACAATCTCCCTTTTCAAACTCAAGAACCATGATAATATTTTATATTTCACATAAAATAAAGCCAGTTTCATTTCTGTCAAATATAATTTAGACTTGATCAGCACTCAGCATCTATGTTGCCAATTAAGCTACAGTACACTTTACAATGTGAAAAAAATTTCACGAGGAAGGATAGATACAACATGGAAAGAATCTTTGAGATAAAAGAAATATAATTGATGCACCCTTCAGTCTCCAGCATTGATTTCTATTTATTATTACAAACTCTTCAAAACACAAAGATTGGATGTCAACATGTTATCCTGGAAGCATACAACTGAAGAACGCATTACCTGCACGACTTACTTCATAAAATTTGTTTACCAGAATTGGAGTTGCATGTTCATTTAAAAGGACTTTGAAGTAAGAGGAAAAAAGATGATTTAAGCTTTTTTTCCTCCCTAATACTTTACTTTTGAGATTTACCAGACTTCAGTTAAATAGATGCCTCCTTGACAACCAAGAATCCTAGTAATAGGAGTGAAGTGGTAAAGTGTAGTTTGCCTAAACTTCCCTGCAGGCAGAGTGGAGCTCTATCCAGGGCCACTTTCATCAAGCACAGCTAGCTGACTTTGAAAATTCCTCCTGAGGAACAGTGATCAGCAGACCCTTCTTACATTCATCTGATTTCCAAGCCTTGATGTGACATATGAAATAAGAAGAAAGTGACAACAAAAATCAATGTGTCTAAATAGTCTTGCTTGGAAATATACCTGTCACTGGCTTAACTCAGAAATTGGGTGGGATATTAGATCTGATATCTTTGTTGTTGTTGTTGTTGTTGTTGTTATCTCGGCTTCAGAATTTATTTTAGTACCTGAGGAGAAAAAAAGACAGAAAGCCTCTTCTTAATTGTGCGCGGGAGAGAAGTCCACTTACTAAAAATAATTCACAATTTTAAACAAATAAAATTATCAGTGACTGCCCATTCTTGCATTGGGCCTTTATTCTCTTCCACGTCAACATGCTTCTGATGAAAACGAGTTCTGCTACATCTTAGTGGAGTCATGAGGTTTGAGAATTATTCACTAAAAACAAATCTCTAGGAAGTTAACATATTTTAAGTTAAAAAGTGTAATATATTAGAAATTATGCCTCTATGAATCTAACAGCTTTACAATTGGAATTTAGAGACAGGAGATAAGTATTAAACTAAATTTTGAGCACATTTTTCTTCTATTACATTCCCTATATAAATATGTATAAAAGCATACATTTCTATAAGCTGGCTTATCAATTATTTTCCTATTTTGCATAACACTTGTTGTCACTGAGACTTTAAATAGAAAATATATAATGCAAAGTTTAAGTAGTCCTCAGAAAGAAAATGCCTTGCTTCACAGTCTGAGGAAAGAATTTAGGTTTGCAATCTGTAGATTATGAAATTTAAAAACTACTTAAACACTTTACTGAAGAAAAGACTCCCTTTTAATAAAAAAGTCACCACATCAAGAAAAATTAGCAATCTTAAACATGCGATCTTTTATGAGTCTCTTTTGAAAAATATACAACTTGTCAAAAAAAATTACAAAGATGATTGTCTATGTTTAAACAAAGCAGTAAAGGCCATTCAACCTCCCATTCACACATAAATGCATTTTCTTTTCAAAGGATATTTACCCTTTAAGGGGACATTTTTAACCTTGTGACACCATAAAATTCCATGCATGCAAAGTTATTTGTTTTTATTTTTCTGACATTCATTCTTGACCAGATATTTTCCATGGGCTTTCTCATGTTACTCAACTAGAGGCATAATTTTAATAGTTTATTTTAATACCTTGATTAATAGGAGCAATCTGTTTAAAAATAATATTAGTGTTGGCATTTCATAATGAATTGCAGAAGCTGAGCAGACATGCTCTTTTGTGCCTTTTTCAATTTCCTTTGAAAATGTGTTGAACTCCTCAGTATTTGTTCAAATCTACCAAGTTTTAACATGAGCTAAGCATTAAATGGATTTGGAATCTGAGAAGGGTGTTCGCCTACAATGTAGCGATATGGGGAGAAAAAGTTTGGGTTGAGACCGGCGACTTTCAGAATTATAAGTGCTGGCAAGTAAGAACCACAGCCTGGCAATTTTGGAGGCCCCCAGCACGGCCACTGCTGCTAACCAACCAATTTTAAAAGACCAAAGACTAGGTTTTCTCCCAAAGTGACAGTAGTTGCAAATTTGCCATCTAACTCACACTAGCCCAATCGAGGCAATTTCCTGAGAACTTATGATAATATGTCCCTGTTACACAAGACCTAAAAGATTCTTAATGGCCTGTGTCGGATTTGTTCCTACAAAACTAAAATAAAAATGGCTGGCCTGTACAATAAAATATTTCACTAGAAATGAAACATAAACAAATGCACTAGTACTCCATTTTGAAAAGAACTTTGTAAACTTATTTTTTAAAATTATGAAATATGTTCAAATTTACAACAATAAAACTCTAGGAAAAACAGTGATGCAAATGTTTAACATGAGAGTCATACAATTTGCTTTACCCTATCTTGTAAATAGCTAGACCAATAGCATCTAAATACCAAGGATGAAAAAGAAAAGGTATATGTGTGTTTTTTTTGTGGGGGTGGTGGGGGGTGATGTACATCCTAGAACAAGGACATCTCAGAGGCTTTGGAAATTTGAAAGAATGCATTCACTCTTCAACAATCCAATGACAATTAATATTTGTGAAATATAGTCTTGAAAACAATTTTGTTCGTTGTTTATTTTTGTGAAACTGACAGAATAACTTATTCTAAATCATGTTCTAAGTGGCACTTATAAAAAACACTGAGACGTGGCACTGTTTGTGACATATTGAGGGTCAATTGTGTGAAGAACCAAGGCAACAAACCCATCAAAAAGCAGTAAATGGAGGTCTTTGTCTTTAAGTTATGAAGAATGTGTATGTATTTGATCCTGCCAGCCAGCAGTCCTGCAGCTTTCTGGGCATAAGACAGATGGCAGTGCAACCAAGCTAGAATTCAGACCTTCCTTCTTTCCCTCTGGGTCTAACTCCTATTATCCACTTGTAAATTAACCTGTCAATTTATCAATCAACACCATCTTGATTCTCCCCTGTTCCACAGCCCAGCCTTGCAGTGAATTTGCCTCATAAATAACTGGGAGCCCCGTGTTTGTTAGTATCGTGAATGAGTTTATTATCACTTTGATGGCTGCTATGAATCACAAATGCTGCTGAGAGGCTGATAAGAAAAAAGTACATGCGCACATTAACAGGGTTGAAACTATTTTAGAGATAAAAGATGGAGTAACTGTGATAGCAAATCATTTAAATTGAAAAAAATGACTAAAAATTGTGTGTGTGTGTGTGTGTGTGTGTGTGTTGGACAACCCCCTACTTATAGTCAAAGAGAGAGAGAAATGAATCAACTTTCTTGTGTACTGTTCAAAAAAAGTATCTGCAATACGACATTAGTAGGCAGTAATAGCTGTTGGGTCTTGCAGGATAACTGTTTTATTTAATAGTTTAGGTTCAAACTTCAGGAAACACCCCGCTCTGTTCTAACAGACCAGTTGGCCAGGTTTACGTGTAGGTGTTGCATGGGAACTTGAAAAAGAAGGGAAAAAAATCCAAATTGTATACTTTATTAGAATAATATACGAAAGTATAGCAATATCTATTAAGTTAAATGAGGCAGTTTGATAAGTTTAACACATTAATAAACAATTAACATTAAAGTGCTAATTAAATTCTTTCCCCTGTGTCAGTGAAATAGTTATGTATTTGACATGTAAAATTAAATTTAAGTGATTTTTAAGTTAGAAATTCTGCAACAAATGCTGCACATATGAAAAATTTACCTTTAATTACAAAATTATATGTTGTCTTCAGTTTCCAATGTCAGATTTTTCTCAGCATGATTATTCTTTTACATTTGAAAATATCATATGAATATAAATCAGTGTTTTTAAAGAATACATAGCATTACATTCTGAGGATTAGGACCCATGCTATTAACTCAGAATTACTTTGAAGGATTACTTTAAATATACTATATTTAGGACTACTTTAAAACTATATGTTTAATCAGGTACGTATTTTTCATTTAAAGCAACGTTCACAGTTTGTAGTCAGTAAATATAAAAATAAGACTTAACTTTTTAGGTTCTGGCACATATGTTTTTCTTTAAAAATTGCATTCTATATTCCATTAACTGGGTATTTCATTTTTAATCACAATTGAAATATTTCTTTCAATATTTTCAACTTAATGTACATAAGTCTTTTGTTGGAAAAGTGTCTGTAAATGAATCCTAAATACAAGCAATCACATTATTTATTAAAGAAAATAGAAAGTTATGTGTAATATACTTATGATGTCTTTTCAATATGCAAAATATATATCACTTGTAGGTGATTTTAAAACAAAAAAAAATTCCTGATAGTGTTATTTAAGCAGATCACCATGAAAAATATTGCAAGGCATGACATACGGTTAAAGTTCTCAAACTTGTAAGTCAGAAATAAACTATTAGTTGCCACATGGGAAATACTTTGGCACAATTAAGACACTGCATTAAAAGGGAATATTCCCTGAACATTATTATACCCAATATGTCAACAGTAGAAATGTGATAAAAAATGAAACTATTTGTTAGAATGCAATTTAGAAAACCCGATAGGTTGTCCATTTTATTCAGTTTATAATTAAGATAGTGTTTAAATCTGAAATGAATTCTATATATGCATGTTCAATAGACTATAGCACAACAATAAGAATGGAATCACATCTCATTTTATCGTAAATTGTGTAATAAGCGATAAGGTAAAAACTAGGGCTAAAATCCTTCCAGCAAAAATGAAACAGAGCGACCTCAATTGCCCTAATTCATTCTGCTTTTTTCCTTTTTTTTTTTTAAGTCTCTTCATTTTCCCTCTGTTCACGTTATTAGCTTACACATGAGTGCATTATTAGAAAATAACAAAGCCAAACAGGAGGACTTCGAAGGAGCGGGAGATAGGTTCCTTCTACAGCTGAAAGGTATTCTCATTTCATTTGTTAGGAGTTGCAAAAATAGTTTTATAGCCAGGGAGGGACAATGACCTTTCTCTTTCAACAAGCTTGGTGGTTGGTCTTTTGATGGAAAAACTAGGGGATACAACATCTGGTAATTTGTGTTACTGAGCTTAGCTGAGGTCTTAACGATGTAAGCAGATTATTCTTGAAGAAGAACAAAAAAAATTCCGGAAGACTCAATGGACTATTTAAAGTTATTAAGCAGTGCATTCTAGCACTTCAGATCTCTTTTCTGATTCATTTTCCCTTTAATGCTATGCCTTCGAAGCAATTTTTTTTTTTTAGGTCTACCTCCTTCCAATTCCAGTTGACTTTTTTGGTGGTCCACAGCTGTTTTGTCATTCATACCGGCCTCCTTTTTTCCATCACAGCAGAAATGATTACTTTGCTGATTAAATTTTCTCCTTCAGAACTTTAGGAAGCTCTCCTTCACCCCCGGGAGTCATTGCGAGACCAGAAGGGTCAAGCAACACCAAATAGCAACAGCCAAGCCCCCGCAATTTTAAAGAAAGAAAAAAAATGTGAACAGGAGCAATGCGTAAAGAAAATGACCCACCCTGTCCAGGATTCTAGGCAAAAAAATAAATGAAAGATGGTACTAAGTAGTTGCTGTGGAATCCTTTCCCCACATGCATCATATTAAAATCACATCTAAAGTTTGTGTTTCTTACTCTGATATAAATGGTGTGGGGTTCATTTTGTATATTTACTTTGCCCCTGTAAGAAAAAAGAGACCCAAAAGAGATGCATCGTGCAAAGCTCGGAAAGATTCTTAGCACTCGTTTTAAAGAAAAAAAGAAATATTCTATATTGAAATAAGTCAGTAAATAAACATTAACTTGAATATTCAAGTTTATCTGACTTAACTCTGGCAAAAAAAAAAAAAGATATTGCTGTAACTTTAAGTTTTATCTGAAAGTCTAAGCAAGTCAAAATACAGAACACAGAAGGAGCCTCATAGACTATAGCCCACCTGGAAAGCAGGGGTTCTGGTCTGCATCAGGTCTGCCTCCCAGACAGAGAGCTTGCATGTGCACACAGACTGACTCTTTGATTAGCACATTGCTTTACAGTTATGAAATGAAGGAAGCAATAACATTACACACCAATTTCAATCTCTCCCGTGCCCACAATTCTTCTGGATGGCAGGACATTATCTTAGATCACTATTTCTTCAAGTCAAAGGGCTTCACAGAGAGCAAAGTATATTACCTTAAAAGAGAAAGAGAAAGTGAAAGAGAGAGAGAGAGAAGAAAAAAAAAATAAAGCCCACAAACATTCTGAGGAAGGACTCCTTTTGGAAACGAACACCAAACAATTTTCCATCTTAGGGTAGCTACATAATAAAAAATATGGTTCACATGATTTCTGTCAACATTTAGACAAACCATTGTATGTTGATTCATTGCATATTTAATATTAAGTATAATTTCCCATGTTACAATATTTTCCCCCGTGACTTCTGAACTTTCTGGAATTGCCGGGAACAGGAGAGGTCTGTGCCACATAAAAAGTAATTCCAGCCCAGATTATTTTTGAAGAATGCAATATACTAGATATATTTGAATTTTATATAATATTTATATTATATTACCTTCAGTATTGCTTTGCTACATTTTAATTTTATTATGTATGAGTCATTTATAATTAAGATCCCTTTAGGTAAGAGAGCAGTCAACTTATTTCCAATATACTTTAAAAGGTTTCTTCTTTTAATAAGATTGGCAGTTAAATAAATATTTTTCAAATTGAACTAAAATCTACACTGATCATTTCAGTTTTTTCAACATTTGCCCGACATAGTGTTTGAATTGACACTATTTAAAGTCAACAGAAACAGTTGGCTACTTTATACTCTCAATTTACCTCTATATTCTATAGACTTTTTGTAATTAAATATAATTTACTCAAGTTTACAATTTTTTCTTTCATTACTAAGATACAAAATGCTTCAAATGCATCATGTCAGATATACTTGAGCATTTGGTACTTGTCTTTCCATCAGTTCTGCCAGTTTCAGATTCAAAGCAGCATTTGTTGAAGTTCTACTGCAGAAAGAAAAAAAAGTATCCATTTTTGGTTATAAAAGGCAACTGCATAATCAGGGTATTGGCAGATAAACAATGGCAAAAAAGAGACCATTAAAACAGAAAAACTGATGAAATCCACACACACACACACACACACACACACACACACACACACACACAGTTTATCCTTCCACCTAACCTAGCTAAGTCCTTCACATAAAGTTATGCTCACTTATCAAACCAAAATTTTCACCACAATTGGGTTGGTTAATTTTCTTGGTAAAAACTTAGAACCCTACCCCATCTTAATGGCAGATATGTTTCTGCATCAGCAGTGGGACTCTACTTTAGTTATGGAGACAAGCAAAGGAAAGCCCCAAAGGCAGTTCGTGTTCTGGTAAATTGTGCTCATAAACAAAGGATTTCATCAGAGGATTTTAATGTTTTTCCTTGAATCACTCACATGGTTTCAACTACTCTCTGTACATGTCAGTTTCTTCACATAAAACAGGGAGGGTGGCCTAAGAAAGAGCTAACTAGGCCTGGAACTTCTCATTTGATTAATTCCCCTCCTTGGTTTCATCAATATCCAGTCATGTCCTTTTTCACATTTCATCTTTTTTCGTCTCATTCTGAATCTACTCTGCCACTTCTATCCTTAGAATCCCATTCTTAAATTTACCCTTTTAACCATATTCTTTCATCTTTGTATTAACTACCCCGTGGAACCACTTTGATTCTAGCAAAATCCTACTCAAAGCCTGTGGTTGGTCACTGAATACAATCCAAATCTCGGGCTGATTTTCAAGGCTGCTCACGATCTGAGCCTACCTATCTCTCCAGATTTCTCTTCCAGTTTTTCTAATAAGAAGATCATGTAGTGGAAGAGGCACCAGACATGGATTCAGGAAACTTAAATTTCAACATAATTTATTATACGAACACTCTGTACCATTTAAGTCATCTAGTCTCTCTGAACTTTAGTTTCCACATACCAAACATTGACAACTGGTGGTCTACGGGCCAGATGTGGACCCAGGTGTGTTGTTTGCTCGAGAGAATTTATTCCGCCCTTTGGGATTATCTGTGAGGTTCGGTGGTCAGTGGCACGTAGATCCCTGCCTCATCTCCAAAAAAGGGGTATTGATGCCTATCACACCATATTGGTGGTGGATTAAGTTAGGTAATATAAGGAGAAGTCCCAGGCTAGTGCTTGTTACAGGAGAGATTTTCAATAAAATTTAGTTCAATTTAAAAGTTTCACTTGACTACATCCATCTTCTGATGTGACTTGTATGGATAACTACAAATACATTCTGTCGTTTTCTATTTCTGGGCTTTTGCTCTGATATCCTCTAAAACCACTCTCCCTTCTTTGCCTAGAGACATCTCAAGAACAGGCCTGAATGTACTTCCTCTCCATAAATCATTTCTTGAGTCCCTGATGACTCAGTCTGAATGGCAGTCTGACTGAATGGCATCCGTGTGAATGGCAGTAATAATGCTACTGGACTTAGAATCTTCAGGCCCAGTAGAAAACTTGAGATCTTGGAAACCAATTTTCACTTTCCAGATGAGGAAACCAAAGGTTACAAAGTATATAAGACCAATCCAAGGCCACAGAACCAACAAGAGCCCAGGACTTACATCCAGCTCTCTGATCTCCCACACCAGTTCCTTCTTTCTATTTCGCAGTTTACTATATGATTTTTTTAAAATTTCATTGTTTTATATACAAATTTTCTCTTCCTTCACTCAATTACAAGACTCCAAAACAGATGGATGTTGTCTTAAACACATACTTGTATATCGCACACAAACTTGTCCAATGCCTTGCAATATTCAATAAATGTTTTGAATAAAAAGAGAAAGAAAACCAGGCAACTTTTTTTTTTTTTTTTTTTTTTTTTTTTGCGACGGAGTCTCGCTGTTCAGCCCAGACCGGACTGCGGTGGCGCTAGCTCGGCTCACTGCAAGCTCCGCCTCCCGGATTCACGCCATTCTCCTGCCTCAGCCTCCCGAGTAGCTGGGACTACAGGCGCCTGCCACGTCGCCCAGCTAATTTTTTGTATTTTTAGTAGAGACGGGGTTTCACTGTGTTAGCCAAGATGGTCTTGATCTCCTGACCTCGTGATCCACCCGCCTCGGCCTCCCAAAGTGCTGGGATTACAGGCGGGAGCCACCGCGCCCGGCCAAAAGCAGGCAACTGTTTATGGTTGCGGTTTCCCACGCAAGCACCCGACGGCTCAAGGTATAACTACTTCATTCCTGTTCTTACAGAGTTTTCTATGTTTCAGGTGCACAAAAATTAATCATTTTTTAATGTGTAAGTCTCTACTACGACCAGGTATTGGTACTAAATGCTTTAAACTTCTTGTTTTGCTTAAAGTTCACAACACTTTGCAGTAGTTACCAATATTGTCAACCAAATTTTAAAATAAGAAAAATAAGACTGAAGAGGCTTAAGTACCTTGTCCTAAGCCACACAGCTACGGTGGATCAGGGCTCAAACAAGATCTGTCTCATTTCACAGCCCTACTGCTTTTTGTAATGCCAAACAATTTCCAAAGCCACCTCTGTTGCCCTGGTTGAATTTATGTTGCTCCATGTCACACTTGCACCTGTTGTCATCACCTAGCATAAGAACATACATTAAACAGTATAAATCATCTTGTCCTACCAACTTTCTCCTTTCAAAATTTCCAGGTGCCTACAGAAGCCACCTTGGTATTGACTTGGCCATCTTAGCCATTTTTATCTGCCTACCACCACAAGCCCTCAATCAAGCTGCCGTGAGGTCACACAATATACAGCTTGTTCTATAGCATCTTCCGAACTTGCCTTTGGGGCTCTATTTTCGCTTTTACAGCTTCTTCAGCAAGCCCAGCATATATATTTCTTCTTTGCTGTGCATCTTATGCCAAAGTCCTGTTTTCTTCCTTCATTTAACCATTGCACCTTGTTGAGCATCGCCATGTGACACAATCTTGTTCTAGAGGGTGAGTTAGAGAAAGGGAAGTAGGCGCAGAAACCAAGCGGTGCAGTGAATCATTAAATGAGGTATGAGCGAACTTTCTGTGGGACATAAAGCTGTGAATACAAATGGGGAGTGGTCACTTCAATGTCTTATTGGAGAGAGGGTTAAGTGACCATTGGAGAAAGGGTCACTTGATGTGGGTGAGGAAGCATTGGTAGGTTTTTCCCATCTTGACATAGAAACAATTATATAGACTATCTCCCTCTGAAACATTTTAGGCAAGTTGATCCCCACTGCCATAGTGCTACAATATCCCTCTAATCACATATTATTCAGATCCTATCAAATTTTAGGCCCTTAGGTAATAATCTGTGCACAATGAGTACAGAAATTAGGGCACTCACTGGAATAGAACAAAAACACCTAGAATTTAAGTTATATGTTCAGTCTCTTTGTTTACTTTCTATGCATCTAATTATTATGCTTTTAGTGTAAGAAATCTTTAATAACATTTAAATATATAATCCAATGTAAAATTCATGATCTTTCATTTATACAAATCAAGAAACCATGTCTTTACGTTAGAAACCTAGAGATAAGGAGGTCAAACACAGGTGAGAAAAATGAGTCCTAATGCAGCATGAGTGTCAGGGGAGCTGCTGACTCAGAAACTCAGACCCCACAGTGTTACTAATCAGAAAATCAGGTAGCAAAGTGAGGTTTAATAAGAATTATACTTCGGATTTCTGTAGTACAGGATGTTTATAAAGTACACACTTTCTCATACATATTTTCACCCTTGATTGTTATAACTTGTTAAGATCAGTATCTTCTACTACTCCCATTGTACAAGTGCAAAAGGTGAAACTTAGATGGCTTCAGTGATTTGTTGAAGATCACATCCCTAATAAGCAGCAAAGACAGAGCTACAGAAATGATTGGCAGACTCTCATTTCTACTTTTTTTCCATGATTGCAAACAGTTACCCATGTTTATGCATCAGACTCAAGGACATATATATAGGATTCAGTTCAACAAACTCTTATGGAATCGTATGGAAAATACTGGCTAGACCTCAGAGGATGAAGCAAAGCTAGGAAACAGACTTGCTTCCTGTCTTCTTGAAGCTTACTAACTTTTGGGAAGCTCTGCAAAGCAGAGTTTGGTTTCCATGAAAGAGGCTGCAATGCTACAACGATCCTTCGGTGGTCAGAACAATGGTTTCCACATAAAATAAAAGAATATTACAAATCTAATCCAATTATTCTAAACATGTAAAGTTGCAAGGCTACAATAGCCCTACAGTGCTAAGACCAATCATTTCTACATAAAACAAAGAAGCTATTACAAATTTAAATCAATTAGTCCAAAAATTCCAGACCATTAGCTGCAAAACCTGAAACAATGGTACTCTCAAGAGAACAATTTGTTAGTGAGATACCACCCACCATGAACCAAGATAATTATCCAAGTCCCTGGACTGGGAAAAAGGTGCTAGTGGGTGCCAAACTTATGAAACAGCTCTCATCAATGGTATCCCAGCTTTTGCATGCCTATATTCTACCCCAGGGATAGCAAGGCGTGGAAGAAATTCTCACTCACCATGCCAACTAGCGAAACGAGGAATTGAAGCCATAACTGCACAGGGCTACAGTCTTTCTTCCTTCTTCCTTTTGTCCTGTCAATTCCATCTCAGTGCAACAGGACAACGTTGAGGCCAAAGATTATTATAGAACTGAAGTTCAAAGGATTTGTCTCTGCAATTATTTTGGACTCCAACTCACTAGCAAATAGAAATCTTACATTTCTAAAATTCAACAGAAACCAGGACTTTGTAAATAGTAAATGATTAAAAAATGGTTATGAAAATTTGTATTTTTATACATCTCATATATGTAGATAATCCAGATTGCGTTAGAAAATTCAACTTTCCCATTCAGTGTGATATTGACTGTGGGTTTGTTACAGATAGCTCTTATTATTTTGAGATACGTCCCATCAATACCTAATTTATTGAGAGTTTTTAGCATGAAGGGTTGTTGAATTTTGTCAAAGGCCTTTTCTGCATCTATTGAGATAATCGTGTGGTTTTGGTTCTGTTTATATGCTGGATTACATTTATTGATTTGTGTATGTTTAACCAGACTTGCATCCCCGGGATGAAGCCCACTTGATCATAGTGGATAAGCTTTTTGATGTGCTGCTGGATTCAGTTTGCCAGTAGTTTATTAAGGATTTTTGCATCGGTGTTCATCAGGGATATTGGTCTAAAATTCTCTTTTTTTGTTATGTCTCTGCCAGGCATGATGTTATGTCTCTGCCAGTATCAGCATGATGCTGGCCTCATAAAATGAGTTAGCAAGGATTCCCTCTTTTTCTATTGATTGGAATAGTTTCAGAAGGAATGACCATGGAATACGATGCAGCCATAAAAAATGATGAGATCATGTCTTTTGTAGGAACATGGATGAAGCTGGAAACCATCATTCTCAGCAAACTATCGCAAGGACAAAAAACCAAACACCGCATATTCTCACTCATAGGTGGGAAGGGGAACATCACACACTGGGGCCTGTTGTGGGGTGGGGGGAGAGGGGAGGGATAGCATTAGGAGATATACTTAATGTTAAATGACGAGTTAATGGGTGCAGCCCACCAACATGGTACATGTATACATATGTAACAAACCTGCACGTTGTGCACGTGTACCCTAAAACATAAGTATAATAAAAAATAAATAAATGAAAAGAAAATTCAGCTTTCATGGTGTTTATTAGGTGCAGTACAATACCTGTACAGGATAACTTAGATACTATCTCACTATCCCTGACTTTGAAGGCAGGGAGAGCGGGCAAGTTGTCAGACTGAAAACTTATTGATTGGTTTTCATTTATTTCTAATCAAATTTACTTCATTTTTTTTCCCTTTAAAGGGCAACTGCCTATTTAGGAGAGGAACTAGATCATCTTTCTCAGGGTATGGCAAGCATCTCTTAAATAATTCATGGCAAAAATGGAAAATTTGCCCTACTTTTGTGATATGAAAATGCCTCATTGCTTTTCTGGGCTTGTAAGTAGATTCATCCAGTTGACTGTTTTGGTTTCTTGGAATTCAGAAGTAGGAAAGCCTTCTGAAATTTCAACCATACTGCAGATCCCTCCTGAGTAGTTAAGTGCACACCCACACACACAACTTTTCCCATAAACACCACATGCCTAAGCACACAGTCAAATTAGATTTCCTCCCTACCAAGGGAGTGGGGGTGTAGAATATGATCACCAGAGTGAAGCGCTCCTTTTTGCAAGATGTAGTAAGAACATGAGGCTTCTTCAATAGGTGTACATAGCGTGGGCCACCTTAACTGCATAATTCATCTTTCTTCATTAATAGTTTTTCAGTCTTAATTTCTTGTGAAACCTAAATTCTCCATCTTAGAAACTGTGGATTCTAAATTTTAATCTGATATTCAAATAATCTATCTCCCTATCTATATTTGTCTGTATTTCTTTCTTTCTGGCATTGGATGGGTTTATTTTGGTAACTTTATTGATCTTTAATGTCAATAGGTGTGGTCTTCTGTTAGACTGGTTATATGGCTGGAAGAATATGGGAACTGAGTTTGACTCATTCAAACATCTCTCTTCTATATGAATCAAAAAATTCAAAATTATCAAACATGCTACATCTATATTTATTCAAATAAACCTTGGCATGTGTTTCTGTAGTCTTATAATGAGTATAGATCCTTTTTAATGGCATTTTCTATATTTGCTTCTAAAGTGACTCAACTTTTCAGGTCATAGGGCAATGACAGCGTGGGGGTTAAATGAATGGTCTTTAATAGCTTTTCTGTTCTTTCCAACAAGACAATGTATTCACTTCTGCCAAGGAGAGAAGGTATGTAAAAAGCTGATGATGAAACTGGGAGGGAGGATTTCAAGGGTTTTCCCCCAGATAAAGATTAGTAGAGAAAATTCATATAAGGTCGCAGCGTGGAAAGTGTAACTTTCTGTGGAATCTTCACTATACCCTGAGGCAGATGTTTTTCATCAGCAAATCCTTTTCCTATTAGATTTGTGGGGCCAGTTAAGAACAGCTTTGGGAGTTTTTCTATAGGGGTGGGAGCAGCCAGTGCTCAAGTTTAAGTCAGTTAAACTGAGTTAGCCAAAGCCATTTTCTCCCCTCACTGCCAAATCTTGCCTCTGAATAAACAACCGTAACTTTATTTGTGCAAAGCAGGGATAATGTGTAACTCTTTCGGCAAACAACAACAACAAACAAAAACAAACAAAAATCCCATTGGCTTTTATTTAGATAATAAAAAAGATATAATTTATTCACTTCAATATCAGCCATGTGCCTTGAAATTAACTTTCCCTTAGTGTTTGAGAAGAGCAGCTCAGTGGAGTATGAGCAATGATATGAATATTTGTATTAGTAGCTTAATTGCTAACTTGCAAACAATTTTGGAAAATAACAGGCTCTAAAAATATTCCATTTGGATTCTAACACCAAAATTAGCTCAAAGTTTATTTTGCATTATAAACCTTAAATATGAAGTTGTAATCAATTTTGATAGAATCTTTTGACTAAGAACATACTTATGTATTCAGCAACTATTTATTGGGCATCATCTAGGTGTCAGACACCAGTCCAGGTGCTGAGAATGCCTGGCTGCAGCCTTTGCTGTCTTGCTGTCTTGCTGTCTAGCACAGGAGACAGACAAGAAAACAACTAGCCCAGGGAAGTGGATCCAGATTGTAAAGGACCTTGTGTGTTGGGTTAAGAAGAGCTTGGTCAATGGGAACCATCAAATAACTTTCAACAGGATAGAATATAATCAGAATATCTTTAGACACATCATTCCTATTCCAGTGCAGGCAATGAATTTCCAGATGCCCAGGCTGAAGCAAGGAGGCCCATAGAAGGTGATGGCAGTCAGTGATCCAGGGATGAGGTTGATGAGATTCAATTTAAGGTACGGACAATGAGATGGAGTAGGAGAGAGAGATGTGAGATGAAGGCTTAACCATGTGGTCAAAGATCTCTCTGAATGTCAACAAAAGTGGGAAGGATGGTCCTGAAATCATTCCTAGGCTTCACACTTTGGTTTGCTCATTTGGTGATATGTAGACTTACATGGTGATATGTAAGTCTACATATGACCAAAGGAGCAAACCAGAGAATTTTGCTGTACACTTGCACCCAGGTTGCTAACACTTGCAATTTCTTTGGGAGAGAGTATCTCATCTAAAATGTTGCTTATGTGGAGATAGAAGCTTGTTGGAGTTGCATACTTGCACCCAGTTTACTCCCACTCGCAATTTCTTGGGGATCCTAATGAGGAGAGTCAGCCTCCTTCTACCTCTATAAACATGATTGGCCTCTGTATGCCTCAGTTTCCTCATCTGTAAACTCCCTATAGGGTGGTTTCGTACCAGGGCAATCATGAGCAGTAAATAAATAACACATACGGATGAGTATTAAATAAGATGACACATATGGAGAGTGGGCTCAAAATGAACACTCAAAAATATTAGGACCACTTCTTTCCATTAACTAAAATTCCATGTATCCATCAAACCCTATATTGTGTGAAAGCATGTTGTAATCTAGACATATTTAAGCAAATGTTCTTGGACTGCAGACATAGGTTCAAAGAATTTTGGCCGATTTAATCTTCCTTGGTTTAAAATTTCCCAGAGGTGTGGATGCCATTCAGCAAGTGGGAGTTCACTCAGCCATCTTCTTTCTGCCAATGGAGAGTTGTTTTTTCAGAAAGAAAGAAAACTCCTTTATTCTCTCCCTTTGGAAACAGCTGGAGTAGCCCCCCCAAATAATGCATGATTACAAATCTGGCACCAGGGAAGTATTGGCAAGACTTTGGTTAAATCTGCCACTATTTGTGTCAACAAATGTTGCCAGGTAAGTGGCAAAGAAGGTTGGCACGCCTGTGCCAGGGGATAGCAGGGAAAGCAGCTGCTATATTGAATATGTTGACTAAGAGGAAGCAGAGCTTTATCATGGGAAATGGATTGTTTCTAAAATAATGAAAGGTGCTTTGGTTGCTAAAGCAATTATACAAAAACTATTCCTTAAGAAAAATTGTTAACTTCTTTTTAAAAATGCCAGAAAGTTGGAGTTAGTAAAATAAAGAGAAGACAAAAAGATGGAACAAACACATTGAAAAGCAGGCAGTTGTTCACTAAGAAATCAAAATCCCTGTTCAGTGTCCAGAAGTAGAGGGATTTAATGGGTCCACACTGAAAATACTACCAAGTACATATCACACCGCTTCATGATCTCCATTTCCAATGAGCTGGACCTAAAGAATTGGAGGTTTATAAAATGATTTTCTTCACAGAGAACACTCATTCAAAGGATGTCTATTTGACAAATACATGAGTGGCAAGTGTTTGACAGACGTGATCACAGTCAGGTTACAGATAGTATGGTGTCCTTGTGTTTCAGGATCACAATTTACCAAGAAATATGGATCATGCAAATGGTCCTTAAATAAAATTAAACATACATACGTATACTTATATGGTTTATCTTGGTGTTTTACTCCACGCACGTAAAGACCAGACTCCCAACAAGAGTATATCTAATTTAGTCGTTTCCAAATATTTCATTTACTCCAATGCAAAAAAAAAAAAGTATTGTAGGAGGCTTCAATCGTTCTTTTTCTACATTCTAAGGGTTGGCAAAAATTTTCTGTTAAAAAGCCAGATAGTGCATATTTTAGAAGTTTCAGGCCATGTGGTCTCTGTTGCAACTACTCAGTTTTCGGTGAATGCAGTCATAGACAATGCATAAACTTATAGGTCTGGCTGCATTCCTACAGCATTTTATTTACAAAAGCAGGTAGAAGGCAGGAAAATTTAACCTGCTAGGCATAGTTTGCTGACCTTTGCTGTCTAGGTCGGGACTCTCCTGAAATGTTCTCTGCTAAGATGGAACTTTCGACAAAACTGCATCTACTAGCTTTCTATTCCAGTATTCATTATCCACACTCTCCTATTTCATGGGCTTTTGGTGAGGAGGGAAAATGAGCAGTATGTTTCTTTCCTCTCATTCACTACTTCAATGCACAAAAAAATTCATATTGGCATTTAAATTTTCACAAGGTCTAATGAAAAATGCATCATACATCCTACAACATACGTTGACCTGCTGAATGGCTAACAGAATACTCCATCTGAGACTTTACTGCAGAGCAGCACGATCAATGAGAGAAAGAAAAAAGAAGGGACCCAAGCAAGCAAACATGAAGAAGCCAAAGGGAAAAGAGAAAGAGAAGCAAAGAAACAGCTTAGGTGAAAAATCATTCTGACCTCTCACAGGTCAAATGCTTACTGGAGAATAGATCTCATATTGACCCTCAGTAAAATATAATAGTGGAGGGACCTTTCTTGGAATATGAGGTAGAGAAGCTCTGAGATGGCGTCACTGTTTAAAGATTTCTGGAGATGGACAAGCTCACAAGAATGCATCCCCCATCTCACAATGCATCTTTCACTGCTCTAGGTTCTGAATCACTGCAAGCCTGAAGCTTGCTTGTTGCATACGGTGGAAATAAAGAGATGATGAAAACTTCATGAATCGTGCAGCTTATTGCCAAACAAAGGGATTTTTCTTCTAGGTTCACAGTGCTTAATGAGAAGGAGAATAACACGAAGAAATCCTACAAGGAATACACTCAGTAAATGAGGAACACCGACCACATAGTGAGGGAGTTCCAAAATTATTAAGGTCTAGTTGCTCAATTAGGAAGGCCACAGGCCTCTGTGGAAAGTGAATTCTAATTAAAGATTGAGGTGTACCTTTATAGGAGTGGTTCTCAGGAGAAGCTGGCTTGACCACCACAGCTAGGACCCCTAAAGTCTGCATGCCAGAGATCAGTGCCGGTGGTGGTAGGCGAGGCTTCAGGGCCCCTAGGTCTGCCACAGCCTGAGTTCTGGGTGTTCTGAGAAGTGACTGGCCCACAGAGTGTAGTAGCATTTCCATGAACTGATCTCTCAAAGGGCCTGTCAAACTCTTAAATATGTATGTATTTTGAAATCCACTAGTTGAGGTCAGTAGCTCACACATGGGAGTGTCTGATAAGGTGACATTCCCAAGGGGAAGGGGAATTCACTCCAAGTGCTCACTTATGGGGGTGTGATAAGACAATCACTCTCAAAGGAAGTGGGGAGTACACTTTAAAACATCAAACAGCATTTTGTAAACAAATCAAAGCTACATAACAATGCCACAGTTACTATACACTGCAGGGCAGGACTGGCATAATTAAAGGCTTATCATGACAGGCAGGATAGAAAGCCTGGTGACGTAGCCCCAGAAGTCCACGAAGGCAAAGTTTGTCCCAAATGGTCTGACAAAACAGCAGCCGGTGGGTATCGCAGGGTGATCCCCATAAAGAGGTAGGGACCAATAAAGAAAAATCATCATGATGTCCAGGGCTGGTTCACTCAGTAGCACAGGACGTTTACACAGATGAGGAAGGCAGTCCTCACGTGGCCACAGTTGAGTGTTTTGGCTAAAAGTGAAAGCCAGCTTTTACCCATTTCATTAGAATAAAGATACATTTCCTCTTTCTCCTCTCTTACGCCAATGTGCTATTTACAGGAAGGAAAACACTGAATTCTACAAGTGGCCTCAGTTCAAAAGTATCAGAGAAAATGGCAATACTTTCAAAGCAGAGAAACACAGGTGAACCTGAAAACTGGAAGCTATGGATGTCAGGCCTCTGAGCCCAAGCCAAGCCATCGCATCCCCTGTGACCTGCACGTATGCGCCCAGATGGCCTGAAGTAACTAAAGAAACACAAAAGAAGTGAATACGCCCTGCCCCACCTTAACTGATGACATTCCACCCCAAAAGAAGTGTAAATGGCCGGTCCTTGCCTTAACTGATGACATTACCTTGTGAAAGTCCTTTTCCTGGCTCATCCTGGCTCAAAAAGCACCCCCACTGAGAACCTTGCGACCCCCACTCCTACCCGCCAGAGAACAAACCCCCTTTGACTGTCATTTTCCTTTACCTACCCAAATCCTATAAAACGGCCCCACCTTTATCTCCCTTCCCTGACTCTCTTTTCGGACTCAGCCCGCCTGCACCCAGGTGAAATAAACAGCCATGTTGCTCACACAAAGCCTGTTTGGTGGTCTCTTCACATGGACGCGCATGAAATTTGGTGCCGTGACTCGGATCGGCGGACCTCCCTTGGGAGATCAATCCCCTGTCCTCCTGTTCTTTGGTCTATGAAAAAGATCCACCTATGACCTCAGGTCCTCAGACCGACCAGCCCAAGGAACATCTCACCAATTTTAAATCAGGTAAGCGGCCTCTTCTTACTCTCTTCTCCAACCTCTCTCACTGTCCCTCAACCACTTTCTCCTTTCCACTCTTCAATCTCTCCCTTCTCTTAATTTCAATTCCTTTCATTTTCTGGTAGAGACAAAAGAGACATGTTTTATCCATGAACCCAAAACTCCGGCGCCAGTCACGGATTGGGAAGGCAGCCTTCCCTTGGTGTTTAATCATTGCAGGGACGCCTCTCTGATGATACACTCACGTTTCAAGGGTGTCAGACCACGCAGGGACGCCTGCCTTGGTCTTTCACCCTTAGCGGCAAGTCCCGCTTTCCTGGGGCAGGGGCAAGTACCCCTCAACCCCTTCTCCTTCACCCTTAGCGGCAAGTCCCGCTTTCCTAGGGGGGCAAGAACCCCCCAATCGCTTATTTCCGCACCCCAACCTCTTATCTCTGTGCCCCAATTGCTTATTTTCGCACCCCCTCTTATTTCTGCACCCCAATCACTTATTTCCGCACCCCAACCTCTTATCTCTGCGAACTAATCATTTATTTCCGCACCCCAACCTCTTATCTCTGCACCCCAATCCCTTATTTCCGCACCCTGACCTCTTATCTCTGTGCCCCAATCCCTTATTTCCATGTCCCAGCCCTTTCTCTGCTTTTCTGGAGGGGAAGAAACCCCCACCCCTTCTCTGTGTCTCTACTCTTTTCTCTGGGCTTGCCTCCTTCACTATGGGCCAGCTTCCACCTTCCATTCCTCCTTCTTCTCCCTTAGCCTGTATTCTTAAGAACTTAAAACCTCTTCCATTCTCACCTGACCTAAAATCTAAGCGACTCATTTTCTTCTGCAATGCCGCTTGACCCCAGTACAAACTCAAGAGTAGTTCCAAATAGCCAGAAAACGGCACTTTCAATTTTTCCATCCTACAAGATCTAAATAATTCTTGTCGTAAAATGGGCAAATGGTCTGAGGTGGCTGACATCCAGGCATTCTTTCACACATCAGTCCCTTCCTAGTCTCTGTGCCCAGTGCAACTTGTCCCAAATCTTCCTTCTTTCCCTCCCGCCTGTCCCCTCAGTACAAACCCCAAGCGTCGCTGAGTCTTTCTAATCTTCCTTTTCTACAGACCCATCTGACCTCTCCCCTCCTCGACAGGCCTAGCTAGGTCCCAATTCTTCCTCAGCCTCCACTCCTCCACCCTATAATCTTTTTGTCGCCTGCCCTCCTCACACCTGCTCCGGCTTACAGTTTCATTCCGTGACTAGCCCTCCCCCACCTGCCCAGCAATTTATTCTTAAAAAGGTGGCTGGAGCTAAAGGCATAGTCAAGGTTAATGCTCCTTTTTCTTTATCCCAAATCAGATAGCGTTTAGGCTCTTTTTCATCAAATATGAAAATCCAGCCCAGTTCATGGCTCGTTTGGCAGCAACCCTGAGACACTTTACAGCCCTAGCCCCTAAAAGGTCAAAAGGCCATCTTATTCTCAATATACATTTTATTACCCAATCTGCTCCCGACATTAAATAAAACTCCAAAAACTGGAATCTGGCCCTCAAACCCCACAACAGGACTTAATTAACCTCACCTTCAAGGTGTGCAATAACAGAAAAAAGTTGCAATTCCTTGCCTCCACTGTGAGACAAACCCCAGCCACATCTCCAGCACACAGAAACTTCCAAACGCCTGAACTGTAGCAGCCAGGCATTCCTCCAGAACCTCCTCCCCCAGGAACTTGCTACACATGCCGGAAATCTGGCCACTGGGCCAAGGAACGCCCGCAGCCCGGGATTCGTCCTAAGCCGCGTCCCATCTGTGTGGGACCCCACTGGAAATCGGACTGTTCAACTCACCTGGCAGCCACTCCCAGAGCTCCTGGAACTCTGGCCCAAGGCTCTCTGACTGACTCCTTCTTGGCTTACCGGCTCAAGACTGACACTGCCTGATTGCCTCGAAAGCCCCCTAGACCATCACGGACGGCAAGCTTCGGGTAACTCTCACAGTGGAAGGTAAGCCCGTCCCCTTCTTAATCAATACGGAGGCTACTCACTCCACATTACCTTCTTTTCAAGGGCCTGTTTCCCTTGCCTCCATAACTGTTGTGGGTATTGACGGCCAGGCTTCTAAACCTCTTAAAACTCCCCAACTGTGGTGCCAACTTAGACAATACTCTTTTAAGCACTCCTTTTTAGTTATCCCCACCTGCCCAGCTCCCTTATTAGGCTGAGACACTTTAACTAAATTATCTGCTTCCCTGACTATTCCTGGACTACAGCTATATCTCATTGCCGCCCTTCTTCCCAATCCAAAGCCTCCTTTGCGTCCTCCTCTTGTATCCCCCGACCTTAACCCACAAGTATAAGATACCTCTACTCCCTCCTTGGCACCCAATCATGCACCCCTTACCATCTCATTAAAACCTAATCACCCTTACCCCACTCAATGCCAATATCCCATCCCGCAGCACACTTTAAAAAGATTAAAGCCTGTTATAACTCGCCTGCTACAGCATGGCCTTTTAAAGCCTATAAACTCTCCTTACAATTCCCCCATTTTACCTGTCCTAAAACCAGACAAGCCTTACAAGTTAGTTCAGGATCTGCGCCTTATCAGCCAAATTGTTTTGCCTATCCACCGTGTGGTGCCAAACCCATATACTCTCCTATCCTCAATACCTGCCTCTACAACCGATTATTCTGTTCTAGATCTCAAACATGCTTTCTTTACTATTCCTTTGCACCCTTAATCCCAGCCTCTCTTCGCTTTCACTTGGACTGACCCTGACACCCATCAAGCTCAGCAAATTACCTAGGCTGTACTGCCGCAAAGCTTCACAGACAGCCCCCATTACTTCAATCAAGCCCAAATTTCTTCCTCAACTGTTACCTATCTTGGCATAATTCTCATAAAAACACATGTGCTCTCCCTGCCAATCGTGTCTGACTGATCTCTCAAACCCAAGCACTTTCTACAAAACAACAACTCCTTTCCTTCCTAGGCATGGTTAGCGTGGTCAGAATTCTTACACAAGAGCCAGGACCACACCCTGTAGCCTTTCTGTCCAAACAACTTGACCTTACTGTTTTAGCTTAGCCCTCATGTCTGCATGCAGCAGCTGCCGCTGCTTTAATACTTTTAGAGGCCCTCAAAATCACAAACTATGCTCAACTCACTCTCTACAGTTCTCATAACTTCCAAAATCTATTTTCTTCCTCACACCTGACGCATATACTTTCTGCTTCCCGGCTCCTTCAGCTGTACTCACTCTTTGTTGAGTCTCCCACAATTACCGTTGTTCCTGGCCCAGACTTCAATCCGGCCTCCCACATTATTCCTGATACCACACCTGACCCCCATGACTGTATCTCTCTGATCCACCTGATATTCACCCCATTTCCCCATATTTCCTTCCTTCCTGTTCCTCACCCTGATCACACTTGATTTATTGATGGCAGTTCCACCAGGCCTAATCGCCACACACCAGCAAAGGCAGGCTATGCTATAGTACCAGCCACTAGCCCGCCTCTCAGAACCTCTCATTTCCTTTCCATCGTGGAAATCTATCCTCAAGGAAATAACTTCTCAGTGTTCCATCTGCTATTCTACTACTCCTCAGGGATTATTCAGGACCCCTCCCTTCCCTACACATCAAGCTCCAGGATTTGCCCCACCCAGGACTGGCAAATTAGCTTTACTCAACATGCCCTGAGTCAGATAACTAAAATACCTCTTAGTCTAGGTAGATACTTTCACTGGATAGGTAGAGGCCTTTCCTACAGGGTCTGAGAAGGCCACCGCAGTCATTTCTTCTGTTCTGTCAGACATAATTCCTCAGTTTAGCCTTCCCACCTCAATACAGTCTGATAACAGATGAGCCTTTATTAGTCAAATCAGCCAAGTTTTTCAGGCTCTTAGTATTCAGTGAAACCTTTATATCCCTTACAGTCCTCCATTTTCAAGAAAGGTAGAATGGACTGAAGGTCTTTTAAAAACACACCTCACCAAGCTTTCAGGCCTGTCCTCGGAATGCTACAAAGTACAGCCCATTTAAGCTCCTGTATAGATGCTCCTTTTTATTAGGCCCCAGTCTCATTCCAGACACCGGACCAACTTAGACTGTGCCCCAAAAAATACTTGTCATCCCTACTATCTTCTGTCTAGTCATACTCCTCTTCTCCATTCTCAACTACTCATACATGCCCTGCTCTTGTTTACACTGCCAGTTTACACTGTTTATCCAAGCCATCACAGCTGATATCTCCTCGTGCTATCCCCAAACCGCCACTCTTAACTCTTGAAGTAAATAAATAATCTTTGCTGGCAGGACTATGCTGAATCTCCTTAGGCACTCTCTAATCAGATGTCCTGGGTCCTCCCAATTCTTAGACCTTTTATACCGGTTTTTCTCCTTCTTATTCCATTTAGTTTTTCAATTCATACAAAACCGTATCCAGGCCATCACCAGTCATTCTATACAACAAATGTTTCTTCTAACAACCCCACAATATCACCCCTTACCACAAGATCTCCTTTCAGCTTAATCTCTCCCACTCTAGGTTCCCACGCCGCCCCTAATCCCGCTTGAAGCAGCCCTGAGAAACATCGTCCATTCTCTCTCCATACCACCCCCCAAAAATTTTTGCCACCCCAACACTTCAACACTATTTTGTTTTATTTTTCTTATTAAGAAGGCAGGAATGTCAGGCCTCTGAGCCCAAGCCAAGCCATCACATCCCCTGTTACCTGCACGTATACGCCCAGATGGCCTGAAGTAACTAAAGAATCACAAAAGAAGTGAATATGCCCTGCCCCACCTTAACTGATGACATTCCACCCCAAAAGAAGTGTAAATGGCCGGTCCTTGCCTTAACTGATGACATTACCTTGTGAAAGTCCTTTTCCTGGCTCATCCTGGCTCAAAAAGCACCCCCACTGAGAACCTTGCGACCCCCACTCCTACCCCCCGCCAGAGAACAAACCCCCTTTGACTGTCATTTTCCTTTACCTACCCAAATCCTATAAAACGGCCCCACCCTTATCTCCCTTCCCTGACTCTCTTCGGACTCAGCCCGCCTGCACGCAGGTGAAATAAACAGCCATGTTGCTCACACAAAGCCTGTTTGGTGGTCTCTTCACATGGACGCGCATGAAAATGGACGCAGATTATTCAGACTCCTCCTGTATCAGGCCCATGGCTTTCAAAGTGCTGGGAGAACAAAAATGGAAGTCCGGTAACCCAGGATGTTTATTAATAAGAACTACCTTGAACTAATATATCCTGACAGATCAACCCCACTTGTGTACCATTGGACTTGATGACTCTTGACCAGATCATATTTTATTAATATGTCTCCCTCACCTGGCCAGCCCTGTTTCCCTAGTAGTTAAGAAGCAGCCTTGCTTACAAGACACATATTCTCTAAGAATATTTCATTTAATACTCAGATACCCCGCCAGGTGTGGTTCTTCATCAAATTGATTGTGTTGTTGTTAATTGTAGTAAAGAATGGGGGGAGAGGGCGGGGGCAGGCTTCCAAATAAGCCAAGTCATTTTAAAATCAATTTCCACAGCTGCAACTTTGAAACAATTCTCTAGTGAATAAACATGCAGTTTCATTGTGTTCAGGGCCAGCATTCTTTCCTTGTGGAATATCTTATTGTGAGTTTCTTTGGACTTCAAGGATAGAGCCTCTTAACTTTGAGAATTTGCACACACTTTAATTTTTTCAACCTAATGAGAAAAGCAGAAGGCGACTCCATTTTGATAGGTGCACTATTGTAGGTTGTGACTCACCCCCTCCCCCACCCCAACTCCCAGCACAGCAAACCAGTGTGTGAAGATCACTTTCTTGGATATCTCTGATATCTTTTTATTTGTATCTTATTTTGACAAAGAACACAAGGAAAATTGCATTTTCATTTTCAAATAATACTAGAAGGTTTCCGTGCATACCTCCAACGGGAGCCAATCACGGCCTGTTAACAACAAGAAAACCAGTGATCTGGGGATATTTCATGCGGCATTGGCCCTGGAATAAGGAGGACTCTTTCATTTCGCATACTTTGTCTCCGCCATGGAGCTGGCTGACATAATGGACTTTTACAAGGAGCTCTGAAGCAATTGGCAATTAAGTGGTTTGAAGGGGTGCTTCTAGGCTGCTGTGAAAGGCTTCAGGTGTGAAACGCTTGTTTTCAAGAGCACTGAACAAAATGTATGGTTGCTTTCAGCTCCCCCCTTGTCCTTCCCGAGGAAGGGGGAGAGCTGGGGGAAGCAAGGACACTCAAGAGCAATTTGCTATTCAGCATCTGAATGCCGGGCGCTTTCTTCCCCCCCAATCCTTGTGCGGCTGGTGAGGGGGGCAGATTGAGATGGCACAAACAGCTCTCTGCACAATGGTAGATCAAGAGAGAGGCAGGGAAAATGAGGCCTGGGAGAATGGAGTCCTGAATGCAGGGAAGACGGCTTGATTGTTAATTGTGGGTAAATGTGTTGCAAGAGTGAAAAGGGTTCATGGGCTACTTTAAAGCTATACCCAAGCAATAAGTATAGAGAGTGGGGAAATAAGGAGACGGTCCTGACCCTTTTAAGGGCTATAGTAGTACATCTGGCCCACTTGAAAAAGTAAATTGAGAACTGTTCAAAAAAGTAGCCAAATGCATATGTGTGTTCGAATCCCATTGCTTATAAGAAAAAAAAATCTGGCAATTCCAATTCACATGCAATGTGCACTTTAAACTCTGTGCTATTCTTTTTGAGTATTAGTCAATAGGACAAGGATAATATACAATAAGGACGCTGCCGAATAGATAAATATTTAAAATATGACTTTTCCTCAAGAATACAGCCTTCTATTCTAGGATAAAATATATTTGCACTGAAGCTAGCACAAGGGTAAAGGAAACTTCAAACAGTCTTCATGAAGGATATTGTTCCCTTAGTTCTGTTTCATGTCACTTTTCCTCGTCTGACCTTTACTTCCAACATATTGATTTTTTCCTAACCCAGCCTTGCTTTGCAGAAAAAAGGGGTATTGAGTCTTTGAGCTGCTTACATATCACTATTGTACATGCATCCTTAAAGGTGAAGGAGCCCCTTTCAGGAGATGACTATCTGACTGACAATGTGATTAGGATTGTCTGAGGACTTTTCATTTTAAATGTAGGAGGCCACATGTATCAATCTGGGAAAAGAGACAGAAGGGGACTCAAATCGAGTTGTCTTTTAAATGCTTCTCAAAGAGTTCCAGTTTTGCTCTAAGCAAGAGCTTCTCAGGTAAAGTGTATACTACATAAAACTTTTGTCAATCAAGATGGGAATGTTATAATTTTCTGATGATTTCTTTTCTGAATGTATACTTTTTTTTCCAAAACATAATTAATACTAGAGTTCTGCGAGATATAGGCTCTTTTTTTTTTCAGCATTCTGATTTCCAGTAAGGACACTTGTAAAATATTATTTCATCAAATGCCATGCTATTGAGACTGAATTTCCAACACTAATGTAATCAATAATGCTAAAGTATAGTGAGTGGTTAAAAACTGGATCTCCCCTAAAGCAGGCTATTAAAATAATTTGACCTACTACAGAATTCTGGAAATTACTCGATGCCTGTTATTCAGTCCTTTTCATGGCCAGATGAAACCATGACAGGAGGAAGGAAGTGACTCATCTTTCACTGGTCCCGTTCCATTCCAGAATGTTGTTATGACCATGTCAGTACTAGGCTCACCTTATACAGTGGGCAGATTACAGGTGATGCCCTTAGGGTTGTGGGGTAAGCATTTTCATCTGTGCCCTTGTAGGAAACCCAAATCAAGGTTTCAACACAGCATCCCTTCATCCCGTACACCATCCCTAACTTGTTGGATGAATTGTGTGTTTTATCTAAATTATCAAACACACCCTGCAGTTCACTTCTGCTACTGTTGTACAGCCTGGCCATTTCACACCAATTCCAATCTTCATCACCTGAGATGGGTCATTGAAAATTCTGTTAGCTTCTACCCACTCCTTGGGTCCAATCTCTGAGACTGTGAGGGTCTTATTTATCCCAAACTCCACCCCCTCCACAACCTCATAGTTGAAACTGACACAAACCTGACTTTAATGTTTCTTTCACAAGTAGAGAAGGGACCTTTGTTATTTTCTTTGAAATACTTAAGGCATCAATTTTCTAAAGGTTCTCAATCTATTACCAAGATATTTCCTTCCATTTATTGCTTCACTGATTTAGTGATTCTGTATATACTATGCAAAATCTCTGGGATCAGTATGTTTCCAGCTCCATTCATCCCTGTGACCATTTTTTTTCAAGCATGAGTTGGTCTCATAACAATTGAGCTAGCATCAGCTCTTACTCATGGAGATAAAGTGAAAGCTATACCAAGGTTCAAGTGGCACCCCACTGTATTGAACGATCTACAAAGTGACTGAGTTAAAAATCACAATCACACTCCTCAGAACTCCCTAATTTACCCCAAAGCCAGAGCCAGAAGACCTGGTTCAAATCGTGGCTCTCTCACAAACATGTTATATGGTCTTGGGCAAGTATTTCTGTGGGGCTCTGTAAAATGTAGACAATTGAACCTGCCCTACAAAAATAATAAAGATAATACGAAATAATCTACATGTAGAACAATACCTCACACAGACTAAGAGCTCAATAAGTATCACCCATTGAAGCTGGATATTTCCTTGACCCCTTCACAGGACTCACAGCAGGGGTGCCTGCAGTTCTCAACTCCTCGTGGGAGGAAGTATGCAAGTGAATGAAGCGGGAAAAGGAGTGCATGAGTGCTGGAACCAGCCAGCGGCTTTGGCGCTGGCAGGAGTGAACTCCACTCACTCAGACCTGCTGTGCTCCACCCCTAGCAGAGGGAGCGTGCAGGTGAGCAGGTGCAGGAGCCAGGGCGAGTGCTTTTGGGTGCTGGCGGAAGCAAACTCCATGCAGGCCCTGTGGCAGCATCTAGTGGGGTGCCTGCAAACCCTGAAGCCCCAGAGTGAGTGTTGCAGTGCTTTTAGCTCTGCTGTCTGTGGACTGCTTAAGTGTTAACAGCTCAATGGGCCCTCTGCCTTTTCACGTAAGACGGTTGCCTCCTGCCAGTGAGGGCAAAGGGCCTTTTGCATCCACACTCATGGCTCCCAAGCTCTTGTCTGGCATCCAGGAAAAATGAGGTTGCATGAACAAATTGAAGGATGGTAAATGCAGGGGATTTATTGCCTATGAAAATGGCTCTCAGCAGGAAGGGGAGCTGAAAAGGAGATGGGACAGGAAGGTCATCTTCCCCTTAAGTCGAGCTGTCTCTGGCCAGATTCCTCTCCGAAGCTAGGCCATCAAGCTATCCCTCTTATGTCAAGCCACTTCTCTCCGATGTCCAACCACAGTCGCCAACATCCAGCTGCTTCTCCCCTCTACCAGTTGAGTCTGGGGTCTGTATAAGCACAGGACAGGGGAGCAGGGCAGACCATGGGTGGTTTAGGAAAAGGCAACATTCAAGTGGAAAAAAAGGGATATACATTGTCACTTTGGGCCACAGTCTCAGGCTTTTCAGCTTGAGGGTGAGGCTTCACCAGGGACCCACCCTTTTCTGCCTAGAATTTCTCTGTCCCCTGTTCATAACACTATCGATATTACTATGATTATATCAAGCTATTAATATCCGTTTGGCAGCCTCTTCCTAATTGTCTGCAGGAATACAGAGCTGAAAGTCATCAACAGACTCCCCTGCTTAGGCAGCTCAAGTCTCTTGATGCTTTGAGTGAATAGAACGCCCAACATCAGGAATCCCAGTGTCCTCCCACTGGGACATGGAGCTCCAGGCCAAGTTCTAAAAGTAGTGCTGTTTTCAGTCTCTACCAAACTGATGGATCCGGATCTCCACTATCGATACACTAGAATTTCTCAATCAGTTTCATCAGTGCTGCTGGTTCAGAGTGAGTGGGACTTTATGTCTCTTCTTGATCTTTCAGCCACATGAAGTTCTTAAAAGATTGAGAAATCTCGGCCGGGTGCAGTGGCTCATGCCTGTAATCCCAGCACTTTGGGAGGCTGAGGTGGGCAGATCACGAGTTCAGGAGATCGACACCATCCTGGCTAACACAGTGAAACCCCGTCTCTACTAAAAATACAAAAAAATTAGCCGGGTGTGGTGGTGGGCACCTGTAGTCCCAGCTACTCGGGCGGCTGAGGCAGGAGAATGGTTTGAACCCGGGAGGCAGAGCTTGCAGTGAGTGGAGATTGCGCCACTGCACCTCTAGCCTGGGTGACAGAACGAGAGTCCATCTCAAAAAAAAAAAAAAAAAAAAAAAAAAAGATCGAGAAATCTCTTCACATTCCAAGGTCATCAGCAGGGAAAACACCATTTCAGAACTACTTTGTGATTTTGTCAGCAATATGCCCTACATCTAAGTGCTAGTCTGCTTTTTGTTTATACCCCTTGTAGAATGTAACTTTGTATTACTTCGTCTTACCTTCAGTTACCTCTACTCTAGCTGGGAAGGGTTTCCCAGTTTCTCACACATACCATATACATTTGTTCAACCTGTTTCCCAGGCAGATGCTCTCTCAATTCATCATTTCTTTTGTTAGAAATTAATTCTTAACTTTTTTTATTCCCCAGGACATCTCATAATGTGTGTTTCTGAAAAGCGTGTTCAGCAAGACTAGCTTTAATAGCTGATACAGTGGATACAAATTTATCCCATTGTCAAATAAATTTGGAAAATGGAAGTTAAACAGAATTAATAGTTTTTCCTCTCTTATACAACTTCTCAGAGTCCTTAGTGTGCTAATCTGAAATGTGTTCTACCAGTACGTATTTGCAATACTTCTCAAATTATTTCACCATGAAACCTTCTTTCCCTCACTGTCTCTAGGGTCTAATATTTCATTGAACACACTTTTGAAAATTCTGTTTTCATATCATCCAATACATGGCATCGGCCTTGTTCAAGCTTTTTCCTTCTTCTTCTGGGAAACACCCATTCCTTCTCCATCCCAAGCACACATCGTTGTATTACTCTTTAAATCCTTAATGCAGTTGTTCTTTTTGTGGACTGTATGGTAACATGACTTGTTAATACAAATGTATGTACATGTTCAGTCCAATATCTTTCACTCCAATGCTGTCTTTTAAAAAGACTATAAAATTTACATCAGTGATTTTTATCACTGATCAAAACATTGTAGAGATACATTCCTCTGTTAGAAAGTATTTCTAGTTACACTAAATCATTTTTACTATCACCAAGAGAATCCGATTTTCACCATTTGAGACACAATTTCAGATCCAGAGGGGAAAAAAACATAAAAATAATTTTAAATGCAAAAATGGCAAATATCCCAGGCAGTGCTAAACTTTAAAGACCCTCTAACCAGGTGGCCTACGAATAGCTTTAGAAACTCCATGAATTATTTGCAATTGTGTGCAAAGTTATGTGTGTGTGTATGTGTGTGTGTGTGTGTGTGTGTGATTCTTGTTCATTTTCCTAGGCAGTATGGGTCCATACCTTCCACAAGAGTCCTAAAGACATCTGTGACTCCAAAAGTTTCATCACCAAATCAGTTTTTTTAAATATTTATTTGCAAATGAAGAATGTTAAGTCCAAAAATAACTTGCCTGAGGTCATAGCAAGAGAGTTTTAGAAGTGGAATTTGAGAATTTGGATCCATTTTTTTTTTCCGTTGTTGCTTTATCTTGTAGGTCATTGAACTAATAAAACCAGGAAGAGCAAGAGTGCTGATGGCACAATGCACCCACCTGCCTCCAGGTAGGAAAGTCCAAACACCTGAACACTTCAACTCCAAATTTGACCAAGAGGTCATGAGACCGACTTTTCCTTTTTTTCCTTTTGATTTTTCTTCTATTTTTGCTCTGCCCAAAACTTTTTGCAGCAAGCTTCTAGTCAAGTCATAGTGGATAATAGAACTTGTAGAAGCTTCTTTAATGGGGCCTAGGTATCAGCAAGCTGTTGAGAGTGTATGTTTTATTGCTGTGATCTAAAGAATGGACTATAACATCTTAGAAAGCATTACAAGTGTTGTGAAAGGGATGGGGAAATTGCATTTACCTCAAGCAAATCCAAACCAACAAAGAAATAATTAAAACATATTTATTTATGAGAGAAAAACAAGTCTGTTTTGGTCACTGGTGTGACGCCAGTGCTCAACATGCGGTTTTGCCCATAAGTACGTGTTTTCTGAATAGTGGAAGATCAATGAATATACCTGTCTGTTGACAATTTCTGAATTGAACCTCCTCCCCACACATTCCTGTGAGGTCTCCATCACAGTGTCTTTCGCAAGAATAGGAAAGAGCTATCTGGGATAGTAGAGTAGAAATCCTAAGTAGCAAATGTTGGCTTTATGACTTGTGTATGAATACTAAGCACCAGGGAGAAGAATGCAAGCACAAAGACATTGGCCTCAATCAGCTTTCACTAACTCCCTCCATCGGTCTGTGCACCCTCATTTTAGATTGTCAGTTTACAAGAAAATAAATAAAGTCTGAGAAACTGTCACAGCCAGGAGAAGTCTAAGGAAAGAGGATGGGTAAATTGTATCCTAAGCGGGATCCTGAAACAGAAAAAGGACTTTATAGAAAACTGAGAAAAAACGGAGTAAAGTAGGGAATTAAGTTAAAGATAAATAAATAATAAATAAATAAGTGAAACTTCAGGCAGAAAGGAAAAAAAGACTTAAGGGAATTTTTAAACATTATTTGAACACTGATTCGCCAGCCCTTGAAATCTGTAGCCAGAAAACTCTGAAGAAAAACCAGGAAGCTTACAGGGAATGCAAATAAAAAATAATTTTATTCAGAGTATTTTAGAAAAAGGCCATAAAGTAGTTTCTGGAAATCTGCATGATCCTGAGAAATGTGGACCTGTTAAAACAAACAAACAACAACAACAAAACAAAACAGAAAGCCTGCCTTCATGAACACCGATATGCCGCCATATCCCCAGGTAGAATGAATGACTCCTTTCTTTACGGTTCCACTTTATTTATTCACATCTGTCTCCTTGTACTTCCCTCCTCACTGTCATTCAAACTCTAGTGCTTTGCACAGGATTGGCATGTGATAAGGTCTTAATAAATGATGGCTGAAAGGATGAACCAGAAATGTTAGGACCCCAGTGAAACCTAGGTCCCTGCATTTTGTGGACTTTCCATCAACCCAAAATATAGGCACAAATTATCAGAATATATAGATGAAATCCAGCCAGTTTTTCATGGCTGTTCCATGATTCAGTCTTTTTTGAGTCAAACGTGGAAGAGAAAAAAAAAAGAAGTCTTTTTTTTTTTTCTGTTTTCTTTATTTTTATGTGCCTCCTTCCACTCTAGACCCTAATCCTTTCCAGCTCACCCCAGGGGAAACAAAAATTGTAAATCCATTCTAGCAATTCAATTTGTTTAGCAAAATTGTACAAAAACACTAGAGCCAAAATATTGCCCCAAGTAGAGGCAGAGTCTCTGCATAGAGAATTTGTCTAAGGATGTTAAGACACTTTCCAAATAGTTTCCTTATTTCAATGGCACACCTGCTTTTCTATCATAATATAGCTCATGTGTCTTTTGCTTGTCTTTGTTTAGGTAATTACCAGAGTTTACAAATACTCTGTAAAATATAATTACTGTAGATTTTCCAAGGAAGTTTCACAAGCTTTATGCAACAGTTTTTGAATTGTGTTGTATACACAGAACTATGTTGGTTTTAAATCATTATTACTTACTCCCACTGGAGCTGTGTAACAAAAGTGGAGAATTGTTGGAAATTATGTAATTTTTTTTCTAAATTTACAATGACTTTTTTTCCACTTCCAACGCTCAACCAATCTTCTTTTTAATGCCTTCTTACAGAAGAGCAAAAGCAACCATGGCCCATATTCGATACAGTAATGCCACTCAGACGTTGCTACCCAGTTCATGGGTTTCAGGGTCTGTATCAAGTTACCATTTACCCATCCTGCCTGTGACATTTCGCTTCTGTTTTGTTATTATTTTTGGAAGTTTTATGTCTTTGCTTTGCTTTTTTTTTTTTTTTTTTTTTTTGAGATGGAGTCTCGCTGTTGTTGCCCAGGCTAGAGTGCAATGGCGTGATCTCGGCTCACCACAACCTCCACCTCCTGGGTTCAAGTGATTCTCTTGCCTCAGCCTCCCGAGTAGCTGGGATTATGGGCACGCGCCACCATGCCTGGGTAATTTTGTATTTCTAGTAGAGACAGGGTTTCTCCATATTGGTCAGGCTGGTCTCAAACTCCCAACCTCAGGTGATCTGCCCACCTCAGCCTCCCAAAGTGCTGGGATTACAGGCGTGAGCCACCGGGCCCGGCCATGTCTTTGCTTCTTATCTACACTTACTTATCAAATCACAGTCGACTGCTGTCTACTACTGTGGCTAGCAAACACAGGGTAACTCCTAATTTATCCAAGCATCAATGTTCTTGTGCATTCAATAGGTATAAAAAGAGTATCTGCTACATCGGATGCCTTTGTGGGTTGCAGGAGGTAATTCATAGAAAGCGCTTAGTACAAAAGTAGGTGCTCAATACCTGTTAGCTGTTTATATTATCACAGCCTAGTCCTAGTGGACAATTTCAGCATTTCCTCAGCAGCCTTCAGGATTCAGCAAAAGCAAATTCTCCATGTTAATATTCATGTAAACAGTGTTTTCCAGTTATATTCTGAATATGAGACTATAAAATGGAAAATCCATTCAGAAGAGTGCATTACCAGAACCAACATTTTTAAACACCAACTCAACTATCAAAGCACTTTCACACTTGAGTTTCAGTCAAAAGGAGGAAGATGCCACCACTCCCACAGGCCTTTGAGCTCCAGCATCATGACTTTGAAGCCCAGTACAAAGGCTCCGCAGAGGGCAGCTGCATATACCTTCACACGTGCGGCCACACAGGAACAGAGACTTTACATATCACACTTCCTGCTGCATATTCCTATCCCTCAAGGCAGCTAAATGTATCAGGGGATTCTTTTTTACCTTCTTTTTTATTTAAATGCATAATCAGAATAGTTACCAGGGAAGAGCTAGAGAGTGAGAGAGAAAAAAAATAGTTCTAGAGAGTGGAGTCTTCTATTGATCTAAGAGCTGCTTTATAAGCTCTGAAAGTTTTATCCTCAGCGCAAAAGTGCCTGGAGTCTATTATTTGTGAATTAATAAGCTGTATGAAGCAATACGGTGCTGAAAAATGTAGTCATGCAGTTTCAAATCTGGTATCAAATTTCAAGAATTTAATTCAAGCAACTTAAATGGTATAAAAGAACTTCCAAAACTTTCTTGACATTATGTCCTTGACCCACAACCTTTCTTCTAGCCTGTGTTGTCACCCTTGGCCACACTCTACTGTCTCTAACCTGATGCTTCCCCTGACTGTCTATTCTTTCTATCTCAACCTCTCTCCCAATCTCAGATCCATATTTTCAACTGCCTTACCTGTGGAGGACCTTGAAACACATGAATCTCAACGTGGTACAGCACCTACAGCACCTGTGACTATATTTCTCCTCTTACATGTTCCTCGTGATCAAAATGTAGCCAATCTCCAATGCTAGAAAACTCATTTTTCTAGAGGTCCCCATTCTGCTTCTCCACGTATCATACACTGACCCAACACTCACACTTCCTAGCAACCTTTCAAATAGGTGTAGTCATATGACATCAGTGTTTTTATTCCTAGGAAAAATGCTTGCATTCCACCTACAGGCACCTCCTCTCTTGATTCTTCAACAAAAAGAAATTTTTTTTCGGAATTACATAAGTTTCCTAGCACAGCTTTCCTTCAGTTTCCCACTTCTCTTTCTACAGTGTTTTGCAAAGACCACTTCCTCCATACTTTTAACTTACTGTCCTATTATCTTCTCTTGCTTTAATAAACCCTTTTGGACAACTCCATAGAAAAATTGCCACAGGATATTAACAGAAAATATCTAGAAAATAAGTAACTTGTACATATGTATTTTTAAATGCTTAATCTCATTAATAATCAGGAAATGCAACTTGAAACTGTGAGCTCCCGTTTCTTTTTGTCCACCAGATGGCCCAAAAATATTAAAGGTCCATAATAGTCACTGTTTCTAGGGAGGCAGGGAAATAGACACTTGCACACATTAAAAAGAATGCATCAGGAGCCTGTAAACAGGCATTGGCACTTTACAGCCCATTGTTCTTATGACAATATAACATGTTGGTCCTGGTTGTTGAAAATACCACGTGGACTTCTTCCTCTCTCTCTCACCCAACTTGTTTCCAACCACCAGAAGAGAACAGATAATCAGGACCGAATGGATGGGTAGGGATTGGAAGGAAGGAGAATGAGAGCTACAGCAAAAGCTATAGCAGGCATAAGAGATGCTGGCCATAGCTTTGGGGAAGTATCTTAGAGGGCCCTGCTCTATCAGGCATGCGTCCTTTGGTTTTAGATCATGGGGAGCACCGGTGGTCTTGGAGGTACCAGGGTGGTAGGGGCAAAAGAAATCATTCATGGGGCTCAGTGAGTAGGTATATTGTACCAATAAACAAAAATATAATACAAAATTATAACAACCAGTGCAGCTGTACTGGTGGCTAACAATTAACATAAATCCTGGTTTCCTCTCTTCTTGGGGTTCCTTTATTTGCCTGTCCTTCTTCAGAATATATTGAACCAATAAGTAAATAAAAGAATCAAGGCAGCTAGTCAAGGGATAATGAAGTCAAATAAGTAGGAAACAAGAAAAACAATAATATTGGTGCCAACTGTTCATCATTGCCACAATCCTCCCTGTCTTGTTAGAGAACATACCCTGCAAACTCTCCCATTTCCCCACAGAGCCCCTGTGCCCAACTGTCCCAAGAGGAGCCAATCCTGAGAACAAGTTGAGCCAATCGTATTTCTCAGTCAAGAATTAGAAGAGACACAGAGACACCTGAGTTGGATAAAAATGGGCACTTGCCACTGATAGGCAACCTTTGTAGAACACTTGCTACATGCCAGGTACCTTATAGAGATGACCTAATATAACTCTAGGACGTAGGTACTGTTACTATGCCCCTCTTTCACAGGTAAGCAAACTGAGGCTTATAGACGTTAACTACCTTTGCCTTAGGTCATATAACCATTACGTGAAAGATACACGATTGGAATCCAGGCAAGTTGTGCTTGTAACCACTAAGCCAGGCTGGGCAGCAGAGGCACTTGTGTTGGGGAAGTAGAAACTCCATACAGATAACTGTAATGAGGAAAAGAAGAGCCAGTTTCTAAGGCAAGCGTGGGAATGGAGCAGACACTGGGAGATCCTGAACCCTCCTAGGAGAGAAGTCAGGGCCCCAGTGCTCCACTGCAGTCTCAATGAGACAGAAATGGAATCAGATTCCATCCTTTTGACAGTACAGAGATAACATAAGGAAATGTTGCCATCAAATACCCTCTGCATGATTGGGTGTATTTTTGAAGATGATGTTAGCTCCAGGAGTGACCAACTTTTGAAAATGGGTTTGAACCCAGATCTGCAGAACTCTGCATCTAAAGGATTTCAACAGAAGCCCCAACATAGCTCTGTGTCTTCCTAGGAAATCCCAGGACTTCAGATGCTTCTGGAATGCTATCAGAGCGCCATCTTCAGCAGATGGCTTGATACAACATGAAAGAAAAGAAGGAAGGGGAAGAGAGGGGAGAGGGAGGAAGGGAGGGGAGAAATGGGGAAGGAAGAAAAGAAAGGAAGAAGGAAGGTAGGCAAGCACTAGAAGTACTTTGTTTCTCCTGAATACAGAATATGAAATGAAAGCAAAAAGCCACACAACAGAAGCACATTTCCAGTTCTCAGAGCCTTCTGCAGCAAATTCCTAGGGAGTCCACAAGCTGCTGCTTGACAGTGGTGTCCATCTCTTAATTAGCATTTTTGGATCCACCACAAATCAGCTGGATGGCCATTTCCTCACAATTGATAGTCGCCTGGAAATGGCTTTCACAGCTGGGCCACAGATCCCTCACCCAGGGAGCCTGTAATCGAGCTGCTCGGCAGCCTTGTTCAGATGTAATTAATATTTCTGGAACCGCTGCTCAGAGGCTTCTGTAACTGTGCTGCACCAGGGGCGAGCCAGTTGGAAGTGGATTTACTGTTGGACGATGGGTGACACAGCTGTGCAGGCCCCAGGCCAAGGTGACAAGAGAGCTCAGAGGCTTCACCCTTCACCGCCTGTAATGTGAGAGTGATGGAGAAGGGAATGAGCAAAAAGGAGAGTGAGACATGGTCGTGGCTTCAACTCCTGGCTCTGATGATCATGGTCTAAGGCTGCAGAGGGGACAAAGGTAAGATGACCACTGGCATTTTTGGCTGGCCTTCCCCTTTCCTCCCTGGCCATATGTACATGTCAACTACCAGCCTTTCTCCTTGCAAGCTAGAGCTTCCAAAGCTAGCAGGGAACAGTGTACAACTGGAAGGAATTTGCAATAGATTTTATTTAACACCCTTGACTTAAAGTGAGACCGAAGGAGGCCCAGAGAAGTTAACTGGCTGGTGCTCAGGTCGGTGAGTGGCTGCTTAGACAGACTGGAAGGAAGAAGATCTCTCACGTTTTAGTCTGTCCCTTCTTCTGCCACTACAAGTTTGAAGTGGGGGAGGATATGCATGTAACTGAGCTTTGCAGTAACATGGGCCTTAGTTGATATCCCTTCTGTATCACCTGGGGTTGTGAGACCTTTGGGGCTGTGGGGAAAGCTAACTCATGAATCATCAGTTTCCTCAAGGAGAAAGACACACACACACACACACACACACACACACACACACCCTCCAATATATCCATGATATGTAAGTGGTAGCTCTCATAATCATTTGCTGTTATTATTATGTGGTCATTACTGTTACCTCCAATTCTGGTGAGCTGTATGAGCTTGGTTGAATCACAGAAACTCTTTGAACTTCAGTTCCACCTCTACAAAATCAATACAAGAGAGGCCCCATCTTCCAAAAGCTATTGTGAAAAGTCTATAGCTTACTCTATGTGATGCACTTGTAGCAGTGCCTGGCTTGCAGTGAGATCTCACTAGATATCCACTACTTTGCTATCTTCCTTAATATTATTTTCATGGCAAAGTTCCCTATAGCTCTGACCTTATTATTTGCATAATTAAAGGTATTTCAAAGCCCCCTGACCTTCAGACTCAAGTCTCAATTTCTTAACTGGACACTGTGGATCCTCAAGACCTGACTCTCGCATCTCTGTGCAGATAATAATTTGGCAACCCTTTGAGGGATCTCACTTTGTCACTCACATCCTGCCCTCTGGTCAGTCTCTGCTTCACCTTTCTTCTCTCTGCTTCACCTTTGTGCCCTTAAATACATAGCTTTCTCTTTCTGAAATTCTTTTCTTCTCCTTTCTTTTTCTTGTTCTTTTTTTTTTTTTTGGAGGGGGGAGAGATAGGATCTTGCTCTGTTGCCCAGGCTGGAATGTGGAATAATGCAGTGGTAAGATCATAGGTCCCTGCAGTCTGAAACTCCTGGTCTCAAGCCACTCTCTTGCCTTGGCGCCCTGAGTAGCTGGGAGTATAGGTGCACACCACCTCGTCTAGCTAATATTTTATATATAATTTTTGGTAGAGATGGGATCTTGCTATGTTGCCCAGCATGGTCTTGAACTCCTGGCCTCAAGTGATCCTTCTGCCTTCTTTCTTCAATTAACAGTTACTTGCTTATCAAGGCTTGGTTTACTTGTCACAGACTTCAGACTTTTGTATGCTCCCACACCGTTTCCAGGCTATGCCCCTAGGATATGGCTCTGTCATACCACTTACAAGTCAATGGAAACCCTGGCTTACCTGACTATCACATGCCTACAATGGGCCCTTTGAAGACATGAACTTGACATTTATCTTTGTTTCCCCAGTTCCTAACATACACTAGGGCCCAATGAATGTATGCAGTCTAAATAACTCAAATCTAAGAATAAGAAGAATATACTGTATGCATTTAGCATAAAGCCTGTCACATTTTTAAATACTTGACAAACATTTGTTAAATGAGTGAGTAAAGAAATGAGTGAATAATCTGAAGATTGTTATAGTCTCTATAACAATGCAATATTCTCATCTTTATAGGATTTTGAATAAAAAGAAAAGTACTTGACTGCAAAATTAGAGAATGGTCATCTTTTTAAAATGTTCAACTCTTAGCTCAGCATTGTCAAAAGGAAAAGTTTGGTGAATCCCTAAGCTACCAAATAATGTTTGAGATAGTTTAGGAAGGAAACCAAATTATTTGGTACCTTATAAGAAATATCAGGTGTACCATTTACTTATAGGAAGTAAATAATATGAAATTTTTACCTTTATAATTTCTTTTGGTTGTTTTGGTGGCAGTTACACTCCATTTGTTTTTTCTTTTCTTTTCTTTTCTTTTTTTTTCAGATGGAGTCTTGCTCTGTCGCCCAGGCTGGAGTGCAGTGGTGCGATCTCAGCCCACTGCAAGCTCCGCCTCCTGGGTTCACTCCATTCTCCTGCCTCAGCTTCCCAAGCAGCTGGGACTACAGGCACCCACCACCACACCTGGCTAATTTTTTTTTTTTGTATTTTTAGTAGAGATGGGGTTTTACCGTGTTAGCCAGGATGGTCTTAATCTCCTGACCTCATGATCCACCCACCTCAGCCTCCCAAAGTGCTGGGATTACAGGCGTGAGCCACCACCCCCAGCCAGGTATACTCATTTTAAGATAAAGTAGAAACTGGATGGCAAAGGATTAATAGAAAGCTGGTTTCTTCTTCCTGGGCATACAACTTAAACTACTTTTCCCAGATTCCCTTGGGTTTAGGTTGGAACCATGTGATAGAGTTCTAGCCAATGACATTAGACTGAAAGTGATGTTCACTGCCTGATGTCAACCCACCTGGGATGCTCCATCGTGAATTTTCCTTTTCCACACAGGCCTTGACGGCCATTTGTTTGACGATGGCAGAATTACAAGATGGAAGCAGCTTAGAGTCTCTGAGTGACTACATGAGAAAATACCCTCTTCACTACTAATCATATTAGACAGTAATATGAGGAAGTAATCAGCATTTACTCTTTGAATTTACTGAATTTTCAGATTTTGAATACGGTAGTCCTGCTTATCAGTGGGGGATACATTTCAAGACCACCAGTGAATACCTGAAACCACAGATAGTAAGGAACATAGAAAAAATAACATAGAAATGTTATTTTTTTCTATAATGCATACCTATGATAAAGTTTAATTTATAAATTAGGGACAGTAAGAGATGAACAAACAAAATAAAATTGTTCTAATAAAATAAAATTGTTCTAATAAAAATAAAAAGAAAAAATAAATAAAATAAAAATAATTTTTTTCTTATAAAATACAACAGTTATAACAATATAGTGTAATAAAAGCTATGTGAATGTGGTCTCTCTCTTGCTTTCAAAATAACTTGTTGTACTGCACTCACCCTTCTTCTTGAGATAACATGAGATGATAAAGGTCTATGTGAAGAGATGAAGTGAGGTAAATGACATAGGCATTGTGGATAGTGTTAGGCTACTATTGACCTTCTGCTGATAGATGAGAAAGAGGACCATCTGCTTTGGGTGATCTCAGATCATCAAGCCATGACAATGTTGATGGTAGGATGTCAGGATCAGACAATGTTGAAGACTAAGGGGCAGTAAGTATATATGGCCTGGATATGCTGGATGATTCATGTCCTAGGTGGGATGGAGTGGGATGACGTGAGAGTTCATGGAGTGCGATGGCGTGAAAGCTCATCACACTACTCAAAATGGCATGCAGTTTAAAACTTAAGAGTTGTGTATTTCTAGAATTTCCCGTTTAATAGTTTTGGACCACAGTTGACTGTGGGTAATCAGAATCTCAGAAAGCAAAACCATGGATAAGGGGGAACTACTATAGCCCTCCTTAGTATAGAATATGGCAGTTTGAACTTGAGAGCTGTCAAAACATTTCAATTTTATCACATTGGCTTAGGAGTAAGTTGGTAAAGAAAAAGATATGATTGGCTAGAAATCCATGTCAGGTAGTGGCAAAATATTCTGTAAAACCACTAGCTGCTATAACTTGGAAGGTAAACCACATGCTTACTGAGCTTGTTCCACTAGGGAAAGACGTTGGAAAGCAAAATGTGGTGCACATTGTTGGTTGTTACTGGCTGCATTTGGCAAGATAATTGATGAAAGAGCTGAACTCATTGATGGCTTTATAAGCACAAATGATTAGAATACAGTTCAAATATATGAAGACTTGCAGGAAAACACAACTATTTCTAGACCATGAAGAGTAAACTGTGGAATTATGACAGTCTTACTGGGACAAAGACCAGGTGATATTTCCCAGTTGAACAGTTGTCTCAGCCTTAAAAGACAGATCGGATGAAGGGTGTGGTCTTCCCACTCAAGGAACCCATCAGTAAATTAAGAGAAACTTTTAAGAACTAGGGCAATAAAATGGCACAAAATCCAGAAAGAGCTTTGGGTGTGGCTACCGATGCACCTAACTAAACGAGAAATAAATATGTCAGAGTCCCACTGAGTTTCTAAATGAATTTTGTTGCCAAAGAAACCACAAAACTAGCCTAAAGAGATTGGAGTTGTTTGACAGAGCCCTAGAACCATCCTTGGGTTGAAAATAGACTGCAAAAACAGGGCTACCCTCAAATAAGCAAACTTCCTCAACACCCTAATGTGGCCTAGGAGGAGAATAGGAAGTTCCCATAGGGTGGAGTAGGACCCATGAGATCAATTCCTGAGGCCAAGGAGCTACTCCCAGACAGCAGAACTGAGCCTAAACAAATAAGTCCTTTGCCCAAGCTTAAGGAATCCTCACATTGTTTGTCCAATGTGTGGGATTTCAGGAATGTTATGGACTCATGATTGCTGTGCTCTCCTTTTCCTGTTCTGTGTTTTAGGATGAGCATATAGGGGAGGGGATCAGGTTACTTTTCTTTTTAATTCATATATCACTAGCCCATGAAAGCTATTTCCAGACCTGATGGAGAAGAATGTGCATCTTGGACATATTGGATGCAGGATGCAAAACTGGATAAGACTATGGGTTGTGTCTCTTGGTATAAGACTGAGTGTGATCTTTGTAGGGAAGGAGAATAAAACTTATTGACCAGGGAATGAATTTTGGCAGAGATGGGCTAGAGGCTTACCAAAAAAAAAAAAAAAGAGAGAGAGAGAGAAAAACAGTAAGTTGGAGAGAAAGATATCAAGACTTCTCGAGTTAACATCCCATCCCTAAGGGTTTTGGGGATTTCTCAGCAATCCACAAGTTAGGGTGGCCAGATTGAAGAGAACCAATATGATCTTTATGATCTATCACAGAAGCATTTGAAGAATCCATGACAACCAATCAGAGACACCTGAGCAGGAAGAACTCTCATATATTACCTACTTTAATTCTTTCCTTTTATGCTCCTTCATTCTTTTGTTTGAAAAGTATTTATGCAACACCTCCTGTGCACGATAGCCAGAGGTAGCTACTGGTATACAAGCATCTATCAGACTCAGTTACTGCTGTCCAATCTAAGAACCGCTCTAAAACAATGGGAGCTGTGGTAACCATCTCCATGCACTGCAAGGCCGTAAAAACCAAACTGCCACTTTCCTTATGAGGGTCCTGGAAAGGCTCTCAGGGGTCAGTTGCCTGACCAAAGTCTTAGAAGTAGCAGAGGTCAAATCTAAGGTATTAGAAGACAATAATTGATTCATGTGACATTTAGGTAATATAATAAATTACCATAGCATTTTCACTTTCTGTGCAGATTTCTCATTTCTATCTCTAACAGTGTGGCCAGTATAAACTTGTAGGCTAGCCTGCTAAAGATACAGGTCTATATTTTGCTACATTCACATTTCTTTAATACCTATTTGTTTTACTAGGTATACAAAAATGCAAATGTCATAATCCCTAAACTCAGAATGGCCACAACTTAGTGCTACTCTCTTTCAGATGTAGCACTTTATGCCTCGATTTCTTCTTTAGAAAATTAGGAGTAATCAATCAAGGGAATTTAAATAAATCAACAATGCTTGTTCTTTAAACTGACAGGAGCACCCTATCCCTCAATCCCTCCAATTACCTCAATCCATTACTGTTTGGCTCCACCTCTTTCCCAGCCCAGCTTGGATCCCATGATGGCGATTTAACTCACTCTTTCACCAGCCCCTTTTATTCTCCTGCAGCCACAACTTTCAACTCAAATGAGCCAGCCAAATGCCGACCTGAAGCCATGCTATATTCTGTCCTCACGCTCCTATAGCTGCATGCCTGAGCTCCACTCCACCACTCAGCATTGCTCACCAACTCTTTAACTTGTTTTTGATCAGTTACTACTCCTTTGCTCCTATTGGCCAGTGCAGACCTTCCCTAGTATCATCAAGCCCCATCACCTCACAGCGGACAATCTTACTTCCTTTGTCAACAATCTTCTGTGCTGTCTACAAACACACATTTATAACTACATCCACCCCAGCTCCCTTAGCTCTGGCTCAGAGTCAGCCATTGGGACCTGCCTGTTCAAAATCAAACCTCCAACTTGGGCCTTAGACTTTGACCTATTTTTTTTTTTACTTTTTACCCACAGGGGCTAAGTCTATTAGAAGTCACTTCCTGGCTCGTACTCTTTGTCTTAAAGACTTTCTTAGGCCTCTGCCTTATTAAAAATAAATATATTTTTAAAAATCCCCCTTGACTCGTGGAGGCTCATGCCTATAGTCCCAGCCCTTTGGGAGGCCAGGGCAGGCAGATCACGAGGTCAGGAGATGGAGACCATCCTGGCTAACACGGTGAAATCCCGTCTCTACTGAAAATACAAAAACAAAAAATTAGCCGGGCGTGGTGGCGGGTGCCTGTAGTCCCAGCTACTCGGGAGGCTGAGGCAGGAGAATGGTGTGAACCCGGGAGGTGGAGCTTTCAGTGAGCTGCGATTGTGCCACTGCACTTCAGCCTGGGCAACAGAGCGAGATTCTGTCTCAAAAAAAAAAAAAACAAAACAAACAAAAACAAAAAAAAACAAAAAAAACCAACTCCGTGACTCTCTGCTTCTTTCTACATGCTGTCAGTCTCTTCTCTGCCCTTCTCAACTGAACTTCTTTCAAGTTCTCCACTTGCCCACTTCCGGTGACTCATGAATGTTCTGTGATCTGCGTTCCAATACTTAATGATCTCCTTCTTGCCAAAGCCAACAGATCCAGCTTAGCTGTCATCTGGCCAGAGCTCTCAGCTGCTAGGGACACTATTAGTCAGCCTCTCCCAGGCTGTGGTTCTTGACCTCTCCTCCCTTTGGGCAATGCTCCCACCTATCCCAGAGCCTCATGAGCCTTCAGTGCATGACTGACTCTGGTATTGCCATTGCCAGCTCAAGACTGGCCCTTAATCTGCAGAGTGAAATAACCAGCCACCAACTGGCTCTGCCAAACTGGCTGTCCACAAACAATCCAAATTCAGCAAAAACAGAAAGCCCCAATATTTTCCCCTAAGCCTGCTTCCACTTACCTGATCACAAACTCAGTCTCTCAAACCAGACAGCCTGTTGTGGATCCCCATAGCCAATCCATGGCTAGCTTCTGCTGACTTCACTTTCTGGCTATGTCTTGAATCTGGAGCCTCTTTCCAATTCCCTGTCCTTTCTCACATGAACTGCTACCATCCTCCACCACCAGAATGATAGATCTTAAATACAAATCTGATCACATGTCTCCATTTATAACCTGGCAATGCTTTCTCCTAAGGTACAGAATAAAGGGTAAAATCCTTCACACAGCACTCAGAACTTCCCATAAGGAAGCCTCTCCTAATTTCTACCTCTGTTTTCTGTCATTCCCTTTACACTCCATGCTGGTTCCCTACTTGCATGTCTCTGCCTAAGCTGTGCCCCTACCTGGAAGAGCTCTCCTTCCCTCTCTGATTCGGTCCCACACGCAATCTCCCAACTCCCTCCCCTGGTCTACGGAGTAATGTGCAAGGTATTCTTCAAATGGATCTTTTACCCCTTGGATTAGGCATACCGTGCACTAGAAAACCCTTGACCTCTTCCCATCTTCTTATACTCTACCTCCAGAAAGTTTAGTTCCCTCTTCTCTGGTACCATTATGCCTTGTGTATTGCTTTATCATTTTAAATAGCAATTTTTTGTTTTTGGTCTTCCCCTCAATTGGACTGTAGCCACTTGAAAGCAGGGACTGTTCTGCTTGTCTCCAAACCCCTGCCACCTAGTATAGTGTCTGCTCAATAAAAGTAAGAACACCATACTCTCCTAGTTTTTATGAAAAAAAAAAAAAAAGATGATGTGAAAGAGCTTACATGATCTACGTAATCTCCTCCATAAAGAGTTTCTGTATGATAGGGTCATTCCTAGGGTTTTAAATCAAATCCGCATCCTTCATCTTTGAGATAGCTTGGATCTGCGTCCCCATCCAAATCTCATGTTGAGCTATAATCCCCAGTATTGGAGGTGGGGCCTGCTGGGAGGTGATTGGATCATGGGGATGGATTTCTCTTGAGTGGTTTAGTGCCATCCCTATGGCTCTGTCCTCTTGATAGTGAGTGACTTTGGACAAGATCTGGCTGTTTAAAGTGCATGGCACCTCCCTTCCTCTGTCCTGCTTTCTCCACGTGATGTGCCTGCTCCCTCTTTGCCTTCTGCCATGATTGGAAGCTCCCTGAGGCCTCCCCAGATGCCGCTATGCTCCCTGTACAGCCCAAGGAACAGAAGCCGATTAAACCTCTTTTTGCCAGTCTCAGGTATTTCTTTATAGCACTGCAAGAATGACCTAATACAATCCTCTACGAGATCACATCTAAATTTGAATCAGCTACATTTCAAGTCTTCAGTAGCCACACATGTCTAGGGACTGCTATTTTGGAAAACACTGCTCCTAAACACAGAAATTATAGTGCTTGGAGCTATTATCAAAACGATGTGGAACAATATACAGGAAGTATCTTCCATAGGCAGTGGCATACAAAGATACACACAAATGTTCAATTATTTCTCCCTGCCCATGATACTAACATTAAAAGATAATGTCCCCCATAACATCATTTTCCTCTTGAGGAATATATGGAGGAAGACGTTTTTGAAATTTTTTTAACTAGAGATAGATAAAATACACAGTTAAAATGTTTATCTGTATGATATTTGTCATCTCTATGAACTCATCCAACAAGAATAGAATAAAAGGAAATGCAGATAACCATTATCCCTTCTAAACTCCTGGCATTGGTAGAGAAGAATACCGAGGGAGAATGGGAGTGATGTTCAGGACACCGTCAGGCTCACACCGTGTTTATGATCCAGCTTTCAGACTTGATGTGTTTGGCTGCATGGATGTCTTCCAAGACCCACTTCCTTTTATGCTAAAGGCATAGGAACGTAAAAGCCTCTGAGTAAAATTTAAGCCACATAACAAATGTTTTCTTCCCACAAATCTTGTTTTCATTGTAGTGAGGAAACAAGGGCTTTAACTCTAACCACAAATTATAACCCAAGGTGGGGAAAATGTCCATGAAGAAAAGTGGAAGATCACAAATAGGTTGGAACAAAGAGGGGCTTGGAGGGGTGGGTGGAGATTAATCTTATTAGGATCGTATATCATGAGGGTGTCAGGTGTGAAAGCAAACGAATGGCCTGTGTTTATCTGAGCTAAACCGTGTGGTTCACCCAAACATTCACTCCCCAGAGCGTTTTTTTTGCTGGTAATAAATTGGCCAAGTCGTCGTAGGGCGTTGATAATGAAGTACGCTTAGGTGCAGTTAGAGATTTCTGGCCGGGTTTTAGAGGCAACCACGCTCTCCTACTCTCTTTTTCTCTCCTTCTCCCTCTCCCTCTCCTTTTTTTATCACAGCTGATTCGAAAAGCCCTTTGGAAAGATGAAGTAGGTAGAAATCAAAATAAATGGATTCTATTAAAACCGGCAATGCATCAACTGCTTGATAAAGTGATTAATAAACAGCTTAGGATGGTGATTGATTAAACTCTTTAATCAAAGTGCTAAACTGACTTAATATGGAGAGTTTCAACATGTTCAAAGTGTACATTTTGCCTGCCTAAGGTTCACAGTTGTTTATGTAACTTTGCTGAAGTGTATCCCTTAGGTCTAACCTTCAGAGAGCTGGGGCTATGGAATGTGTAAGGATTCTAAAGTATCACAAACTGCATTAGACGCTGAAATGTGCTCATGAATTATAGGACCTTTCTACACGGCAACAAGTAATTTTTCAGGATTCTGAACCCCTTCACCAAACAAGTTCTTTGCTTGCATCACTTCATAACTCTTTAAGCCTTAATGTATAAAGCAAGACAGTGCAAGTTTTTAAAAGCTCCTATCACTCACATTTCCTATCACTCACATTTCGTTCTCTCCTTGAAGCGCTTATTGTTTTATTGCATAAGGTCAAGATTTTGATGGTGAGGAAGAAGGCTTATTTATGCCATGAAAATAATTTCATGTTCATTAGAATCAGGTGTATTTCATTCAATATGTATAATTCTCAATATCAGGTGTCATTTTTGACACAATCAATCATCTGCACACCAATTTAGTAAACCATTTGACTCCTAAAAATTTATGAAACCAAAACAGTGTCTTTCAAATCATTTTCCTCAGAGGCTACATAACATTTTTTTAATTTTTGATTTTTATGGGTACATAGTGGGTATATATATTTGTGGGATACACGAGCTATTTTGATGCAGGAATACAATGCTTAATCATCACATTGATACATTAATACGATGTTTAATAATCACATCAGGGTAAATGAGGTATCGCCTAAGGCATTTATCTACTCTTTGTGTTGCAAACACTCCAATTTACTCATTTAGTTATTTAGTTACTCATTTACTCATTTAGTTATTTTAAAATGTACAATAAATTATTGTTTACTATAGTCACCCTGTTGTGCTATCAAGTGCTAGTTCTTATTGCTTCTATTTACTTTTTTGTACGCATTAACCATTCCTACTCCCTGTCCCCTACCCCACTACCCTTCCCAGCCTCTGGTAGCCATCTTTCTACTCTCTATCTTGATGAGTTTATTGCTTTAATTTTTAGCTCCCAGAAACGAGTGAGAACATGCAAAGTCTGTCTTTCTGTGTCTGGCTTATTTCACTTAACATAATGACCTCCAGTTCCATCCATGTTGTTGAAAATGGCAGGATCTCATTCTGTTTAATGATTGAATAGTACTCTATTGTGTATATGTACCACATTTTCTTTATCCATTCATCTGTTGATGGATACAGGTTGTTTCCATATCTTGGCTATTGTGAATAGTGTTGCAATAAACACGGAAGATATGTCTTTATAAAAATGTGTTTGAAATTGGCATTGGGGAGAAGAGGAGGGGAGAGTACTATAGCGCCATGCATTAATGGCAGAGCATTTGTGACCCACACTGCATCTACATGATGGATGAAATTCAAGGAATTCATTTAATGCCAGACATAGTTCTCTGTGTAAGGAAGAACCATGCTGGGCCTTGTTTGCAAAAACAAAAATAGCTCTGACCCCAATTCAAGGATCTTAGTACATAATGAGAGAGATCCTGCAAGGTGGAAAAGATGTTTGTTTTAATAATTTAGAAAGATACTTGCTAAAAGGGCTTGACTAAGACAAAGAATGGTAGGGAAAATTGGGAAAGCATCTAAGATACCATTGCAATTGATTTGACTTGGAAAGATAAATAGAAATTAAATAGGGAGACAGATGCTGAGGAGTGGGTCTTAGAATGTGTAAAGATCATTACTCAAAGCAGTGAGGCATCTTTGGGGACCACTAAGTAGCCCACTCTGTCTAGATTGCAGTGTTCACTTAAAAAGGGGGTGGGTACTGTGGGCGGGAATCTTTGTACGAAGATTCTTGAAGTCTCTACTTAATTTGTTGGGGAATGGGCAACTATTGAAGGATTTTGCATAAATCACCAGAACATGGGTGGGCTGATTTATGACTGGTGCTTGATGCTAGAGCCACAACACACAGGCTTAAATCTTAGCTCTGACACTTAGAAATTGCATGACCTTGGGCCAGTACTTAAATTAAATGTGCCTAGGTTTCCTCATTTTTAATTGCAGATAATAACATTACAATCTCCTTGATGAGGTTGTTGCATTTGACCATTTAAATCATGTGAAGATCTTAGAATTGTGCCAAGTAGTAAGGATTTAATAATGTTAGCAAGGATTCTCATGGCTATTTCCAAAGAAAGTCTTCCTAGAAGTAGAACTGCACTATAGGAAACTTAAACTAGAAGGAGTTTTTAAAGACCATTTGGGGAGAAGAGCTACAGGACGCAGGCAAAACTGTCCAGTGCCTATCTCAGGAGCCTCAGAGCTATCATATGAGGCACCCAACCAAGAACTAATATCCAGAATCTACAAGGAACTCAAACAAATTAACAAGAAAAAAAACAATCCCAAATGGGCTAAGAATGTGAATAGGTAATTCTCAAAAGAAGATATACAAATGGCCAAAAAGCATATGAAAAAATGCCCAACATCACAAACGATCAGGGAAATGCAAATCAAAACCACAACGTGATACCACCTTACTCCTGCAAGAATGGCCATTAAAAAAAAAAATAGTAAATGTTGGCAGGGATGTGGTGAAAACAGAGCACTTTTACACTCCTGGTGGGAATGTAAACTAGTACAACCACTATGAAAAACAGTGTGGAGATTCCTTACAGAACTAAAAGTAGAACTACAATTTGATCCAGCAATTCCACCCTGGCTATCTACCCAGAAGAAAAGAAGTCATTTACAAAAAAGATACTTGCCCATGCATGTTTATAGCAGCACAATTTGCAATTGTGAAAACATGAAACCAGCCCAAATGCCCATCAATCAATGAGTGGATAAAGAAATTGTGGTATATGTGTACCATGTAATACTATTCAGTCATAAAAAGGAATGAAGTAGTGGCATTTGCAGCAACCTGGATGAAATCGGAGACCCTTATTCTAACTGAAGTAACTGAGGAATGGAAAACCAAACATCATATGTTCTCACTAAGCTATGAAGATGCGAAAGCATAAGAATGGTACAATGGACTTTGGGGCGTTGGGGGAGAGGATGGGAGCAGGGTGAGGAATAAAAGACTACACATTGGGTACAGTGTACACTGCTCTGGTGATGGGTGCACCAAAATCTCAGAAATCACCACTGAAGAGCTTACTCATGTAATGAAACACCACCTGTTCTCCAAAAACCTATGGAAATAAAACATAAAAATAAAAAAATTAAAAAATAAAAATAAAGAACTTATCTTTAGGTGGTACCAGGAACGGGCAAGATGGAGGCAGATGTGAGAGAAGTTAGAGAACACAGGCAAAGAAGGATAAGAACAAGTCAAAGAGTCCCCTAAGCTGTTGTTCTTATGTTCTGTTTTATATTTTTTGCTGTGGTGCCATGAGGAGAAGCTAGTGGCTATATGAAACTTCACACCACACGGGACATCCAGCACAAACATTCTGGACCTCAGCAGACACGCTGGAACTTGCCACACAAACGTGGGGGCCACACACCTATTTAGAGCTAGTGTTTCGTAGCCTGAGGGGAGGGGAACAGAGGGATATGAGGAGAAGCTTCTGGAGAATGCCTGTATTTAAGATGTAGATAGAGAATTACTGGTCAGATAGAAAAATCTGAGGAGAGGTAAAGTTTTGAGACCGAGGGACAAGGAGTATTGAATGCCAAAGGGGATTCTAAAATGGATAATTGATGGGCCCTCATTCATTCATTGTGCTTTCAATAGTAACCCAATTCTACATCTAGCCAGGATTGGTCTAATTAGGTGATGTGACTCTTCCAAAGGATCAAGTCCAAGCTCCATGCCTACTCAATGGTGCCAGATGTGGTGGGGAATAAAAGAGCTTCTTTCCCTTAGTAAACTGAAATTTCGATCAAATGAAAGAGGACATGAAATCGATTGCCACCATGTGCCAGCACCAGAAGTGCTATCAGATTCCAACAGTGCATTCACTGAGTGATGTAGTCATTCAGTAAATATATAGTAAGTATGTATCAAAGGCCTGCTATGTATCGGGCTCTGGAGCAGGCAACGAGAATACAATGCTAAAGATGGATATTCCCGGCACTTGGGAAGCTTAGAGTGCTACAGGGAAGACAGGCATTAAACAAATAAGAAAGCAATTATCCATGAATTACAATTCTGGTGAATTTCATGAAGAAGCAGTGCAAGGTGCTATCAGCGTATTGGAGAGGGATCTGGGTCTTTCTGGAGAGTCCAGGACATTTTCCTGAGAAAGAGACATTTAAGCTGATATTTGGGAGATGCATTATAGCAAAATTGTAGGAAGAAGAGGCAAAAGGAAAAGGGCCTAGGGACAAGAAGAACTATTTCTTCTTTGAATAATAGAAAAAAAGGTCAATAGGATGAAGCACAGAAAGACAGAGGGGACAGAAGAAACTGAAGGGACAGTGAGGTGGTCAGGGTGATAGGGCCCAGCAAGAATGCCAGCTTCAGTCTGGTCAACTTCAGCAGTGGAGAGCCATTGAGAGGTTTTAAACACAATCATGTTTTGCTGCAGAATGAACAGTGAATGAGAAGGTTATTATAATGGGGCTATTATAATATCTGAGGCAAGAGATGATGGTTGCTGGAAATACACAAATGTGAGTGATATTGAATGAGTCACATAAACCAGAATTGTGACTGAATATAAGAGGATCAGAAAGTGAAGATGGCGATGACGAGCGTCGGGTTTCCCGTAAAAAGTCAGGAGTTTCTCCCCTCCCCGCCACCTCAAATGCCTTCCAATATACATAGAATAAAATCTGAAATCCTTGACGTGGACCAGAGAGACTGCAGATTCAGTTCCAGGCCACCACAATCAAGCAGATATTGTAACAGCAAGTCACAGAAATTTTTTGGTTTCCCAGTACACACAAAAGTTTTGTATATACTATAAATATATACATACTTAAGTGTATACTTACGTGTGCAATGGCAGTGTGTCTAAAAAGAAGAACATTAGATTAAATTAATTTAAAAATTAATTAATGCTGGTTACAGTGGCTCACACCTGTAATCCCAGCATTTTGGGAGGCCAAGGCAGGCAGATCACTTGAGGTCAGGAGTTTGAGACCAGCCTGGCCAATATGATGAAACCCCTTCTCCACTAAAAATAAAAAATTAGCCAGAAGTGGTGGCACACGCCTGTGGTCCCAGCTTCTTGGGGGAGGCTGAGGCAGGAGAATTGCTTGAACCTGGGAGGCAGAGGCTGCAGTGAACCGATACTCTGTCCCCACAAAAAAAATTAAAAATAAAAATAAATTAACTAAAAGTACCTTTTTGCTTAAAAAATGCTAATCATCATCTGAGGCTTCAGGAGGTGGTAATCTTTTTCCCAGTCATAATCTTTTTTTCCAGAAATCATCATCTCTTACCTGGAATATCATAATAGCCCAATTGTAATAACCTTGCCTTGATGGTTGTGGCTGCTGACAGATCAGTGTTGTTATTGATGAAGGTTAGAGTGGCTGTGGCCATATCTTAAAAAAAAAAAAAGATAACAATGAAGTTTACCTCATCATAAAAATATTTATCTGTAGCATATGATGCTGTTGGATAGCTTGTTACTTCATAGTAGAACTTCTTTCAAAATTGGAGTCAATTCTCACAAACCACACACTGCTTAATCAATTATGTTTATGTAATATCCTAAATTCTTGGTTGTCATTTGAACAATGCTCACAGCATCTTCATCAGGAGTAGATTCCATCTCAGGAAACCACGTTCTTTGCTCATCCGTTAGAAGCAAAGTTTGTTTGTTTGTTTGTTTGTTTTGAGACAGAGTCTTGCTCTTGTTGCCCAGGCTGGAGTGTAATCATGCGATCTCTGCTCACTGCAAACTCCGCCTCCCAGGTTCAAGCACTTCTCCTGCCTCAGCCTCCCGAGTAGCTGGGATTACAGGCATGCACCACCACACCCGGCTAATTTTGTATTTTTAGTGGAGACAGGGTTTCTCCATGTTGGTCAGGCTGGTCTTGAACTCCTGACCTCAGATGATCCACCCGTCTCGGCCTCCCAAAGTGCTGGGATTACAGGCAGGAACCACTGTGCGCGGCCAGAAGCAACTTCTTATGCACTCAAGTTTGATCATGCAATTGTAACAATTCAGTCCCATCTTCAGGCTCCACTTCTAAGTCTAGTTCTTTTACTATTTCTACCACATCTACAGTTACTTCCTCCACAGATAACTTAAACCCCTCAAAGTCATCCATAAGAGTAGGAATAAGTTTCTTTCAAACCCCTGTTAATGTGGATATTTTCAGCTCTTCCCATGAATCATGAATGCTCCTAATGGCATATAGAATGGTGAATCCTTTCCAGAAGGTTTTCAGTTTACTTTGCCCAGATGCATCAGAGGAATCACTATTTATGATAGTAATAGCCTTACAAAATGTACATATTTAAATAATGAGACTTGAAAGTCACTATCACTGCTTAATCCATGGGCTACAGAATAGATGTGTTAGCAGGCATGGCAACAACATTAATCTTCTTCTACATCTCCATCAGAGCTCTTGGGTGACCAGGTGCATTGTCAATGAGTAGTAATATTTTGAAAACCTGTTTGGCAGTTCTAGCAGGGGAGTGCAGCTAATCTTATATCCATGACTGAAGACTGGTCTTCCTCTATTGGGGATGGTCATCCTCTTCATCCAAATGTACAGCTTCAGGAAGGACACACACAGAGTGGTAAGGGAGGAAGGCAACACCCGTCTAGCCAGCCAGATCAGCAGAATCAACCTTGGCAATCAATGGGGTGAGAGATGTTGCAGCCAGATTGCCCTCACATCCAATGAGCAGTAATATTTTGAAAGAACCTTTTTTTTTTTTCTGAGCAGTAGGTCTCAACGGTGGGCTTAAAATATTCAGTAAATCATGCTATAAACTGATATACTGTCATCTAGCCTTTATTGTTCCATTTATAAAGCATAAGTAAAGTAGATTTAGCATAACTTTTAAGGGCCCCAGTATCTTCTGAATGGTAAATACACACTGATTTCAACTTAAAATCACCAGCTTCATTAGCCCTTTTCAAAAGAGTCAACCTGTCCCTTAAAGTTTTAAAGCCAGGCATTGACTTATCCTCTCTAACTATAAAAGTCCTAGATGGCGTCTTCTTCCAACAGAAGGCTGTTTTGTCTATGTTGGAAATCTGTTGTTTAGTGAAGCCATCTTCATCCATGATCTCAGCTAGATCTTCTGAATATCTTGCTGCAGCTTCTACGTGAGCACTTGATGCTTCACCTTGCACTTTTGTGGTATGGAGACAGCTTCTTTTCTTAAACCTCATTAACCAACCCCTCCAAGCTTCAGACTTTTCCTTTGTGGTTTCCTCACCTCTCTCAGCCGTCACAGAATTAATGACAATTAGTGCCCTGCTCTGGATTAGGCTTTGTCTTAAGAGAATTTTGTGGCTGGTTTGATCTCCTATCCAGACCACAATAACTTTCTTCACATTATTAACAAGGCTATCTTGTTTTCGTAACATTAATATGTTCACCAGTGGCACTTTAAATTTCCTTCAAAAACTTTCTATTTGCATTCACAACTTAGCTATTTGATGCAAGAGGCCAGCTTTCAGCCCATCACGCTTACAAGCTATCTCAGCTTTGAACATATCTTTTTGACTAAGCTTAATTATTTCTAGATTTTGACTTAAAGTGAGAGACATTGAACTCTTCCTTCCACCCGAACACTTAGGGGCCATTGTAGGTTATTAATTGGCCTAATTTCAATATGTTGCATTGCAGGATATCGGGAGATCCAAGGAGAAAAAGAGAGACAGGGAATGTTCAGTGTAGCAATAAGAACCTACACGTTTATTAATTAAGTGTGCTGTCTTATATGGGCATGGCTTACGGTGCTCCAAAACAATTACAAAGTCACATCAAAGATCACTGATCACAGTGCTATAACAGATATAATAATAATAAAGTTTGAAATATTTGTGTCACAAGGGCGTGAAGTGAGCATATGCTGTGGGAAAAATGGTGCTGATAGACTCGCTTTGAGCAGGGTTACCACAAACCTTCAATTTGTAAAAAAATAAAGTAATAAAATAAAAATGCAATGTCTGTGAAGCATAATAAAACAAGGTTTACCTGCATTTTCACTTATGGGGCTTTGCTCCATACCTGCCTGTTTTCCAGCAACATTTTCTTCCCATTAGTTCTCCTCCCATCACATTTCAAAACATAAGTCTGATAATGTCATTTCCCTGCTTAAAACTTAAAACCTATCATTGGTACAAAATTGACATGGGATAAAGTCCAAGTCCCCTAATAGGGTTTCTCAAAACTGTCCACTAATAAAAGCTAATACTGGACAGGATTAAATGAGAGACTCCACAGGCTTTGCGGACACAGGGAGTGATGCCTCGTAAAATTTCTTTATATTCTCAAGTCTTACGTTAAAAACTCAAGCTAAGTTGGCATTTATTATATAATATAGCCATATTTACTTAAACATGAAGATACTTTTTTAAATTGTGGTAAAATGCATATAACATAATTTACTATCATAAGCATTTCCAAGCATATCATTTAGTAATGTTGAGTGCATTTCCACTATCATGTTACCATCGCTACCATTCATCTCCAGAACCTTTTTTCATCTTGAGTAACTGAACGTCTGTATCCATTAAACACTACTTTCTCATTTCTCCCTTCCCCCACCCCAGGAAACCACCATTCTACTTTCTGTCTCTATGAATTTGACTATTCTACTTACCTCAAGTAAGTGTAATCATACAGTATTTACCTTTTTGTTTCTGGCTTATTTCACTTAGCATAATATCCTTAAGGTCTATCCACGTTGTAGCATGTGTCAAGATTTTTTTGTTTTTTAAGTCTGCATAATACTCTATTGCTTGTATATATCACATTTTGTCTATTCATTCACCTATCCATGGACACTTGAGTGACTTCCACATTTTGGCTACTGTGATTAATACTGCTCTGAATATTGGCGTACAAATATCTCTCAAGTCACTGCTTTCATTTCTTTTGTGTATATACTCAGAAGTGGAATTGCTGGATCATATGGTAGATCTATGGGTAATTTTTTAGAAACTGCCATACTGTTTTCCGTAGCAACTTCATCATTTTACATAAACAACAATAGTACATGAGGATTCCAGTTTCTCCACATCCTCACTGACACGTATGCTTTTCGTTTGGGGATTTTTTTTAATAGTAGCCATCTTAATGGAAGTGAGGTGATATCTCATTGTGATTTTGATTTGCATTTCCTGAATGATCAGTGATGTGGAGCACCTTTTCGTGTGTGTGGACACTTTTACAGCCTCTGTTGAATCGATGCTCTCAGAATCCCCAGCTCCCGCATACATGCGCCACATCGAGATCCGAGCAGACACTCAGAGCCCTCCAGCTTGAGTGCTCACCTACCTTTTCACCTTGAGCTCTGCTCCTTCACAGGCACGACCTTGGAAAATCTTTCATACCAACACAACAACAGTCAACACAGAAGACTTCCGTGACCCCAAAATATCTGGAGATTTCTTCCCACCAGCAGGCAAGCAGTCAATTCTCCAGGGGACATGAACTAGGCATCCTCCAGTTCACTTCCCACGTTATCCACCTGGAGATAGCATCAGATCCCACACATTGAGGACTCAGTCCCCAAGACTGTCCCCAACTTCAGACACCAGTCACAAGTCCAGACCTCAAGAACTTCTGACTGATCAGCTTAAAGTTATGGTTCCCATGACCCTAACTTAGTTTGCTGGAGCAGCTCACAGAACTCAGGGAAACATTTACTTATGCTTACTGGTTTAATACAAAGGATATTACAAAGGACACAGATTAAGAGATGCATAGGGCAAGGTCCTGAGCTTCCATGTCCTCCTTGGGTATGCCACCATCCAGGAACCTCCACATGTTCAGGTATCCAGAAGCTCTCTGAATCCTGTCCTCTTGGGTTTTTATGGAGGCCCAATTACATAAGCATGATTGCTTAAACCATTGGTTTAATGGCTCTCAGTGATGAACTTGACCTTTAGCCCCTCTCCCCACCAAGGACACTGAGGGCAGGTTGGGCTGAAAGCTCCAATCCTCCAACCATGCCTCTCTCTGTCTTTCTCTTGACAAGCCCCGCCCTGAAGCTCTCAGTCAACATTAGCATACAACAAGACAGTACTTTGGCGATTCCAAGGATTTTAGGAGTTGCATGGCAGCAAATGGGATGAAGACCAAATATATATTTCACAAAATAACTGGTGCCATATACTCTGGGGATTTCCAGTGCTGTACTTTTTATGCTACATGGCCTACCCTCTTTCATCTCCTGCTCTTTGTACATGGTTTCCTCTGATTGGAGGCCTTTCTTTCTTTCCCACTTATTCATCTTTCAGGGCTAATTATAAATCTTCCCTACCACCATATTGGTCCTTGTTCAACATTTTTAGAGAGATTAATTACCCTCACTTCTAATTCCCGTAATACTTTTTTTCCATTTTTTCCATTCAGCCAGTATCATGATTGTGTCATTTTCCTCATGAGACTGGCTTTATCATCTTTGCAACCTCAGCTGGGAGCCCAGGGCCTGACTCATGATTGAAGCTCCAAGAAATGTCTGCTTAGTGAACAGATGGAGAGGGCTTTGCAAATGGGAAGAGTATGAGCCAAGTTATGGAGTGAGGAGCAGGACTCAATTTCAGAAAAGTTAGTGCCTGCAGAATTACATCTACATAAAAGTATGGGGATTTGCAAAGTTTAAGACATTGCAGATAGCTGGACATTTGAATTCTTCAGAGTCTAGAGATCTCACCGATGTGACCTGGCCTCACATAAGGAACATTCAATAGCTCAATCAAAGCCAAAGAGTGAAGAGCAGAGGGACGGATGGCTTACAGAAAGAGCTTACAGCTTGCCTAGCAAGAGTCAATAAAACTTTAAAATCAATATGCTGATGAACTGCCAGCTAGAAAATGTCACGGAATAGGTTGATATGGCCATAAGGGATCTAAGAATAATCTTGTACTGCAGTATTCTAGTCCCGTCACTCATCACCATACCCAGGTATCTGAATACTACAAAATCTCTGTAAGCTCAGTGGTTCCTTATAGAAAAGACAATAAAAGTTATATTTTCACAGATTTTATTCAACAATAAAAGTGATGGATAATTAAGGAGAAAATTTAGAAAACACAAGTAAAGCTAAAAAAAAAATTGGAAACTGTCTAGAGGTTACCACAATTAACAATTACATGAGCTTCCTTCCTTCCTTCCTTCCTTCCTTTTTTTTGTAGAGACGGAGTCTTGTTCTGTCACCCAGGCTGGAGTACAGTGGCACAATCTCAGCTCACTGCAACCTCCACCTCCCAGGTTTAAGCAATTCTCCTGCCTCAGCGTCCCCCTGAGTAGCTGGGACTACGGGCACATGCCGCCACGCCCGATTAATTTCTTTTGTATTTTAGTAGAGATGGGGTTTCACTGTGTTGCCCAGGCTGGTCTCGAACTCCTGAGCTCAGGCAATCCCCCAACCTCGGCCTCTCAAAGTGCTAGGATTACAGGCATGAGCCACCACACCTGGCTGAGATCCCATTGTTTCTTAAGCACATGTTTTGGCATGACTGAGGCAATTCTTGACATGTATTTGGTATATTTCTTTTTTAATGAAATAGCATTGACTTATGTTGCAGAAAACTCTTTGCAAGCATCATTTTTAAAAGCTACATAAGTCCCTCATTAAAGCATAATTTATTAAACATTCTTCTGTTTTTGGACACTTAGATTATTTAAAATATTAAACTGAATATTTACGTTCATGAAACTTTTAGAAATGTTTTGTGTTAGTTCCTTAAATAATGTGAAATAAAGATGCTTAATGCCCACCTACCAGTGCTACTTTGAGGGTTACGAGACATTAACCCTCCTACTATACGCTTTTATGCATCCTGAAATCCGAGGATAAGTAATATAATTTTGATTTAACATTGATAGAATAAGAAAAAAATTAATAATAACAGAGTTGAAATCAGGGGACCAAAATTCATTCTAGCCAGTAAAATATAACCAAATTGTCACAAAACTTATGTCAGTGAAGTACATTCCTTACCACATTTTTTTATGCTCTCATCTTTCTAGAATATGGTAGAAATATTATCATTCTAATCATATGCATATATATAGATGTGCACACATACACATAGTTGATTATAAAAAACTATATTGCCACTATTTCAATTTAAATACTGTTAAACCATTCTACATACCACAAAATAATAAATAGCATATTATGATTCATCTGAAAGAACCAACCCAAATTACAATCGGCCAAAGTGCATTCAAGCACAGAAGCAATCTTCAATAATTTAAATACAGCCTTTAGTTAAATTAAAAATGCTTATCAAAAAGCTTTTGATGACTCAATTTTAATAAGTTTAATAAATTATCTCTAAATCATTATCTTTTACAAATAATTTGATTTTCTAAAATAACCTTTATCAAAACTCCCTCTGAATTGCATGTGTCTGAAAATAGAAGAAATTTTAACCATGTTTTTCATGGTTTAGAGAGCCTATATTTTTAACTTCTTCAGCTCTTGAGTCTATTAGTCTACTGTGTTCTTCTATGGCACACCATGGATAGAGCATGGATGCCATCTACTAGGCAGCTATCATGGCATTGATAGAAAATTTCTAGTAGAAAGGAACAATGCCCGTTTAATTGAAATTTAACAGCAACTAAAAATGTGCAACATCCAAATAGACCCTGAAAATCCACTGTGATCCCCAAGACTCAGAGGTGAGGTGCAATTCTGAAAATAAAAAGCCAATTAGAAATTGCTTAGCTGAAGAAAGTGGCTTAAGAGGCTTCTGCTTTTAGGCTGAGCTTATCAGAATGGGAATTACCTTTACTGGAAATAAATCACATTGTTTTCTTCACAGGTGGCTCAATTTAGCTGTTTAATCTGAGAGAAATGATAGACTTAAGAGCAGAGGAAAAATCTCTTGGTTCATCAGGTTTGGAGGAGTATGAAAAATACTTTATCTCCGTTTCAATATTTCTATCTGATAATCAGTTGTGTAGACTGTAATTTCAGAGTAATTTGAAGCATAGAAAATAGAGTCTTACAAATAGGTGTGTCTTGGAGTGTCATATAGATGGCAGCAGGCTAAGGTATTTGTTTAGAAATAATATTTTGTTTTTACTGTCAGGTTTAATAACTTGCCCGAAATATATGTGTACATATTTTCTCAGGCAGTTTTCCAAAGGAAAAGGTCATTCAATTTTGATGACTGGCCGCATAATGTACTCTATTTGGTCAAGGCAGGAAACTAGCTGAGGTAGGAAAAAGATAGTTTAGAAAACCATGCATGCTTTAAACTAAGAATACCTAAAAGTAATGCAAATCTAAATCGTTATTTGGTTGAACTCTATTACAATTATGTAAACTGCAAATGTAAATGTGATGGACACAACTCAAAAGTAAATGTAAGAAAAACATATTAAATTTAATACAGAAATAATTATAATGCTTAATAGAGAACAATGAGTCCATGCCTACGTTTAGAAAATATAGCATGTTAGAAAACACATATAATGCAAGAAAAATTATTAACACTTTCTCATAACAACATATTTTGCATGCAATACCATAAGTTGAACTAGCGAAATAACAAGAAGTATGTGGTTTTAATTGATTTATCTAATTATGTGACATAAAGCCTAGGAATTGACTTAAGGGAAAATCCTAACAGGGTAAAACGCACAGTTTGAAGAGACTGGAAAGCTGGGAAACGTCCTGAGAAAATGTTATACCCAAGAAACAAATGTTTTAAAATAAAAGGCAAAAATAGGCCGGGCACCGTGGCTCACGCCTGTAATCCCAACACTTTGGGAGGCCGAGGCAGGCAGATCATGAGGTCAGGAGATCAAGACCATCCTGGCTAACATGGTGAAACCCCGTCTCTACTAAAAAAATACAAAACAATTAGCTGGGCGTGGTGGCGGGTGCCTGTGGTCCCAGCTACTCAGGAGGCTGAGGCAGGAGAATGGTGTGAACCCGGGAGGCAGAACTTGCAGTGAGCCGAGATGGCACCACTGCATTCCAGCCTGGGCAATAGAGCAAGACTCCATCTCAAAAAAAAGGCAGAAACAAATGAAATTTTAAAAGTGATGCATTAACAATACTTTTAATCTGTAATGTTATGATAAATCGGCATTCTGATTAATTATGAATTAGAACTTCAGGCTGAATGTGCTCAAGAGCTTTTTGACTTGAATGTTCCAGTTCCATGTACCATATTTAATGTGGGCGGTGGGGGGATCAATGACCATGTTGGGGCCCTAGTCCATTCGCAGTGCCTGTCTCTCTGTTTCTAGATTCCTTGAAAGAAGAGACTTATGCTCGTGGGTGTGTATCTGCCCTTCCACCTCAGGGCTCCAGAGCATTTTGGTAAAACAGGCGTTCAACAGACATTTATGCAAGACATCATTGATCGTTAACAGAGGCAGTTCTAGAAAGCTACCGACACCTCTCCACAGGGTCTGGAGTAAATTGGGAATGTCTAATACTTTCTGAGCTACCTGAGGTAGCTATGAGGAAGACAGGACAAGATGGTAAGGATGGAGCTGAAGAGGAATACAGGCTAAAGGGAAAGGATCAGCTACTCCCCCCCATTTCACACCCCTATGGAAAAATGCTGTGTTGTGTCCAACACTGCTCCAGGAACTTGGGGATACAGCAGAAAACAAAACCAAAATGGCAGCAAGGAGCTCATCTAAACTTTTAATCCAATGGAGGCAGACAGATGATAAACGCAGTAAATAAGTAAATTTTGAGTTCCTCGGAAGGATAAAATTGCTTTAAAGATAAGAAGGATGGGGCATGCATTGGTTAGCTTGTAATTTAGTTATCAAGGAAAGGAAAGTCCAGGTATTGAGGACAGCAAACACAAAAAGCCTTGATGCAGGGGTGGGTCTGGCAGGGTTCATGGAATAGTAGACTGATTTTTCCCTTCAAGTAGGTAAGAAAGAATAATAGACCTTTGTGGGTTTCTGGCTATTTCTTGACAAAAGCAAGCCTTATTGGTGCATTTGCTTTAAAGACATCTGAATTATTCTACCAGATGAAAAACAAGAAGGGCCTACAATCTGCCCCGTACACAGATGACACTAGAAAGGAGTCAGGCCTGCTGCAGGCTGAGGGTGGGAATTTTTCATGGCAGAGATGAAAAGTCGGAACAAATCATAAAGGCTTAACTCCAAGAGAGAAGGCCACAAAGGAGCTGTCTTAAAAGAATGACAGAGGCACAGCTAAAGGAGAAATGTGAACGTACCCAAATGTAGACAGGAAGCTCAAAAATCAGCAAACTTGCATTTGGTAAAGGCAAATGGCATTGTAAGGATTTGAGAGATAACCCTTCTGTCTCCTAATGCGTGATTTCCTTATTCTAAATTATTCCATGTTACAGAAAATGGAACTAAGGAAAGGAACTAATGAGTGCTATATAGGCAGAAACCCCATTTCTTGAATGCAGTTCCTATTTTAATCTCTTTTCACCTCTTCCTCCAAATATAGATGTAGTTTCCGTTTAACAGTATTGGGAAAGTAGTTGAAAGTGTCAAAAATCAAGAGAAAGGTAAGATGAGCTCAGGGTGCTTCTCTGAGAAACATCTCCACAAGCTGCCATTTTGATGAGGAAACTGGTGACTCATTAGAATGTCTCTTCTATATGATGGCAGACAGGCTGGTTTGCTGACTACAGGGATAAACACAAATGACAACATTTCACCAAGTTAATAGACAATAGAGTCACGGGCTAATGGCAGATCAGCTCATTTCAATGCAGAAAATGATTACATATGCAAACAAACAAAAAGTAAGACAGGCAAACTCCTTGGCATGTAATACAGCTCTGGATTATTCAATGTAATGTTTCGGGGAGTGCAAATGCTATGACTTCTTAATCCATGCATGGATTTTTATACATGGATGTATGTTCATGTAAATATATAGTATTAAGCAGGAGAAGATCATGTTTCACACAATCCTTCTCCTTTTCCTTCCTCTTCTGCAATAGTGGATAAAATTATATTATTTGAGAAAAAGATATTAGCACTCATCCCAAATATGGGTATGGAAATGTAAATAATAATGTATGCGACCAGAATTTGTAACCTTGAAACAGTACAGGTTTTGGTTGAGAAGATAATACATCAAACTACCTTAAAACTCCCACCCCTTTGCCCCAGGAAAGTTGATTCAAAAAGATTTTGGATTTTTTTTTTAGTCAAGTGGGTAAACTCAAAGATATCTGTAAAGCTCTCTGTCCTGAATTCCTTAGCAAGGTGAGAATCAGACCTCCAAGGACCTGGGGTAACCTGTCTCATACTACCTGCCAAAAAGTGTTAATTTCCTGATCACTGAATATGTCTAAGTGAATTATTTTATTTTATTTTATTTTATTTTTCGGATGGAGTCTCCCTCTTCTGTCACCCAGGCTGGAGTGCTGGAGTGCAGTGGCACAATTTCAGCTCACTGAAACCTCTGCCTCCCAGGCTCAAGTGCCCTCCTGCTTCAGCCTCCAGAGTAGCTGGGACTACAGGTGTGCACCACCATGCCTGACTAATTTTTGTCACAATTTAAAGACATTAGAAATGTATTTATGTCACCTGAGAACTAGCTTTTTCTGCCTGCAGATATGTTAGCTTGCTCAACTCCTAGATTTCCAGAATAAACTCTTAATTTCCTCTTTAGCTAAATGATAGTGTAGTTCAGAGGGTATGTTAGATGACCAATGAATGCTTTTTGCATCTTAGCACTATTTAGCCACCGCCTTGCCAGCCACAACCCAAACTCCAGATTCAGGCCTACCGTCTTTTCTTGACGCCCTTCTAGAGAGAGAAGAAAATGTTATTGATCCACAACTTTGGGGAAGATAAGCATGAGGCAGAGTCAGCTTGGAATTGAGTGAGTCCTGTGAAGGTTTTCCATCTCAGATGCCTAACAGGGCCTTCGCACATGAAAATTATGAAGTTTCACACTTATGTGTTAGTTTAAGCAAATACCTGGAAGGCAATTCACAAGTGTATTTAGGCCTCTTTATAAGAGGGATTGCTATGCACAGGGGGATTTAAAAAACACCAGCTTTACTGGGCTAGTTTCTTGTGTAACGATTGTAATATATTACATTTGCATATATTTTAAAGCCAGCAAAACTCTTTCACAAATGGCTTGTCATTGCCAAGCATGTGTTAGAAATGACTGAAAACTCTACAAAGTGAATTAAAAGTGCAAAAATGCTACATATTTTTATCATGGAAAATGAAACCAAATGTTTTAAAAGCCGAATATTTTAGGACAATATATGGTAATAATCAATCAATGGTTTCAGCCTTAGTTTTACTACTGGTCTACTTTGGGCTTAAAATTGACATCTCATTGCATTGAAAATTATTTGATAAGAGAAAATAAAATAAATTTTACCAACATGAAAGGGTACCAATAACAAGAAAATTGTGGCCAGGTGCGGTGATTCACGCCTGCAATCCTAGCACTTTGGGAGGCCGAGGCAGGTGTATTGCCTGAGCTCAGGAGACCAAGACCAGCCTGGGCAACACGGTGAAACCCCGTCTCTACTAAAATACAAAAAATTAGCTGGGTGTGGTGGTAGGCACCTGTAATCCCAGCTACTCCGGGGGCTGAAACAGGAGAATCACTTGAACCCAGGAGATGGAGATTGAAGTGAGCCGAGATCACGCCATTGCACTCCAGCCTGGGCGACTGAGCAAGACTCAGTCTCAAAAAAAAGAAAAGAAAAGAAAAGAAAATTGTAAGGAGTTTTCTCAATTAATAACCCAAATAAGAGAACTCTTTCCATGTATCAATCATGATACTAAGCACTTTACACACATGTATGTTATGTAATCATTATATCATGCATGCAAGGTAATGAGTATTATTTCCCTCATTTTATAAAAGAGGAAACTGATGTTTGAGGCTACTTTGCTTAAGACCACAGAACTAGCAAAGGAAAAGAGAAGTGAATGTATCTCTGATCCCCTTTAACACTTCATACACAGCCTCCCCACAATGTCCAGTATTAACTTCATAAATGAGCCATACCACCAATATGAGAAAATAAGAAATGTCCACATGTGCCAATTATTCATGTATGATCTCTTAGCTCCTTCTATATTTTGCCCTGTAATATTGGCATTGAGACGCTGTGAGCTGCCTTTCCAAGATTCCTTTCTTAGCTGGCTTTTTGATGGATTCTGTCAATATGAGGCACTACAGGAAAATTGGAATGAGAGAGACGACAGAAGGGACTTCTGACAGCTACCATTGTAGTACCAGTTGAGCTTCCTGGCAGCAGTTATTTCCAGCCTCCAGCTTCTTCAGGCATTCTCAGAACCAGTGTTATCAAACCTTCTCCAAGGTATCAGCACCAACTAGTCATGCTCAGTGGGGCTCCTCGTCCAAGCTCCTTGTTCTTGAAGTTCAACAATTCTCTTTGTTCACTCAGCCCTAGAAGTGATTGATGGCTCCATTCGTTATCTTGGTTTCTTCGGTGTTCTTTTCTTCTCTTTTTCTTTTCTTTTTGCCTCCTCCTACTACAAAACCTGTACAGCCAATTTCAATAAGCTCTATTCAAATATTTGGTTTGGTTTCTCTTTTCCTGTGAGACCCTGAAAAAAACAGTACTTGGTACCATGAATAAGACACTCAAAGGAGATATTCTAGGATTGATTTGGTTATGTCTTTGCCCATGAGCACAGCCAGTGAAAAATAGGATACTGCTGATCCCTGTCATGCAGTGACAGTGGGATGAATTAAATTATCATCTTTGTTTGCATAGAGTGAAGCACCTTTTGAAGCAAGTGCTTTGGAAGACCAAGTAGCTGATGTGCTTACTGTTATTATAGTAATAATGACCACAAGAATTACATGGTGGGTTGGCTGCTTTCAAATGCATGGAAGAGTTTACAAGAAAAAAAAAAAAACAAGTCCTGTGTTGTAAAGCAACAGCTCAAGTAAGGGCCAGACAACCAGTAAAGTTATTACAGTACAAATACCCAAGAGAGGTTGGAATTCTTTTCTTCCTCACGATGGTAAAGCAAAAATATTACCACTCAGGGAATTATAGGAATCACTGTCATTAAGAAATATTTGAAAGATACAGATAGATTCGTACCTCTATTTAGATTCCTAAATAGAGACAGGAAATAGAGATCCCTATCTCTATTTAACTCTGTCACTGGGCCAGAGCAAAAGGATACTGGAGAATAATGGTGGATTTTAATTAATGTTATAAGGTTAACCAATTATAGCAGTTGCTCCAGATATTAATTATTTATCAGGGTAAGCCAATACATCTCCCAACACCTGACACTTTTTTTTTCTCTATACCAATTTGTAAGGACCACCAGAAGCAGTTTGCTTTCACTTGTTAGGAGCAACAGTACACCTTTACTGTCTTGTCTCAAGGCTGTCAGATATCTTACTCTTTGACATAATCTAGTTCACAGAGGTCTCGATCATAAGCATATCCCACAAAACATCATGCTGTTCCTCTTCATTGATGGCAACATGCTGATTGGACCTCATGAGCAGGAAGTAGCAAGTACCCTAAACAATGTATTAAGACACATGTATATCAGAGAGTAAGAATGAAATACCCAAAAAATTCACAGTCCTGCCACGTTGGTGAATTTCAGGGCATCCAGTGATTTGGAATATAATAGAATATCCCTTTAAGTGAAAGATACTTGCTACGCTTCACACTGCATGGTAGGCTCTTTGGATTTTAGGGGCAATGTAGGCCCATTGGGGTGTGCTAATACAACCCATTTATTAATTTAACTATAAAGTGACCAGGGCTTAGTGAGACCCAGGGGAAAAGGTAGCATTTCGTCATCCAGTGTGCAACTCTGTTCATTCATCCTTGTGACTCAGAAGATGCTTGGGTACTCCTTGTATCTGATAAACAGGCATGTTGTGTGGCACATCTTACAAGCTACAATAGAGAGATCACAGTGAAGATCCACAGAGATGCAGCTAAAAAAATATATATGATACCCTCTTTGGCAGACATCTATTCTCATTTGGAGAAACAGCTTTTATGTTTTGCTGGGCTCTTATATAGCCTGAAAGCCTAATCATGAGACATCAAATGATGACATAGCTTGAGATTGTTGTCATAAAACTGGTGTTCTAAAAACTGGTGTCCTTGGCCAGGCGCGGTGGCTCAAACCTATAATCCCAGCATTTTGGGAGGCCGAGGCAGGTGGATCACCTGAGGTCAGGAGTTCAGGACCAGCCTGGCCAACATTGTGAAACCCCATCTTTACTAAAAATACAAAAATTAGCCGGGTGTGGTGGCACGTGCCTATAGTCCCAGCTACTCTGGAGGCTAAGGCAGGAGAATTGCTTGAACCTGGGAGGCAGAGGTTGCAGTGAGCTGAGATCCAGCCTGTGTGTCAGAGTGAGACTCTGTCTCAAAACAAACAAACAAAACCTGGTATTACTATAAAGCTTCATGTACACAAGAGCAATTCCATCATCATTCCACCATCAAGTGAGAACTGTAGATAAGATATATACCTTGAGCGGATCTGAAAGCTACGTGTCAGGATCTCGGGCTCATAGCTCACCTCTACCTGCTTCATTGCCTCCTCTTACTCAATCCGTGCCTCTGACCTCATGACAAAATGTTACTGGGGAGGAAAAAATCTTGGGCCTGACTTACAGATGTTCCTGCACAACATGTTTGCACCTACCAGAAGTGGTTTTAGTACTGCAGGTACAAATAGGGAAGTGCCTGAAAGAAAATCCTCGCAGTGGACAGAACTTTAAACTGTGCATTTGGTGATCCACTTTATCTGGACTGAAAAATGGTCAAGGATGTAGGTATACATTAATCCACGGGCATCAGATTAGCTAAATGACCAAAAATTTGCTAGGGAAAAGATTGATAGTAAGGAAGTCTGGGGAGAGGCTTATAGATGAAGCTCTTAGAATGGACACAGAGTTTAGAGATTGTTTGGTCTTGTGTGAATTTCTACTACATGGCATTCTTTGCAGAATCGGCTCCCAATCATCAAATAGAACAAAACTAAAAATTTCGTGGACAAAGGCCAACCCTCCTCACCAGGAATACCTAATTAACTATCATGGTATTCCACCTAACATTGCTTCTAACCAAGAGACACATTTGTCAACAAATACAAAAAGAGCCTTAGTGGCCTCATGGACACAGAATTAGCTAATCTTCTCCATCACTCAGAAGCAACTGGCCTGATAAAATGGTGGAGTATCCTACAGAAATCTCAGCTGGGAGACAACACCCTGAAAAAATGTATAGGATGTATAGAAGACTTCATTTATAGGATGCAATATACTTTCTTGAATAGTAACCAATATAAGATGCGGTTTCTCCCATAGCCCAAGTACAGGAATTGCAGAATCAACAGGTGAAAATAGAAATGATTTCTCCATTACGTCTAAAAAAAATCCACTTACAGAAACTCTCCTGCCTTTTAAACTTTGCTTAACTAAAGGTGTTTTTCCCTAAAAGAGGTATGTTCTCAGTAAGCAACACAACAGTTTTATTGAATTGGAATTTGAGACTGTAACTGGGCCAATTTGGGTTTTTAATGTCAATGAAACAGGCAAGGACGAGGCCAATTCTACTGGCTGAAGTGATTTCCATGATTGTCAAGAAGAAGTTGGATTGTTACAATGCAATGAGGGAACAAAGGGTGTCTGGAAGTCAGGAAATACTCTGACATGCTTCTTAGTACTTCAATGTCCAGTAGTAAAAGTTAATTGAAAATTATAACAACTACATAAATTCAGTACCACCACTGAAGCTGCCTGTGGAGAAAGGCAACATGAAATGGGTAGTGGAAGAGTGATGTTATAAAGAGTAACGACTGCTTTGTGACCAATTACAGCAAAAGAACTGTAGCAGCTTGGCAAGTTGTTTCTGTACAATTTTATATTCATGTTATATATTCATATGAGTCAACTAATTCTACCTTCCACCTCTTCTCTTACCATTTTCTGAGTTTCTGTCTCCAAGTTACAAATCAAGTAGGAAGTTAAGATTGCACTGGGGCTAGGCGTGGTGTCTCACACCTGTAATCCCAGCACTTTGGGATACCGAGGCGGGCAGATCACTTGAAGTCAGGAGTTCGAGACCAGCCTGGCCAGCATGGTGAAGCCCCTTCTCTACCAAAAATACAAAAAATAAAAGAAAAAAATTAGGCGGACGTGGGCAGGCACCTGTAATCCCAGCTTCTTGGGAGACTGAGGCAAGAGAATCGCTTGAACCAAGGAGGCGTAGATTGCAGTGAGCCAAGATCATGCCACTGCACTCCAGCCTGGGCCACAGAGCAAGACTCAGTCTCAAAAACAAAACAAAACAAAACAAAACAAAACACTATATTGGAACAAGAAAAAATATCTTCTAGATATGAGTTCAGTGACTTCCATGAGGTAGGTACCATCACTATTAGGATTTTGAATGTCTGCTTGTGGGGGCGTGGATGGAAACACCTTTGTTTGCAGGAGAGACTGTCTTCCTATTAGAGCAAAGCATAAAATTGTTACTGTTGCATGGTGGTTCAAACCCATGTAGAAGGGTGAGTATTGGTCCTGAGTGTCCAAAGCGGTGACCATGCTAGTTATTTGTCTATTGTCACTCAGTTACAAATCTAAGCTCCTATATTCTGCTATGTGATAATAGGGCTGAGACTGGAAAAATTACATTTTGCTGATACCTTTAATGCTGAATTTGTCCTTGGTTCTGACAACAGGAAGCTCTAGTTTTATATATATTTTTATATATATATATAGTATATAGTGTATATATATATAGTATATAGTGTATCTATATATAGTATATAGTATATATATAGTATATAGTATATATAATATATAGTATATAGTATATATATAGTATATAGTATATATAATATATAGTATATAGTATATATATAGTATATAGTATATATAGTATACTATATGTATACTATATATAGTATATATATACTATATATGTGTGTACATATATACTATATATAGTATACATATAGTGTATGTATGTATGTACATATATAGTATGTATGTATATATGTACATACATATTGTTAGAGTTATATATAGTATATATATGTACATACATATATACACTATATATGTACATACACATATACAATATGTATGTACATATATATATATATATATATATATATATATATATATAAACTCTAACAAAGAAAAGCTTTCTGGATTTTTCAATAACTTTTAAGAGTGGAAAAAAATCCTGAGACCAAAAGTTTGAGAACTGCTGAGCTATTGGATCGTTTTTTTTTCATGGCAATATAAATATAAATACTTATTTAAACTGGGCAGTAGTACTATCCATCAATCAATAGGAATTGCTTTGCTTTTCTTTTTTTTTAGACAAAGTTACACTCTTGTTGCCCAGGCTGGAGTGCAGTGGCACGATCTTGGCTCACTGCAACCTCTGCCTTCTGGTTTCAAGTGATTCTCCTGCCTCAGCCTCCCGAGTAGCTGGGATACAGGTGCCTGCCAGCACGCCCAGGTAATTTTTGTATTTTTAGTAGTGATGGGGTTTCACAGGAATCATTTTTCATTAATCCCTGGCCAAATTTAGAAGTTAATATTCAACTTGAAGATGAAATGCTGTGAGACTCAAGCTAAGTTTATAAATTGCAAGAATGCTGAAGTTGTCTGATAAGATTTTGTTTTTCATCGGTATGCATTTTTATATGCAGTGGTTTGCTTTCAAAGATCTCTTTAGAGTAGAGGCTTTTTTTTTTGATCACCATAGCTTTTTTGGTTCACATATGCATATGATTTCATTTGTTCTGGCTCTGGAGTCCCTGGTTTGTCTTCTGAGTTATTTAAAAATCAGGCTGATTGCATTTTAGACATATTGCAATCCACAGTTTAAAAGAGACCAGCACAAAAGGAAATTTCCTTCCCAGTATTATGAAGTCACTCTACAGCCAGGAGTTCAAATAAATACTCTGTCTATCTTTAAAGAAGTTCCAGTAATTATTGCAATCCAACAAAACTGTGAATTCACCTCTAAAAATAGCCTTTTGGGTGGCTGTATTAGTTAAGATAAAGCAATCCTTGCACATGTATATGTTCAAGGCTAACGAGAAGTGCCATCTGTAGAACTGGGATATTTTCACACTCCTCTCTATTATACAAAACAATAAACCCTCTCCAGCTGATTTCTCTCATTGTGAAATGCAAATTGCCTATAAAAGTCCTCAGGGTGTGAGAAGACACTTATCAAACAGACATTACACATGCATTCATAGAAACTATGCAGCCTCAGACTCTATTTTAGATGCATTAAGAACCAGAAAACATAGGTGCGAACCTGTTCACGGTAGCTATAATAATTATGGCCTGAAGTAGCTATGTTGGTTAAGATATGTAGATTACTCTACTGCTCCCACTAACTTTTTATCTACTACACACCTGCCTCCTACCAAGAAAAGTAAAATCTTCAGAACCAAAGAAAATGAAACAAAACACATTATATGTGAGATTTAAAAGACTCCTTTAAATGATGAATCTGGCTTTTACCAGTAAGCTAAATTTTACATGTGACATATTCAATATTATTCATTCTTGGCTTATTGCTTATTGGAGATGTGTGCATTTTCTTGTGTGATAAATTTACTGTTGGTAACAGGTAATGCAAGTTCTATGGAGTTATTAAACTTGAAGAATCCAAGTAAACTTTCATCCAGAAATTGCCTGGTGCCCATGGTACATAAATAGCCAAACAGAAAAAGAAAAGAAGCAGAAGCAGAAGAAGAAAGAATTGTGTTTTACAGAAAAGTATTCAGTCCTGAGTTTGTAAAGGAAGAGAAAAAAAGTCTTCGAAGGAATTGGAATAGAATTTCAACTGAAAAATACAATTAAAATATTAAAGTTTTAGAAATATAAAATTACCTGAGGATGTTCTAAGAGAAGAAATCTTGGAAATCAACAGCTGAACTTGTGATGCATTTTTATATTTCTCATGATGCCTAGGTCTTAGATATTACAGGCAAATACCAAAACACCAAATTATATTTTTATTTCCTAAAATAAATGAATGGATGTCTTAAAGTAAATGAATGAATATCTTTAAACAATAAAAATAGAGACACTTTTTAAGCATAAACTGAAAAAAAAATCTTGTTTAGATAAAACATCTGAATTCTGCTTTCTGAGGGAAATATTATGCATAATTATTTCCCATTATGGGATTTCATTTGTTTTCAAAGGACCAATTCTAAAATTTGAATTTGCATACCAGCAAGCTAAATTTTTTACAAATCTCACCCTGAAATTCAAGTCCCTTGTTCTACCAGGGAAGCAATTAAGGTCCAATCATTTTTAATGCATCATAAATAATCTTCACACTTGCTGTTAAGTTAATTAATATAATCAGTACAACCAAATGCATCAAAATGAAGCTTATTTTGCAAACATGCAAAACGTTCTGCCTCATTGCCCAACTACCGAGATTAAATGACATTTTGCTAACAACTTTTTCCAAGGTGAGTCCAAATTTGATCTTTTGAAAGAGATCACCAGAAATAATACAACTATGTTGATATATATTCAGAATGACTAGCCAGTGGAAGTGTTGGTGATGGTGTCTCATCCACCCCATTACACCTAAGTGCACTGAGATTCATTCAAGTTAGAGGATTTGATTTTTTAAAATACATTATAAACAACAACATCATTAAGGCATTATAATATGTCTTCATTTGTACCTCATTTTTTTCCAATAAGGATTTGAGACTGTTTACAAACACTCATCTAGCAAGAGAGATACAGATGTTCTCTGACTTATGATGGGGTTACAGCCTGATAAACCCATCATAGGTTGAGAATATACTAAGAAATGAAAAGCATTTAATATAACTTACCTACCAAACATCACAGCTTAGCGTAGCCTTCCTTAAACATGCTCAGAACACTTACATTAGCCTACAGGTGGGCAAAATAATTTAATACAAAGCCTATTTTATAATGAAGTATTGAGTATATCATGTAATTTATTGAAGACTGTACTGAAATTTAAAGCCACAATGGTTATATGGGTATTTGAAGTATGGTTTCTACTGAACACATATCGCCTTTAAACCGTCTTAAAGTCAAAAAATTCTAAGTCCAACCATCTAAAGTCGGGGACCATCTGTATAAGCAAGTCAGAAAATAAGAACAAAAGGGGTATAATCCCCGCCACAGCCAGACTTACTAAACATCTGCAGAACAAACTAACACACTAGAATTTTGAGACTTAATGCTACATCTTCCAACCTGGCAGCATTTGTACCTACCTATCAGTCTTCCTAATCATTGTGACCTCCAGCCTAATTCACATGTTAGTATTTGCCAAGCTGGAAGTTCTTTCACAGGGAGATGAACAACCTGGAACATTTAGATCTCAGAAGGCATCCCCATCTTATCCATAAAAGTTCCTATCCCTTCATTATCCTCAGATTTCCTTTCTGATGACCCAGACCCTCATATGGCCTCAACTCATGTCACCCCATCCTCATCCACTGTAAACCATTATGATTTCCTTGATATTGAGTCTTTCCCCAGGATATAGCCTATTCAGGTAACCTCACCAGATAAGTCAATAAATTACTTTATTCTTCAGTTTTATCTGCCCATCTGTGTGGTATCTGCAAATTAGTAATCAAGAAACCATTTTACAGTAATCGCAAGTGGTTCCATTTCCTCCAACTCTCAGATGTGTTGAAACACGCCCTCCAACAAGATAAATTTCCTTTCCATGGAGTAGAGGCAGAGACAGAATTTCTAAGAACAGATAGCAACATGGTGAAGAATGACGGCCTTTCTCTCCTGATACCTACATAGTAATAATAATAATGATTGTGTAGCTACCAAAAGCAACTATATCAGGAAAGGAAAATGTACTCCTATCAAAAACTCAAAAGGTGAAGTGATGAGAAGAGGTAGAAGTTTCTAGTGCAATTTGAGAAAGATGGCTGTGGTGCCTATCAATTTGGCTCCCAGAAATGCTACCAAAATATTGTATTGTATACTTTTGCAATTTTGTACTTTAGCTAAAACAGAAGAGACTGTAGACTGTGGGTATGTCTTTCCCTGTCGATTTCATTTACCTGAAAAGGGGAAAAAGATCCTTGGAAGGGATGAAAACAGGAAAAAGTTCCCTGGAGTGAAATTAAGCAAGTAAACAACTGGGACTAACTCTGAAAAACCCATAGGCTCAGAGCTCCACACTTCCCTGATGAAGTGATCTGAATTATATCCAATTATATCCAGCCCCGCTTGCTAGCTGCAATAACCCTGGTACCAGAAAGTCAAAAAAATTCAGAAAGGAATACAGAGCCTAATTCTGAAAGCAAAGCCCCAGCTTTCAGCTTTACTTAAGGGACGTGGCTTTTCCTTCTCCCTGAACCTATCCTCGATTAGTCTATGGAAAACTTAGCACAGAGAAAATAAACATGAATCAAGAGAAGATTAGAAGTGAGTCCAAGGGTATTCACCCATGCTATATCAGAGCAAGTAGAAATCCAGAGAGAGCCTCATTCTACCAACATGATAAAAATAAATGACATGGAAATATGCACGCATTCTATTGAAAAAAAGTGAGAGAAGAAAATGGAAACTTCCACGTAGGAGGCAAATGTAGAACCCAGTCTATAAAACAGTTGACAAAATGCACAGTAGACAATTTTCTACTACTGCTTGATGCAATAGAAAAACAACAATAATATAAATTCAATTAAACTGGAGCTCAACACTTAAATGATAAAATAACAATGAGATGTAAGGAGGGCTTCTGAGTAAAATTAACTGAAGACTAAAATTACACCATTAATAAATGAATGAATAAATTTTCAAAATGAAAGAAGAGAATGAACACTGATGAATGGCAGGCGTAAAGGAAAGGTTGAGGATACTGCAATAAAGACAGAAGATACTAAAATTTTAGCAATAAGAAAATAAGTATGGAAGGCAAAAAAATATATAGTCTAATGTAAGTGGCTCTTGCTCCGTAACATGGAAAAAAACAATAAAAATAGAACAGAAAAATTATACAAGTTATAAGCCAAGGATCACTAACTGGGAAAAAATATTTTTGGCCTGTGCATTTTCTCCTTTTAAAAAATTACATCTAAGAGTTTTACTATACGGAATTCATGATCCTATTCACCATGGGCACCGTCATTCCCTCTTGAAGTAACCCAACGTACTTTACATATTTCTGTTACCCATGCAGAGCCCTGTAAGCCCTGTAAACCTTTAAGGGTAAGACCTCTGACATAAAATAAGTCTTTCTTGAACTTAAGGAAAAGGTAATTGCCTATTTTAAGGTTCATTTTCTCCCAAATTCAAATTTATTAACTTAAAGGTAGAGCATAATTAAATATTAAACTTTAGGGACATTCAAACACTGAGGCAAAAAAAGCAAATTACTTATAAAAAAAAAGAATTGCCTCATACATTTTGTACATATGCATACATAGACGTATGTATGAATATAGACATATTCACATAGACAATGAATATATGTCTATGTATGTATATACATATATGCATGTGTGTATATGCACATGTGTATATGTGCATTGTAGGGGAGGCAAAGTTTTACCTCTATTCTTTCAGGGTTTGTTAGCTGGGACTGAGAGTTAAATTAACATAAGATAGATCAACAGATGAAGAGCATTCAGATTTATTTAATGCAAGTTTTTTGTAACAAAGAAGGCTTCATAAGGAAACAAAGACCCAAAGACACAGTTCAAGATGAGCATGTGTATACTGAATTAGATGAAGCATAGTAAACTATAAAATCATAACAAGGCAGGCTCACGTCTGTAATCCCAGCACTTTGGGAGGCCGAGGCAGGCAGATTATGAGGTCGAGTGATCAAGACCATCCTGGCCAACATGGTGAAACCCCGTGTCTACTAAAAAAATACAAAAATAGCTGGATGTGGTGGTGCGCACCTGTAGTCCCAGCTACTCCAGAGGCTGAGGCAGGAGAATGGCTTGAATCCAGGAGGCGGGGGTTGCAGTGAGCCGAGATTGTGCAACTGCACTTCAGCCTGGCGACAGAGCAATAGTTCGTCTTAAATAAATAAACAAATAAAATTTTAAAAAATAAAATAACAAGGCAAAGGGGCTTGGGCAAGAGTAGTTAATTGGATGGAGAAGTGGCTAGCAGGTTAAGGATTCATCTAGCAGGGTTTGTTTCCTAGGCCTTGGCTTCCCATCCTTGATGATGAGAATGTTCCTTTTCTTCTGTTATACGGAGGGCATCTTTCACATGCGAATTTCATCTCCAGCTTTTTAGCAAGCAGAAGGAAAGTCAGAGTGATCTTTTTTGCACTTGGTGTTTTTCAAGTGCCTTTAACTCAAAATAATCAATATGCCAAAAGGGCATATTTTTAACTGCTTCAGCAGATATATAGATATAGATTCAATACCAGAAGATAATGCAGAATATATACGAAGTCTTGAGAGAAACAGAAGGTTTGGCCCAAGAATTTTATACCCAAGAAAAAATTTGTCTGGATGTGTTCACTCATGCCTAAAACCCTAAGATGTGGGAGACTGAGGCAGGAAGATCGTTTGAGGCGAGGACTTCGAGACCACCTTGGGCAACATAGAGAGACCGCATCTCTACAAAAAAACGTATAAACTAGGCAGGTGTGGTGGCGTGCACCTGTAGTCCTAGCTACTCAGGAGGCTGAGGTTGGGGGATCTCTTGAGCCTAGGGGTTCGAGCCTGCAGTGAGCCACAATCGTGCGACTGCACTCCAGCCTGCTGACAGAGTGAGACCCTGACTCTAAAAACAAAGCAAAACAAAACAAAAAAAGAAATGGAGAATATGCCTTTCAAATATAAAATACAAATATAACTGCCTTTCAAATATCAAAGCAACAATCAGGTTGAACTAGCTACAGAAGTATCACCCCATTAATTCTCCTTCAAAACATTACTTGACACTGGAAACCAAAGAGTAAGTTAAAAAGCACTAAATTTTGTGATAAAAGGACAGATGCAATTCTTAGGCCAGGAAATAGTAGAGCAAGGCCTAAAATCATCTTGACGGGAAAAAAAATCTTCAAAAAGTATATCCAGGTAAATTGCCCTTTAAATGCAGCAACATTTGCAATTATGTAACACCTCAAGTTAGCAGCCCCCATGAGACTTACAACAACAGCAAAAATCACACCTACCTGAAGATAAAGCCCAGTCAAGCATGATATGAATCCATGATCAAGTAAGCCTTGACCAGGCATGGTGGCTCATGCCTGTATTCCCAGCACTTTGGGAGGCCGAAGTGGATAGATCACCTGAGGCCGGGAGTTCAAGACCAGCTTGACCAACATTGAGAAATTTCGTCTCTACTAAAAATACAAAATTAGCCAGGAATGGTGGTGCATGCCTGTAATCCCAGCTACTCAGGAGACTGAGGCAGGAGAATCGCTTGAACCTGGGAGGCAGAGGTTGTGGTGAGCAGAGATCATGCCACTGCACTCCATCATGGGTAATAAAAGTGAGACTCTGTCCCCCCACTCAAAAAAAAAAAAAAGCAGTAAGCCTTCAACCCATTTATTTTTATATAGAATTATATTTAAAGAACTGTGAATATTATATTTAATATTATATAATATTAACTTAATATTGTGTTGAGTGTTAACTTTAAACAAATATGAATATAGAACAGAATCTAAATGTTAAAAGTCCTGACAACACAAAAGTTATTTTATAACTAATAAAAGTCAGAGATGAGGAAAGATACTTTTTTTAAAATAGTTATAGTACAATTTTTCCCTCTTTCAAAGCAAGTAATTAATTAAAATTATCCAAATTTGAAACATGCTATGAAAAAATGTCTTCAACGTCTTTATGTTTCTTTCCTTTTCTCTTTGTTTCCTTTCTCTCCTTAGAGATTTCATATAGGGTGTATGAATGATATATATAAAATCCAGCAATTTCTTTAGTTTATTTTTTTATGTTAAAGTCAAGAAAAATGAACTTTAACAATTTTTATTTAATGCCGTGTAAGTAATGTGCAATCATTTCTTATGAGATTATTTATCTATATATTACTGTATCCGAACATTGACATATAAATACAATGTATTTGGAATGATATTTACCTACTATAATTGTGGCAGTGTTTAAAAGATGATATTTACAGTTTTTTTTTTTTACTTGTTTTGTGCTTTGAAATATGACAAAATCATTAAAAAGAACTTGAGGTGCTTTTTAAAAACACAAAAAAAACTTTAAAAAGTAAAAAGAATTCCGACAAAAGATTGGGCTTTTGCTTTTTTACCTTTATGCTCTAGGGATTTAAAAATGTTTTTTAAAACCTGAATTTCAGATAAGGTATACCTATATATCCAGTACATGAGGCCCTTTTTATGCAGTCTCAAAGTAGTAAAATTTGTTAGAGGCAAAATTTTCAGGCAGCAGCCACTGTTTTCCCAAACAGCCATGGTAGAATGCACATACAAAAAGGCAGATTTTAGCTGTCAAAACAAGCTACTACGATTACTTTCTGATGGTTTGATTCTCCCTTGTATTATTACCCCCTACACACACCTCCTTGGTTTCTGGCATCTTAATATCAATTGGCAACTTCCATCCTCTCAACCATTATTCTGTCAACTAATCCCTCTGGTTGTTGTCCTGTAACTTCATATCTACTGATTCTTACTTATGCCTTTCTTGGCTAAGTGTCTCACTACACAGTTCTGCTCACCAGCTAAGCCATGCTTTTTGCTCCAGGCATTGGTTCTTCCTACATCTTCTTGTTGCAAAAATGAAGCTGCAAAGCCTACCAATGCTCCCTACAAAGCACTCATATCCCTTATGGAGCTGGGCAAGTTAACCCATTGGCAGCAAATGCTGAGCCAAGGTGTGTATCTTGGTAAGAAGATACACATACAATGAATATTGTCAGCCCTCAGATCCATGAGTTCAACCATCCATGGATTCAACCAGCAAGAGATAGAAAATATTTGGGAAAAAAATTCTACAAAGTGTCAAAAAGCAAAACTGAATTTAAGCAAATGAAGTGATGTATATGCTTTGTATTCCATATTATAAGTAATCTAGAGATGATTTGAGGTATACAGCCACTTTATATTAGGGACTTGAGCATTCTCAAATTTTGGTGTGCTTGGATTTTGGCATCTGTGGAGATCCTGGAACCAAACCCCCAGGGACATTGAGAGACAACTATACACATTTCTCAGATGAAAGCTTCTAACTTATTAGTCACGGAAAATGTATGTATTCTAAACATAAACAGAATCGTTATATATATGTGTGAGCCTATATGTATGTATGTATACATAGAGAGAGAGCCCACACGGCATTGTGGTCTTGTGGAGAAACGGTTCCTACTTAGCACTTAAATCTTCAAGTGACACTCATATGACAAAAATCTGATGTCAAAATATCTAAGATAAGAAAAAAATACATTGGAGAAGTGTGACGCATAGTAAATTATCAGACTGATCTGGGTTTGATTTTCGGCCTTGTCAATTACTAAAACCTAGAATCTTGGGAAAATCCTTTTAATGTCCCTGAGCTTCAGTTTGTCCGTGTGTAAAATGGAGACTATACCATCTATCTCTAAGAAACATTACTAGTGCTCCCAGGTACTTGATCTTTCTTTCATATGTGAAATTCCAACTTCCTCACAGTGAGACAGCCATGTGACTGGCTCTGCCTAAGGGGCGTATGTTGCTGCTGCATTGAGGCAGAGGAAAACTCCTTTGCAAACTTGCACCTCTCTGTGATGAACTGTGGCCTTTGTTAATAGAACAGAGCCACGAGATTGAAGAAGCTGGCTTCTCAGATGTTCAACATGGAGATTTGCCTAAACTACTGGACATTTAAATAGGCGAGACATAAATTTCATGCCTTAAACCTTCCCTGAAGGTTTGAAACTGTCACCACAGCAGAAACCTAGCTTGACCTGGTTGAAGGACAGTTAGGAAATTATGTCAAATGCTGGAAAGTGAAGGTGGTAAGGAAACGGATTTGAAATGACTATACATATTACACAGTAGCATACTGCGTGGTACACCTTTGAATACTTGGGAAGCAGACTACTCGCCTAGGAAACTTGTAGCCTTAGGGGAAGAAATGAAAGACATACCTTAGTTCTTAGTGTCAGTGGTGAATAGCTACATTTGGCAGGGTGTTAGGAGAAACTGGTGAGCTTAGAAAAACTGGCAGATTTGCAAGAGCAGTTATTTGAATAGCGACATCCCAGAAATTTTGGGTTTTTCAATGTTAAAAAGTTATTTGCATTTAGACACCACACAGTAAGAGATAAAATTTTAAAAGTTTCTGAGGGACAAAGGCAGATTAAAAATAACAACAACATTATGTGGGATGATGTATGTTAATTTACTTAATCATAGTAACTATTTCACTGTATGTGTATCAAAACATGGTCTTGGACACCTTAAATATGTACAATAAAAATTTCAAAACAATAACAAAAATGTCCTAAAGATAGTGTCAAAACCTCTCAGTTTACTAAAATAATGCTTGACAGAGATAAGATTGAGGATGTGATTTTCCCACAGAAGCCTGACTGGCTTAATGCTATAGCCCCACGTAACGTGAACACCAGAGGTAATAGGATCTCGCAAACCAAGAGGGGCTCTGTGATGGGAGCGTTCTTACCCATGTCCAGAAAATAAGGAGGTGTGTTGTCAATAGAGAATTTTAAAACAATGGCAAAACCTACCAAAAATTAGCCTGACTTTTTATCATTTCCATGTGCTGGCAGTTCCATGCCATGCCAGTGACAGAAACCTCATTCCTCGTGGGATAGACCAATCCTGCCCTTCTTGTTATACCATGGTATGAGGATAAGGGCAAGAAAACAAATTAATATTTCAAGCTTCACAACCCTGCCTGTAATCAAAGAAACAAAAGCTACTGAGGTTTTGAGTCAGGTTGCTTGAGAATCTATGAAACTGGGCTATCACCATTGGAGACTTACTCCTCAGTCCGCTAGTATTCAACAGCCAGGAATTGGACTTAGAAAGCTCCTTAGCCAGCAAGAAGAGCACACTTCTCAATATCCTGTTTAGATGTGGCCAAGGGAAGCAACAGAAAATGAAGAGCCTCCCAGGGTGCAAAACATCTGCTACATAAATGGAGATATGCCTGTTTTACCCACAGGAGAAATATGGGGCCATACCATGTTCCATGTACACTTGAGAACGATAAGGCTTTAGCTTTAATGTTTTATATAGTTGTTGGATGCTATCTTAGTCTGTTTGTGCTGCTATAACAGAATACCTGAGACTGGGTAATTTGTACGAACAGAAATTTATTTTCTCATAGATGTGGAGGCTGGGAAGTCCAAGATCAAGGTACTGGCAGGTTAGGTTGCCTGGCGAGGGCTGCACCCCTTGACAAGGAGGACTGCAGTGTTCTCTCGTGATGGAAGGTGGAAGGGCATCTCACCAAACGCTGCATGAAGCATTTTTTATAAGGGTCTTAACCCCATTCAGGAGGGAGAAGCCCTATTGGCCTAATCACATCTTAAAGATCCCACTGCTTAATACCATCACGTCGGCAAACACCTGAACTTTGGAAAGGACACATCCAAACCATAGCAAATGCGGTAATATTGCACGTGTAAAAATACATGTTAAATATATCAGTTGGTCAAATTTGTTAATTGTCTTGATATTCTATGACCTTGCCAATTTTTTATCTGCTAGTTCTATCAGATATAATGTGTTGAATTCTACTACTCTTGTGGATTTGTCCATTTCTCATAATTATGTCAGTTTTGTTTTATATATTTTGAAGTTATGTTATTGTACATATACATGTTTAAAGCTATTATATGTATCTAGGAAATTGACCACTTTTCATCATAAAATTTTTCCTCTTTGTTTCTAGTAATTCTTCTTGCTTTAGAATCTAGTTTGTCCGATAGTAGTATTAGTACATTTATATTTTGGTTAGTGTACATACGTAATATCTTTTTCCATTCTTATATTTTCAACCTTTCTGCATCCTTCTATTTAAGGTGTTTCTCTTAAAAGTTGCTTCTACGTGGGTTTTTGTTTTTATTTCTTTCAATTGACTACGTACTTTTGAGATTATGTACTCAGTTTACATTTACTATAATTACAGTTATATTTGGGTTTATATCTATTATCTTACCATGCTAGTACTTACTATACTAATACTTCTTTTCTATTTAACTCACTTATTTTTCTTTCTCCTTTTATTTTTGCCTTCTTTGGGATTAATTTTTATTAATATTATTATCTCACTCTTGACATTCTCTTATCCTGTTAATCATCCTTATTTTACTTCTCTTTTAGTGGTTAACCAGAGGTTATCATATAAGTTTTTGGATTATTTGAATCAAATCCAAATTATTACTTTTTCTACTCTCCTTGTGAATTTAGAACCTAGAATACTTTAGACGGGGACTCTAGAATAAACTTCTAGACTTATTGGGATTGTCTCAGGAGCTTTGTGAGACAGAAATTGACCATTCTAACACAGTTGAGAAGGGATGAAAAAGGAGAAACGGGCATTTTCTTCTGCAATGTGGTGCTGATTGCAACCTCCTATACTCAAAGCAAAAATAACTTGGGTGTATTCCCCTCCAATGCCACAGTAGTGCCTCAGCACACATAGGGACATTGTCTTGGCGGTGTGCAGCATTTTAACCCACTGCAAAACAGCTAAAACCATCTAAAAAAATCAGGACTATTAGGAATTTTATTATAAACTTTGATAATATAAGCCAATTCTCTTCATGCCTTAGTGTCTATTTGACTACTGCAATACTGAGCTCTCTCAATGAAGGATTATTTTCTGTTGAACGTAACAACTGCCAAATAAATTGCTAGGAGAAAAAACAAATTAAAGTAAAAGGTTGCAAATAATATTTTCAAAATTGGATCTTTAGTGTAAAATTATATTTGAGAAAAACTATAGTAAAATGGATCAAATTTTCAGTGTTTTCTCCTTTAAGACATCTCAAGTAAAAACTGCTTCTTTTTTTTTTTTTTTTTTTTTTGACAAGATCTTCCTCTGTCACCCAGACTGGAGTGCAGTGGCTTGAGCATGGCTCACTGGCTCACGGTGGCTTCAACTTCCTGGGCTCAAGTGATCCTCCTGCGTCAGCCTCCCAAGTAGCTGGGATTACAGATATGTTCCATAATGCCCAGCTAATTTGTTTTCCTTTGTTTTTTTTTTTTTCTTTTGTAGAGACAGGTTTGTTACTCACACTGCTCTTGAACTCCTGGCCTCAAGCAGTCCTCCTGCCTTGGCTTCCCAAAGTGCTAGGATTACAGGCATGAGCACCTGTTCCTGATCTGTTTAAAATATTTTAATAGTCACAAGTCAGTTCCAAACAAAGTTATGCTTTGAAAATAGAGGGGAATTCAATGCCACACCATTTTTAACCTAATACTGTCTGGCCTATTAGCTATTGGCTCTAAAATAGCAATACCGACTGAAGAAAACAGTTCCGTCATCTGAGCTACCTAACCTGTAACTGGTTAGAGCTTCTGAAAAGCTGTAATATAACATTTGTAGATGTGGCCAGTAAAATCTGCCCACAACTCTTTACTAAATTCTGAGGGCATAACAACAACTTTCTGACATAGGGCAATATAATTTAGATGGCTGAGATAATTTAGAATTTCACTAGTCCTGAACTCTCAGCTTTTTCTGCAAAGGGCCTGTTAGTAAATATTGTACTATCTGCAAGCATTCAACTACGTGGTTGCAGCACCAAAGCAACCTTAGAAAGTACATGAATAAGTATGGGTATAATCTAATAAAACTTTATTAGCAAAGCCTAATGTTGGTCAATATATGCAGTGTGTTTCATTGTTTGCCGATCTCTGATCTAGTTCGGATTCCTCACTGAATATACGATGAAGGTGGGTCACAAAACTATTGTCCAAGAACATGAGAGTCACCGAGATGCCCTAATAATAATTCCTCATGAGAGGGACTTTTCTATACTTAAAAACATAGAATTTATTTCATAAATGTTCTATAAGCCTCAGTTTCCTTATGGACAAATGGGAATAATGATAATGATAGACTATACCCTTCCTTTCACACAATGTCTGTCTACAGTGGAAGTTCTCAGTTAATATATAGCAAGTTATTTTGGTAGGAAGTGCTGAGGTGACATTTGGGTAGGGACAAAGCATACACAGCTCTAGTTCTGCACCAGAAGCCTGAGTGTATACACATGAATGTGACTGTTATGGAAACCTGGCTCAGTGGTACACGTACCCAGCAATGTCTTATTTATCTTTCCTACACCAGACCTCAGCAAAGAGATCCTGGAATAGTATTTTTGTATTTTGTTGTCAGCCACCAACTCCCTTGACTTTACGTATTCTGGCCACAAAACAACAAACTGAAGTTTTACTAGGATAAAAAGAACACAAATGATCGAGGGATCATTCAACAGACATATGCACCACGTTCAAGTTTTTCAGGTGGGTTTGTTGACGAACCCCATGTTTCCTGAATAGAAACCCTTGGCATGATGTCTTCATCCATGACAGTCAAAGGTTCTACAGCCCTGTAGTGTGTCTGCAGCCCTGCTGCGTGTCAAGCACTGTTGTAAGCACTTCTCTTGCAGGAACTTATTTAATGCTCACCACCACCACCACACTGGAAGGTCTTCATTCATGTGCTAAACACTCTCCTATGCACTGCCATGTGGTAGGGAACAAAAATGACAAGGTCCCGATTATCCTCCAGTATATTCTTGTACAACTACCTATAATTTCAGGTAGTTGTAAGTGGTATTAAGAAAAGTAAAGCAAGGTAAGAAGACAAAGAGTGATGCAGGAGTTCTTTTAGAGATGATGGCCAGGGAAGTCGTCTCTTTTTGAGCAGGAGCCTGAATGAAGTGAGAGAGCAGTCCAGGGACACTCTGGAGAAGGCTTTCCTGGTGGTGGGAGAAATATGTGTGGAACCTAGGTTAGCAGTGTGCCTGGCATGAGGAACAGCAGGGTTAGCAGGGGCAAGGCAGTGAATGCCAAACCCTGACCTGTGCCCACACTGGAAAATTGCAGTGTCCCCTGTCTGAGCTGCACTTGGTATGACCTCCCAAGCTCCTGCAGCAGCCTGCCAGGCAGGAATCTCCACGGTGATGTCCCCCACGATAGCTTATCCATTACATCAGGGATTTCCCCTGAAGAGTATGACATTCCTGGATTCTCACAGAGCACGCTTTCTTGTCCTCAGAACTTCCTGCTTCTCTAGATACTCGTGTATAGGAACATCTCCCCTTGCATCAGGAAGGAGCTGTATTAGTCAGCTAAGGCAGTGTATTAGTCTGTTCTCATGCTGCTAATAAAGACATACGCAAGGCTGGATAATTTATAAAGGAAAGAGGCTTAATTGACTCACAGTTTCACATGGCTGGGGAGGCCTCACAATCATGGTGGAAGAGCAAGGGACGTCTTACATGGTGGCAGGCAGGACGAATGAGAACCAAGTGAAAGGGGAAACCCCTTATAAAACAATCAGATCTTGTGAGACTTATTGACTACCAGGAGAATGGTATGGGGGAACCACCCCCATGATTCAATTATCTCCCACCGGGTCCCTCCTACAACCTGTGGGAATTATGGGAGCTACAAGTCAAGATGAGATTTGAGTGGGGACACAGACTTACCATATTGGGCAGCCATTACAAAGGATTACAGACTGGGTAGCTTAAACGAGGGAATTTATTGTCTCATAGTTCTGAAAGCAAGAAGTCCAAGATCAAGGTGTCTGCAAGGTTGTTTCTTTCTGAGGCCTCTCTCCCTGGCCTGCAGATGGCCACCCTTCCTGCTGGCTCTTCACATGGTCCTTTCTCTGTACATATGTGGCCCAGGTGTCCCTTCCTCTTCTTATAAGGGCACAAATCATATTGGATTAAAGCCCACCTATCTGATCTCATTTTAACCTAATCACGTCTGTAAAGGTCCTATCTCCAAATAAATTCACATTCTGAGGCATTGAGGTTTGGGGCTTCAAAATACGAATATTAGGGGAACACAGTTCAGCCTGTAACAGGGCTTAGTGGCCCATTATCCAAAGTTTCTGTAGAAGGGTTTCTGTGGTCTTTCCCAATGACTGGATACATGCTCATTGTGGAGAGTGACTGATTTTCCACACTCTGGGCATAGGCATAGCCAGCTCCTTCCAAGGAAAATCAATCAGCCTAAGCTTTCCCCCAAGGGACAGGATCTAAGGGATCTGCTGGACAGAGAGGTCTACTGGACTATCAGCTCCAAGAGGAGCTTGTCTTAGTCTGGCCCTGCCTCTGGTACCTAGTATTCTACCCAGCTTCTAGCATGCCTTCAATGCCTGCATGTCAAATGGATGAAAGCTCTCAACTCTACTCTGAGAGAAAACTCTGAAAGTCACTGTTCACGGTTTCTGCTTCAGCAACCTGGACTCACATGCCCAAATGTTAACACAGTGAAAAATGGAAAGATTATCAGAATAGCTTCAACAACTTCCATTATGATGAGAGAATTGTCAAATAACATGACTTTCCTATTTTATGATATCATCCGTATGTAGAATTGTTCGTGGTTAACTCTTGAATTCACTACATTGTGGCCTTCAGCATCCACGATGTCCTTCATTGTGATGTTTGAATTAAACTCTTTGATTCATGGGTATAAATTTGAAGGCATAGTTAAGGTTGGATCAATGGATGTGCTTTGACCTCCACTGCTGCCTGACAAATCATTTATGTTCTGAGACTGACTTTCATCAATTAAAAATGGAGTGATAATGATTTGCCAGGTTGAAGGAAGAAAGTGGAGCAGATTATGTTTTGGGGTATATTCTATTTGAGTATGCATTCTCAGGTCTGCGGTTTGAACACAAACTGGTGTGTCCTTTAAAAAAAATGAGACCCAAGTGGACCCTCTGATTATACTTCTATTCCTCATGAGGACAGCCATGGTTATTGGAGCAGAAAATAACAAATTAATGCAAAGCAAAATAAAAAATAATATTTTGGAGAGAAATTTTTAATGAAGGCGCAATGTCCATTTTACAGAATTTAATTCAAACAGCAGGCAATGCATCTTCCAACTGAAACATTATTTCTGTTCCCTGCCTACTTTATCATAACGTCTTTATTATGCTTTATCCTAAGGTCGCTCCCACCACATCAGAAATAATTTACCCCTAGCCAGGTTTTAAATCAAGGATATCCATCAATGCACACTGGTGTGAAGTGATGATGTTATTTTAAATACAGGGGACTGAAAATAAATGAGTTGAAAATATTAAATGCAGTTGAAGTTCTTATCACACCACAAGGAAAACGTATTCCAAACCAAATTAATTTAGGAAGTAAGACATTCAGAAGCATCCTCCAATCAACTCCAGTGTGATGTATTCTGATTGTCCCGATGAATAATGCAGTAGGATGTGAACTTCTCCAGCATATTCTCCAGTGAACATGAAAAAGAAAAGATAGTGTTCTAACACCACAGCTCTTCAGGCTTTTCCAAAGGGGACAGTGTTTGCGACAAGGTTCTGAAGGAGCAGCAAATCTCTGAGCCCTGGAGAGAGGGTCTTGCTAGTAGTTGGATGTGCAGTGTTGGATCAGCTTCTCCTGTCCCCTGGCTGGAATTCTTCTGTACTTCAGTTTTCCTTTTGTTTCGATGGCACTTCTCCCAACAGTGCTTGACAATGAGTGATGCTCTAAAACCCTGCTCTTTCACACCCTGTGGGTGACCTATAACTTTTCATGGGTAACCTTTGATCTGAGAACTGACAGTTTGATTTATTGTCCGGTGTTATGATTTATGAGTATCTTCTCAGAATAATTAACGGACAACAGGTGGCGGCATAATAATTTTGATTACCCAGCGGTTCATGAAACCACGACAAAGGTGACTTCATTTTCTGAATAAGAGGAGGACAACAATTAGAAATTAAACAAAGAAATGCTTTTATGCCACAGTTTTCGGTCTTTTGTCTGTCACACAGAAGACTTATTTAGGAGGCCTGCATTCCCCTTAGACACCAGGAAAAAATAAGGAACTTCTACTCTGTGAATGTAAGAAGACACCCTTCATCAATGTATTGGTAGAATTATTTTTCTTTCTTCGGCGAAGTCTTGATTAATTGAGTTATGTCAAACCTGTCAACCAGATCATCTTTTAACATCCCATTTTTGACAATGGCCACTGCCCAGGGAAGATTTGATGGTCAAAGAAACTTTGGGAAAGCATTTAACTTTTAGTATGGCATTTGGACATAATTCTACCGACTGTATTTCTAAATATTTCTTCCTAAGTATGAAGGTAGAAAAATTTAAAAATAAGCACCTCCCTACACGTCCTGCACAAAATTTATTTTTCTTCTAAAGCCTACAGATAGGAAGCTGTGTTTTTGAAAGCATTATATTATTATGGTTAGCAATAGTTTTAATTTCCTCCTCTGTCTTTACTATTGTGTGATATTTTTCTCCAACAGACACTACATTTCTTTTAATTCAAGACAATGGTGGCAGCCTTCCTACAGACTTTATTATAGACAACTTACGCTCCTAGGGATTGACATTTATTTTCACATGAATCTGCGATGCATTTAGGTAAGCACCTACCTTTAGGAATGCCTAATGCTGTTTTTGTAATGCTAAATAAAAATCAAGTCAGGTAAGATTTATCCTCCATAGCTCTCCACTTAATCTCTGCCAAAAATGGACCTAAGTGTTGCTAATGAAATTGAAGTACACAGGCCTCTGAATATGTAACAGACCTGCCTCACACCCAAATGCTAGGTGGTTGAGGACCTCCTGTGCATATGAAATGAATTTTTGCACAGCACCACAATAGTGATATTACAGGCTTATCATTTTAATTGACTTTTTGACATATAAAAATATTCCTACAATCCTGCTTTACATTATAGTTTAATAACAGCTTAACACACATCTATGAAATATTCATTCCTGTTACATTCAAATTTTTAAATATCTGATGGAGAGCCTGGTTAATAGATAAAGGAGGGTCCCTGGAATATTAAAGAGACCTTAGGAGCAGGTAGGGTCCTCCACTGAAAAGTAAAGCACAATTACCATGAGGATCACAGATTTTTTTAAAGTAAATTCATAAAGATTCCCTTGAACCGAAACATGGTGAATATAAGAACAAATTTGTTGCGGGTAATCTTCCTTCACCTATTACAGCTGCAGGCAGAGCTGTTTCTGCACCGTGAGGCTCAGTCAGCACAATTGTATTTCTGGGAAAAAAAAAAAAAGAAGAAACAGCAATACCAGATTTATGTATTTATGTCTAAAGGATTATGGTGGGAAAACTGGCATACTCAGTGAGGATCTCTGCAAATGAAGTGCCACATATATTCCACATTTAGTTAACATGGCTCTCGGGTCTCCACACACCCTCAGCTTTGAACAACAACTTGGAGGGACAGTTTATCTTGAAAACACGATATGTGTTTGAATCATGAGGTAATTTTGGTACTTTGTTCCCCATCAATTTTTAAATTAATTATCTGGAAGCAAGCAGCGGTTAATTTTGGCCATAGACTTTTTGATTAGAAGCTTTGACCCCTTTTGCCTTTTGGCATCTCCTATACAGTCCTGATGACACGCAGGGTAACCCTTGACACCTGATTCAACACAAAGTCACAGCCCAGCCCGTCTTCCATATTCAGCAATCCTTTTGTTGCAATGGGACACTCACTCACTTCAACCCTCCTCTGAGAACCACTGCCATTCCTTTAAGGCAACCCCGAGTCTGCATAAAAGTTGTTTCCCAGGGAAAAGAAAAAAAAAAATTCTCCACTCCCCCCACCACCACTTTGTGCATGACTTCTGTTTTACAAACTTTACACTACAGCATCGTCCCATATGTTTGTGCAGCGCACAAGGAGGTTTCTTTAGAAAGCGCTGATGCTAATTATAAATTTAATTTGCATTTTAATTAGAATGGTAGCAAATTAAAAGCGTGGCAGCTGGAGAATTTTGAACGCTTTGCAGAGATTTGGTGTCAGTATCTCCCCGTTTTTGACTTTGCAGCCTTTTCATTTTTCTGCCTCACTATCTTTCATTCACACAAGCATATCGGCAATTTTTTTCTCCCTTCTTCCCTCATTCCTCAGTCTCTCTCTCTCTCTCCTTTTTCTCTCCTTCCACTCTTTTATATGTAATTTTATCCCTCCTCTCTTTCCCCCAAGGATCAAGTTATGAATTCTTTCTTTCCTGTGCTGATGATTGGAATGCGCCGGCACATGGTGGGCAGTAGTGACAGAGTGGCCATTTGCAGAGCATTCCCTAGCCTCGTTTTGCCTTCCATGTCTGTTGTACAGTTCCAGGTAGGGATCCGCTATTTCCCCTCTTTGAAAAAGGGGGCTGTTTGTACTTGTATGGCCTGTATTTAGTCCAAATTTTGGTCTGAATAATAGTGTCTTTAAACCATTTGAAATCTTGGCCACAGGTCTTCAGCACATTAATAAAATATTCATCCCATCCGGCATGACACCTCTCTCCTCCACGTCTGAGAAAAGGCATTGTTCGGGCTATACCTCTGGGCAAAAGCCCTGCGCTGTCAGCTTCGGAGCCTTTAGAGTGGCAGAGACTCCAGTCGCCGTGTTTCTCGGAGCTGTCTCTCACTTGGGATGTGAGCATGTCTGTTTTTAGCACTCACGTGAGCACAGTTAGTCAGTTCTGTCGTTTTCCCTATGTTGTGTCTCCATGGTCATTTTCCTTCCTTCTGTTCACTTCCCCCACCGTGTCCTTGCTCAATAATTTTCATTAATTGATTGACAGCTCTGATAGACCCAACTAACCTCCATCTCACTCTCATGTCTGTTTTTAAATAAGTACTTGTACGTCCAATGACCTTGTCGCCTCATCAGCTATCAGAAAATGAGCATGCAGATATGGAAAGAGCTGATTAGCAAAATACGCAATGGATCTCATTTCTGGCTGAAGTCCACAGCGAGCAGCGACAATGAAACTTTGCCATTTTACATTTCTACGAGAATCTGAAAATGAAGAATAAGCAATAAACGGGTGATGCTGAATCTCAGCAACATCCAATCCAATGTCCGAGGAAACAAGCCCTGGCCCATTGCTTCTTCACCTTGAAGGGAGAGGAGTAGGGAGGTGTGGGGTACGCCCCTCAGCAGCCCCGGAAACAGAGGTTCTTCCTCATCACCCACATCATCAGCCTCATTAAGCCTGAAAGGAAACGGTTAAGTTTGGGGGAATTTCTCATCTTAATGGAAAGACATGAGCGGCCTGTTTCTATTTAATCCTGTGTGTTTTTATCTTTTTCCTGTGTATTCTTGATTTTGACGTATGCTAAATGTATCCGCCCTTCTGAGACGTAATTTTCCCACGTAACTAGCTCTACAACTCTCATCCACAAATTAATAGGCAGCAAAATGCGCTCCAGCCTCATCTGAATTCTAACATTTTTAATCTACAACCAAATTAGGATAAAGGAAAGGAAACAATCGCTGTCTGATGTGATAAAACGTGTGTTTTGTTCTGTTTTAAATCTGCTGATTTTTACCTGAATTCATAGCCATGTCTATGAAAGAGAATGAACTGAGAAGTTACTAATTGTGGGTAATGACAAATCACATTTTTCACACTACCAGAAAATGTCAAACCAATCCCACAAATGATAAAATTCATATTTTCATTCTGAATTATTTTTAGTCGATAAAATGACTCATTTGCCTTAATTTAATGCATATTTACTGTATACCTTCCATTTCAAGGCCCTTGAACATAATTTTTAAATGACTTACATCAGGGAAGCTGATAAATGTGGATGTTTCTGAAGAAGAGAATAATGTGGAAATATAATACTTTCTATACTTTAAACCAAGTTTTGGATGCTGGGAATATTTAAATAAACAAATAAACTATTTTATTCATTTGTACACTTGATTAATATCATTCAGAGATAAGAAAGCCCTGCCAGAAAAGTAGCCCCTTTGAAAATTTGGATCTCAAGAGAGATGAGAAAGACAATCACATTAGCTCTCTTTTAAAGTCAAAGGAAGAATTGATAAGGTGTGCGAAAAGTATCATCTTAATGATGGCAAAGGTGTCTGGGATTTTCCGATCCCAGTTTGGTTTTCCGATAATGTAAACTTTGTGTTAACAATGTGTTGTATCTCTCAGCTAAACAGTTTTGATTAAAAATAAATTTGCCCCTTCAATGTGTAATTCTCATTTGTCTGAGAATTAAATCTCAAACTTTAAAAAGCAGGAATATCTGTGTGATACTGGCATTTGAAAAATGTCAATACGCACACTGTCTTCAAAGAGTAATTGTTTAAAATGGTGGATAATGATAGGCAAAACGTTGGCCATGACTTACCCTAATTAAGTAACATGATTACAAGACAAAATAGTGAAAATAAAAGTTCTCACTTTCATGTCGTCATAACACCGACCACTTGATTTCTTCTAGGCCAAAACGAACGCGTTGTGGTCAGAATCCTACACGTCAATTCCACGGCTCTAAAAGGAAACACACATTTTCGGTGGCGTTTTGACATGGACAGCATAGTTTTCTGAGATAAATCTTTTTCATCGCCACTTTGGAAAGGTTGAGTTTTTCTTCATGTAATTTTTTGCAGCTGCACAAAACACTTTCATTAACCCAAAAATGGATTATTTGGAGTGCTAATTAATTGATTCTTCAAAATGCCAATTGACACACTCCCAGGGAAAACCTGATCTAAGCAACTATGTTAATCAAGCTATTGTACTTATGGTTCCGTCTGAATATCAGACCATCTGAAATGAGGAGAACTTTGCCATTACTCGCCTGGCCCTCTCGTGGGCAGCTAATTAATATGAGCGGAATATGACAGTTGTACTTGTACGTTCACCGTGCTGCCTGACAATAACTCCATGAAATTACATTTCAGCTAAAGAATGGAAACAGTGTTAAATACCATTATTTGCCTTCCTTTGATGTCTCAGAGTCATTATGAAAGCAATTACAGCAGTTTCTCTGTCTGTATGTCTACGGGGTATTTATTATCTGTATCTGTCTGAAGCCTTTGCCAGGTGGAGAATATATGGCATATTAAAGACAAGGGAATTCAGCCACAGTTATCAGGATGGGAACAGAAGAAGAAACAAAATCGGAGTTTTGCGGATGATCCTGCTGGAAAACAGTAATTTAATATTAAAGCCTGGTGATCTGGGGAAAACTTGAAGGCTCTTTTCATTTATTTAAATTTTTTAAAAAATCTCCAAGTTTACAAAGCTCATGAATCTAGGGCAAAATTAATTAAAATCAACAGGGAAATGAGAAAACAGAAAAACAAAACAAAGCAAAAAAAAAAAAACTCATGTCAGCAGCAGAAAACATATTTTGCTTCTTAATTTTAAGTGAATATTCTTTCAACCAGCGGTTTCCTAACCAAATGATGTAGTCTACTAGATAGATATTTTATTATCCCAGAGAAAATCACCCATGGTGTTTTTTCATACATGGAAGGACGGATACCAAGAAGGGTTCCGTTTTCAGGCCACCTCCAGGACTTTTCCCCAGCACTACTGGAATCTGGCACGATGCAGACACATCCCCGTGTCCCAGCTGAGTGTGGGCTCCTCGCTCCTTGGTATCAAAGATGCCTCTGGACTTCAAAGGACACTCCTGATTGACAACCAAGGTCTGGATGCTGACTGCCCCACAGAGGGGTTTTTCTCCGAGGATGGTGTCTGAGGACTGGCCTCTATATGGTTCAATTCCGGGAATATTGATTGTGGACTCCCCTGTGTGCTCCGCATTCTGTGAATGCTGTGGAGAATGAGATGAAAAAGGGATAGGGACAAGGTCTCTGCCTTCCAGGGACTGTGAGGAGAGAGAGAGACTGGCCATTTTTGAGTCAGGCTTTGGGCAAAACCTTTTATGTGCGTTCCCATGTTTCATCTGTATAACAGTCAAACAAAGTAGTTTCTGTCATCTCCGTTTACAGACAAACAGACCACGGTGTAGGAGGGAGAGGCAGTTTGTCCAAAGTGACGCCATTGCGTGGCAGGGCTGGGCTTCAAACTCAGCTTCTGGCTGGCTCCAAAGTGTTTCTCTCTCCACTCATTCACACTCTTCCAAATGCTTAAAAGAATATCTGGGGGCAATAACGGGCAGAGAGGGTATTATGTGCTCCTATAGATAGGAGAAGAGAGGGGCTAATCTAGATGGAGAAGACGGAGAGAAGATTCTCAGAGGAGTTTTGACCAGAAGAGGGTCTTACAGATAAGAAAAAGTTTAGGGAAGAAGGCAGTTCCCCAGCTTTTCTACCCTTTGGGGTTTTTAACAAAGACAAAAAATAATTTTGTATGTAGTGAAGATGAAAGGCAGACTTTGTGATTTGGAAGATACCACATAGAAACATGTATTTATTTATATTACTATTCTGAGAAAGAATAGTATGAGACAGGCTGAGTTATGAATAACCAAGATGTAATGGAGGACTTTGAAGATTTGGCTGGTTAGAATTAAGGATCTGCATTTCTGATGTGCTATCTCCCTACAGCTTTGAATAGTGATGGCAGAGCAGGCCACTTTTGGGGAAGATGAACAGACACAGAGATGGTAGGCAGAGAAAACTTAAAATGCTCCGCATACTGCAACAAAGAATTTGACAACCTCAACTGGAATGTATGATTCTTCTTTTTTCCCCTCCCTTTTCCTTCTCCTCCTCCATCTGCTGCTTCTTCATTTTTGACAAGTGCATTAGAGAAGTGAACTCACTGTCCAGAATGAGGAGGAAGCTCTAACAGTACTCCTCTTAGTAGCAGTTTCCAACTGGCACCTGTGTTTGCAAATAAAAATTGTTTCAACTCCTGCAAAAACAAAGTTGGCTGCTGAGACCTTTAACAAAGGGCTTAACTGGACGAGAGGCTGCATGTAAACCTGAGATGGTAACCACTGGAGTCGGGAAAATATAAATATTTATTGAAAGAGAAGGCCCCAAGAAACATTTTATTTTTGTCCTACTGGTGTTTGGTCTCAGCAGAGTTCATGGTGTCATTATGTACAGAGATTCTGGATCTGAATTGAACTAGGTTTTCTGTTGTCTCCAGAAGAGAAAAAGTTACATATTTTTCAATTATGTGAGTAATAGAATATCTTCTCTATTTGGATTAATACATAAGCAATCAAAGTACTAAGCACTTATGAGGGGAAAAATGGCAAGGGCAGTAGAGTGAGATCAAGCTGGGTTCAAAGTCCCTCAATATTTGCTCATCTCAGTTCTCCCCCCTGAAATAGAAATGTCATTTACCTCCCATGGTTACTCTGATGCCATAAGTGAAATAAAACATATAAATTATCTAGCACAGTATCTGGCACCTAAGAGGCACTCAATAAGCGCTGTCACTATTTGCCTTCATCTTTAAGCTTGGCATACCAAATTTTATTTTGATTAGAAATAGAAATTGGCAGAAAAGCCACTGATAACAATGAGAGTTAGGAACCGCTTTAACTAATTTCAACTCTTAAGAATGTGTTAAATGTTTCTTTCATCAGACCTTCAATTCTTCTCCTATATTCCATGGTGATTTTTGTAGCTTTTACAGCTATTAAGTGTTCTTTCGGAAAACTGAACCTTCAAAACATCTGAATCCATCAAGATGCGCCAGGTAATAAGCGACCTCAGCAGTCTCGGTGTCTCCAGCAATAGGTTTGTTTCTCATCCCTGGGTCACAGCCCGTTGTGGCTCTCTGCAGGCTCTACGCTGCTGTCTTCTCTTGGGGACCTGGAATGTCTCGTCACCTCACTATGTCAGAGTGGGAGAACGCCAGAGGGTCAGCACAGCTAAATGCTTCAGCGTCGAAGTGACCCTGGTCACCTCTTTTCACCAGAGGTAGTCCTGTGCCCCACCCAACAGCGAGAACTGCCGTTTTCTAAGAAGAGCTGGGAAACATGGTGACCTGCACTCCTGGATACCACAGTGGTCTTAGAGGACACGTGCTTCCAAGGCATTCTTATAAATGTCATTTGCTGAAATTAAAATTTAATACCAGAGTAGGGTGACTGCAAAATCAAATGAATCCTTTATGACTGTAAACGTGTCACCTAATGCTTTCCTTTCATTCATTAAGTATCAGGTTGCCCTGATTTTCCAGCCAAGATAAAGGATGTTTTCCTTCGGGATCAGTTTTGTCAGGAGCATCAAGACTCTGGAGACTATTTGAAGTGTGAGCAGACCCCTTCGACACTGGCTGCCAGCTCAGGTAAAAACTCCTCTCTTGCCCATCGCTAGCACTCCCGTGTGCTACTCTGATCAATAACTCTAGCTACAAAAAGCATCAAACACCTCAAAGACATCCCAAAGGCACAGGTCGCCAAAGGGAATAAAAAGGAAACGCTGCATATATTAATGTTCTCCTTAGGCCGCCCAGACATCCTTGTAGGCCTGAGGCCTACAAGGGGCCAGTGGTGATTGGGATGCTTAAAATGATAGAGCTGGAACAACATTTCTTTATGAAATAGATTTTTGAGCCTCTAGAGAAAGGAATTCTAGTTCAAAGAGTGCCACTTTCCTGTTTTACAACCGGCATTTTCTCACTTAGTGAAAAAGGACACACATACAAAACAAGAAGAAAGTAAGACACCAGGGATAATGAAAATGATAATAACAATAACATCATTAAGATTGAAAACAATGCAACTGCCTGGTGTTGACAAGGGTGTGCGAGGGGCCTGCACTCTCATCCTTTGCTGGTGATAGTATAAATTTAAAAGCCTCTTTCTTTAGGGCAATTTAGAAATAGATAGCAAAAGTTTAAAAATTTGTGTTCTCTTTGACTCTGCAATTTTACTTTTAAGACTCTGTCTTAAGGAAATAATCAGATATGTATCCAAAGGTACTTTCATGCAGATTATAATCATATCATTTTTTATACCAGTAAAGTAATAGAAATAAGCTAACTATGGAAATACAAATTTGATTAAGTAAATTGACATGTGGAATGTGGATATACCATTATTATTAGTAATTTGGGAGATTATTCGGTGGAAAAGTGAGATACAAACAGTATTATAGTTCTTTGTTTATAATGCACATGTGGTCATATTTCTATTTAAACAGAGAAAACGGACTGGAACAAAACAAAGACCTCTAAAGACAAGAGATGTAAGATATAAGGTAAAGTATGGCTGATTTGTCTTTTTTCCTTATTTTTTCTTGCACCTCTACATTATTTGAAAAAAAATACAAACAAAAAAATTAAAATAAACCTTTAGCATGTCCCCTTAGAGTTACCAGGGTATTTATAACTATGTTTCTCATCTGCTGTGCCCCAAAACATATGTAAAGTAGATAATTTATCTCTGTTTTCCAGGAGATAAAGGGGAAGTGCAGAGATATTAAACAATGTCTTAAACTAGCTTTGTAGCTGCAACTGGTCTATGTAAATCTACAATTAAAATTAGTGTCTATTGATATAAAACTAGGTAAACTAATAGTCTGTAAATTAATGAGAATATACATCTAAAAGAGAACTGAAACAATTCAATGCTTAAAACATTTGTTTTATATTAGTTTATATGTACTTAAATTTTAAAACATCAAATTTTAGTTAGCAAAAGCTATGTTGAGATATAAAATGTCTCTTTTTTTTTTCTTTAAGGGTTAAGATGTTGTTAGACTCAGGAGATAGGAAGGAATTGTTAATATGTCACATTTTTTAAGAAGGAACACATTCTGACATTTGTTAATTAAACTTTTCTTAAGGTTTAATGCATTGTCAAGATAGGACATATTTTCAGGGAAGCCTTGTGATCTTACCAAGCTTTAAAATAATCCAAAAGCTAGTTCTGACATTCTACCCAATGTAGATGAAAAGGTATTTTAAGCTCATGCAAATCTAAAGAAACAGGAAGATTTGATTCATCCCATTAATTAGTAGGTAACAACATAATGAGGGAGAAACATTGTTTGTTTTCTTCTAAAAGGATGATTAATGCAGGTTTAAAAACATTTTTGCTTTTATAAAATTAATACTGTTTAATTATATGAAATTAAAATGTTACCATACAATATAGTTTATTTGGTGTAGATGAGGCGAAAGGTCACAATGTATAGCCAAGATCACCTTGTACATTTTCCAATATTGAATAAACTTGACAATTTTAAATCACAAATGCTGACGATATTTAAGAAGTTTCTCATGTCTGTTAATTTTAGTTTAATAATCTTCCCTCTGGAGACCACTAGTTTTCCTGGGGTCATAATTCTGTACAACAAAATGAACTGAGACAAAAATGAGGCTAAAACCCATGCAATGGATATTATCGGATTACAGCAAAGGTGTTATCTGAATCAACACTGACTATAGCATGAGTAAATGTAATTAGTGCAGAGTGGCTTGGTGGGAACGAGCACAAAACACGATTTGCTCAGCCTGACAGAGAATCTGGGAAACCGACACCGTTGGTCACTTCCTAGAAGGTAGTGTCATAAACGGCGTGAAGAGTATGAAAGAGTGGAAAGTGTGAGCTGTGGAAATCAGCAGAGCTTCTTAGCCACAGGATCTTCGGTTAATGTCCCAGTCTCCGAGCCTCGCTTTCCTCCTTGGGCAATAATATAGACTGCACCAGGTCTTTTCAATGCGTGAAGCTGATAATTTATATAAAGAGGATGACATAGTAAAGGTCCTACATAAATGTTAGTTTCCTTCCCTCTCTCTTCCCCTTTTAGCAAAATATTAGACTATTAGGATTCCAACATCAGACATGGTGGATATATCCATCCAAATATGAGGTACACCAGGAAAACCATCTAAACTAGAATGAAATGTTGTTCTGAATTGACAACTATAAATAGATAGGGCAAATGTCATAAAACTTCTAGGTATTTTATGTAATGATGGATATTTTTACAGATAAAAATGGAATGCAGGGAGACCAAATAATAAATTCTCTATATTTAAATCATTAATCAGAAATTTGATTTAGGTTTGTTTCTTTGAAAAAGTTATAGAAATAAAACATCATTTGTTTACTCTCTAGAGTCAATTCTGATGCCACAGTGAAAGCAAAAAAATTTAGAAAAAAATTTATTGAATGAAAATTCTAAATGAAATAAACTACTTAGTTGAACTCTTTGGTTTGTGATTATATAAATGTTGTAGTGTCCACATTACTGAAGAAAGTGAGTTCCAATAATCGAGTTGTTCTGGGAAATGGTCTTGCTATTACCTTCATGCATGCCTGAGTCTAATCAGTCAACACTGAGGTCAGCCTGGACTCCAGGCACCATACTATGTCCTGAAGATAAAAAGATGAATAAAACTTGAACCTTATCTTCAGCTCTCTAAATAAAAATTAGAATAATAACTACTTGTACTTACTTCTCAACATCTGAAGGACTTTCGTGTGTCTTTTGTTAACAACCATGAATAACAGTCTTTATTGTCATTAATTTCCATCTTAAGAACTGTGAAACTAAGGCTCAAAGAACTAATGCCATTTATTCAAGAACTACTTACTGGTTGACAGAAGCTCAAGAGTTAGGCAATACATGGTTCTTGATTGGATTCTGCACCTATTTGAAAAAGCAAACATGCTAAGAAGAAAGTGAGAACATAGAGAGTATGGCTAATGATGGATTGTGAATTCCAGAGGGCAGGATGGAGAGGTTTAAGCAGTGGGAAAGGGCAAGAGAAGAGGCAGAGGAGGGGACATGCAGGGGTTCATGATGGTCAGAGTGCAAGAGACAAGGAGTGGGTGAGCCATGGATCTGGGGCTTGTGGTGTTGAAGGACATCACCTGAAATAAAGGGCAAAGCGAGAGAGGGCCAAGTGGACTCAAGGCAGATATGGTGAAGAAGCTGCAAAGACAAAGTAACATTATTGGGACATGAAGGGCGTGAGAATATGTACTTTATAAGTAGATTTGAGAGAGAGAGGGAGACAGAGAATGCAAAGGAATTACATTGTTAATGGTCCATAAATCTCAGTGAAGTCTGTATAAGTATTGATTGTTTGTGTAACTTTTCTGTGAATTTGAAATTTTTATTTTGAGACAGGGTCTCACTATGTTGCCCAGGCTGGAGTGCAGCGGCTGTTCACAGGTGCAATCATTGCACAATACAGCCTCAAACTCCTGGGCTCAAAAGATCCTCCTGCCTCAGTCTCCTAAATAGCTGGGACTACAGGCATGCACCACTGCACATGACACTGCACCCACTCCTGCACCTGGCTTGAAATGTTTTTCAAATAAAAATTTTGGAGACAGTGCAACCTGTTATTGAGTCAAGACCTGGGCTAGACATAAAGCAGAACCTGCATTCAACCCCAGAAGTGACCAGCAATTAACTTCTCCAAACTTCTGTACTTCCCCAAGCTGCCTCTTTCCTCCACAGAACTCTGAAAGGAAGGCAGAGTCTTGCTTGCAGAACGGGCTGTGCTGACTTTGTCCCTCCCTCATCAGTGCTCTCAGTCAAACCCTGTGCATCTTTCTCCGCATCACATTTCTAACTACGCAAAAGCAAGTAGGCGGGATTATAGAGGAAACCCAATTATATTCAAATACAGTTATCAAAATATAATTAAAAATATGATAGAACAAGATATGTGCTTTTTTATTAACGGATTAAATAACAGGATATGGCAGTTGGTCTAATTACTACTATGATTTGAAGTAGTGATGAACATAAACTATATTTTGGGATATCTATAAAGTGATATAAAAATATCTATTGCTAACAAGTAAAGCTAATGCTAACGTTAGTGCAGCTCATTGCCTTCATTCATAATAGAAAGAAATGCTGAACTTCAATTAGTCATTAGTGACTGTCTAAATTGAGGGACAGACAGATCCCCTCAGGCTATGAATCCGGGGAACTAGATGTACATGCCCTGAGCTCTGTGCTGGAAATTCACCAGGATCTCTCATCTTTATCTTCTGTGACTCTGATAACTCCTTGTAAACTGTGAACCTAAAATTAAGTAGTTGTTAGGATCCCATCGTGCCTTGTGTCTGCAGCTGAAGACTCGATGGCCTAATGTCATGATGTATTGTCATGATCTCTCCAAAAGTCATAAGGGGCTGCACATTCTTTCATCTTTGTATCATCTGGTGTCTGCCCCTTGATAAATCATTAGTACGTTTTTGATGAATAAATGCTATGTTTTGTAGACCCTGGCTTTGTTTTTTGTTTGTTTGTTTTTTGTTTTTTTTTTTTGAGACGGCGTCTCACTCTGTCGCCCAGGCTGGAGTGCAGTGGCACGATCTCGGCTCACTGCAAGCTCCACCTCCCGGGTTCACGCCATTCTCCTGCCTCAGCCTCCCGAGTAGCTGGGACTACAGGCGCATGCCACCACGCCTGGCTAATTTTTTGTATTTTTAGTAGAGACGGGGTTTCACCATGTTAGCCAGGATGGTCTTGATCTCCTGACCTCGTGATCCACCCGCCTCAGCCTCCCGAAGTGCTGGGATTACAGGCGGGAGCCACCGCGCCCGGCCAGTGTTTTATGTCCAAATAAAGACTCTAGTTATTGCCTCTTCTCTAAAACCCAATTTCAACTAAACCAACCAAAAACGTAAGCTTTAACCTACAATTCACTTTGATGATTTTTTTCAAAATATTTTAAACAACATTTTAAAAATTACTTTCAACGTAACTTCTCCTTTATAATGAGAGTAGGTAAAGTACAGAACATTCAGGTATTTTACTCAATGTGCAGACAGAGGTTCAGGAATTCACCTCTACTCTGTGTTGACCACACTAAATGTTGAGGTCGAAACCCACCCAACCTCAGTCCCCCTTAATTTATACCCTACCCCATTTAGGTGGCTTCCGATAAGAGTATATGTAATGACATGACTATAAAATACAAATTAAAATAAAACGTACAAGAAAGGGAAGAGCGAGGGTCAACAAACAAATGTGAAATAGAAAATAGAAGAGTTACAGTTATAATAGTTAAGCCTCCAGGCTTAACTGGGCTAAAAGGGAATCATGGTTATTAATCTTAGGAGAAAAATTAAAACTTCCAGTTCTCAAGGGAAGTTGAATTTTTCCCTTCAAAGTCAAGTTCAAAGTGGTTGTTCCATGGAATCTCATCTAGGAGCACGGAATAGTGACAAGAACAGTATTCTCAGCAACATTCTCCGAGCACAAGGTGGTGACGAGTTACTTATGGCTGATCTTGTCACTTCCTTATGACTTGGCTATGATCAGAGTGTGAGTTATGATGGACTGGTTTTGACCAAACACAAATTTAAAATCATCCCCTTTGGGCTCTGTGGTTGATAGGCTCGTAGGTGGCCTTCTCAAGAATCCCTACTTCCTGGTGTTCGTGCCTTTATGTAATCCCCTCCCCTTGAGTGGTTCTGTGATTTGTTTCTAAGCCTTAGAATATGGCACAGATGATGGGATATTAATTTTGGGATAATGTTACATGAGGCTGTAACTTTCCTCTTGCTCATTTTGCTTGCAAACTCTATTGACTCTCCCTGAGCAGGCTCTGAGGAAGTAAACCTCTTTATGGAGAAGCCCATGTGACAAGGAACTGAAGGTGGCCTCCAGCCAACAGCCCTCGGTGAGGAAGTGAATCCTGCCCATGACACATGAGCTTGAAGGTGGATTCTTTCACAGTCAAGTCTCAGAAGGTACTCCAGCCCTGCCAACACCTTCACTGTGGCACCAGAGACCCTGAGCCAGAGGACCCAGATAAGTCATGCCCAGATTCCTGCTCCACAGTAACGGTGAGGTATTAAATATCTATCTTCTTAAGCTGCTAAATTTGTACTAATTTCTTATGCAGCAATAGGTAAATAATACACATTTTCAAAAAATCTAGAGCAGAGCATATGCTTTTTCTAGGCTGAATGGATCATCCAGGTGGGACTTGGGAACACTGGGTGGTGGTGTGTTTTCGGTTTTGGTCACTTTTCAATCTTTTGATTGTGATCTCTCATTCCCTCGTCAATACTGACATCAAATCTCAAGCAGAAAAGCCATGGTTAATATGGGAGTGACCTTGCCATGGAGTCAGAGTTATAAACAGAGGTATGATATGTGTGCTGAGATAATTAGAAAGTCGTAAAAGCTTAAGGGCAAAAGTGGAACGTGTGTGTGGTTGGTGATATGATTTGGTTTTGTGTCCCCACCCACATCTCATCTTGAATTGTAATCCCATTGTCCCCACGTGTCCTGGGAGGAACCTGGTGGGAAGTAATTGAATCATGAGTGAGGTTCCCCTGATGCTGTTCTCCTGATAGTGAGTGAGTTTTCATGAGATCTGATGGTTTTATGAGGGTCTTCTCACTTCTGTCGGCACTCGTTCTCTCATTTCTTTTCTCTCCTGACGCCATGTGAAGGAGAACATGTTTGCTTCCCCTTCCACCATGATTTTAAGTTTCCTGAGGCCTCTCAGCCATGCTGAACTGTGAGTCAATTAAAACTCTTCTCTTCATAAATTGTCCAGTCTCGGGTATGTCTTATTAGCAGTGTGAGAATGGACTGATACATTTGGGCTTATGACAGGTGGCATGAAACATCTTCTGTGGGTCAAAGGCTCTCCAGGCATTTTGTCACACACAAAAAAGCCAGTCTGTTTAAGAAACATATACACATGCAGACCCCAAAAGGGACTTTAGGTGAATATGTTCAGTATCGAGAAATAATCTAACTTTTGGAATAACAGATCTGGGATTAAATAAATTTTTCATTCGTTCATTCATTTAACGAATAACTTTTGACTATCTTCCATGATGAAGATAAAGGAGAAAAGAGACCCAGTCCTGCCCTCGAACTCACAGTCCAGCAGGGATAAGAGCTGTGACTATGTACTAAAGATATACTAGGTACTGGGCTACACCAAGAACTTGATACACATTGGCTCATTTGATTCAAAAAACAAAAGGTTGGTATTATCTCACTTTTACAGTTCAGCAAACTGAGGTTTAGAAGTCATCAAGCAAGTAAGTAGCAAAGCTGGAATTTGTAGAGTCTTTGGACTCTACCACTTGCTTTTGACCTCTGACTGCATTCTTCTTACGATAGTTTCTCACATTACCAAAACAATATCTGTTTATTATAAAACATGTATAAAATATGGGCAAATACGTGGAGAGAAAAGTTCACTTGATCTCACTACCATCTTTATAGCTATTATTCTAAAATGTCTTAGGGATGTTTTAGTGGGAAGATGGATGAATAATCATGTATATGGCCACAGTTGCTTAATAAAGCAATTTGTGCTTGATCTTTCAGGTTCTTTGGGGTTTCTTGCTGCAGGGATTGTTGCAGTGACCTACTTAAAATCAGTAGCTCTTTTGACTTTTGTAAAAGCTTAAGCTTAAACTTCTAAAAGGGATGATGCTTCCTTGTTCCAAAAAAGGAAAGATAAGGATTGTCTTAACTGGTTTAAAGGAGAAAGAAACTCCACCTAGACAATTAAGCAGAAAATGTCGGTGGACCCTACATGCAAGGTGGAGCCAGCTGGTGTTTGTAGAGGTGAGGAGCCCACAGAGAGGGCAAGCTGTGTGGTTCACCAGGGAGTCTGGACCTCAGGCCACAGGGACAGCCCCAGACATGACAGAAAGTCAGCAGCACTTCTGCATCCAAGGCACCATGGGGCCATGTGTGTTGGAATATAAGCATTGGAGAAACTATGCCAGTCTCCTGAGACAAATGGCCTGAGGGGTCCTTCCAATATTTTAGGGCTCCTTGAGATCCAGAAATCCTTGCACACCTCTGAGAAGGGGACAACTCCTGTTGTGACTGAGACAAAATGTCCTGCCTTTCTAGTGCAGAGATGCTCAGAGGGAAGTGGAAAGAAAATCACTTGATACTTCTGATACCACTGAATTTGTAGACTAAGACCCACAAAATCCATGCTTGCTCTGCCATCACTGCAAATATTAATTTAGAGGGTATGATGTAGAGAGTATCATATTGCATTGAGAGTCCAAGAACCCCTGGTTAGTAACACATTCAGTTGAATGGCCTTAAGAGCAAAATGAGGTTTTTTTTGAAGAAAGAGAAATTCTACCCCAATTCTCCAGCATCAGCTCCTGTCTAGAGTTTTTAGCCTGTTGGCCTGTCCCACAATTTTAAGATTTACCTAGCCAAACCCCACAACTCTGTAAGCCAATTATTTGAAATAAAACCCTGTCTATCGTCTATCTATCTATCTATCTATCTATCTATCTATCTATCTATCTAATTTATCCATCTACCTATCTATCATTTATATACCTTACTGGTTCTGTATTTTCTGGAAAACCTAATTGATATGCTGTCATTTGCAAAATTGAAAAAGGCATCATCTGGATTTATCAAGCACTTGGTATACATAACTCCTAAATGACTATTTGTTTTTTTACTTTGTTAGAGCTTATGCCCAGACATAACGAGGGCAGCAAAGAGAGAGGGAGAGAAATTCCCCTAACTCTCTGAAAAGTGCCAGTTGGACTTTCTTTTTTAGCAAGCATGGGAACTGACATCAGGGGTAGGGTGTGTAGGTTGGACTGGGCAAAGCCGGTGGGGGGTGGGGGGTGGGGTATGCAAGTTGGCATTATCCGGTTATTATGGTTACCTTAAATATTGGGCAACCTGGTGGTCTTGCCAGCAGCAACAAGGCTGTAAATCAATTGTTCAGCATTCTTTCCAAAGGTGGGACACTCCACAACCTTGGTTATCTCCTAAGGCCAGTTCCTGGAATTCTTAGCAGTGAGGTAGTCGTGTGGGTTTTGTGATCAGTGGGAATGCATGGAAGAATGCTCTAGTGGTGATGAGCTGAAGGAAGCCCCATCTCTACTCTGTCTCAATTGGATGAAGTCCTCCCAGATTATCCAAGATAATCTTTATCAAAGTTCAACTTACTATATAAACACATCTGCAAAATACCCTCTTGGCAACATGTAGATCCACGTTCAATTGAATAACTAGGTAATATAGTCTAGCCCAAATGACACATAAAGCTAATCATTCCTACAAGAAAGGGAAGACTTGAGCTGGACCTGAAGGATAATTAGGAGACAAAACAAGGACTGGCATGGCAGTGAGCAGGAGCAGTGGAGAGTCCCAGGCGGCTTGCAGCTTGTAAGGCATTTCGTCATATGCAAGTTTGAGAAAGGGCAATCTGGGGAAAGTGTGGAGAGTGATGGGGGAGTAGGTTTAGAAGGCTACAGAAGAGCTGTTAGTCTCAGTCCAAACACTGACAGTGAGAATAGGGAAGAGGGATACAACAGGGAAGATACGGAGATATGGAAGACACAGACTCCACAGGCCTCAGTGGCCCTCCATGTCAGTTACTGCTCATTGATCTCTATGTTGTTTTTGTCTCTCCCTGGTCTTGATGTTGACATCTTTTTCAACATCATACTCTGTTTAGCCATCACCATTGTAAAGAATCTCTAGTGGGAGAGGCAACAGAGTAGCAACATTGTGGCCACAGTTGTGTAGAGTACATTGAATCCAGCACACTGGCACATACAAGCTTAAACCACACACTTGTGTGCATGTCCCTGCACCAGGATACAGACTCACAGAATTTTTGACTGCAGAAGCTAATTCACTCACATTTTTAATCTTACCAGGAAACTTGTCAGTTGGAGATTCAGAAAGAGATTTTAAGATATTAGCTTTTGAATCTGTAACTAGAAACCTGGCCCGTATATCTCTGTGAACAAAATGGAAATGGAATAGTATAGCCTAAAGGTGAATAGAGACAGTAGGTGGATAAATATTTCAAATCTCAGTTCTATTCCCACAACAATTCCTAGAGTCTTACCTAGGCAGAGAATGAAATTCCTCTTTGATCACAGTATGATGAAATTTCTCTTTTTCCAGTGTTGTTGCAACAACTACCACTCATGATAGGTTGCTTCAAGGTCTATAATAGTCCCTGAATCTGAAATTCATGAAGTGCCCTCAAGATCAGCCTTGTGTGTGCTGAGTCTTAACTCTGCCCCAGTAGGCACACTGGTCCTTAAATCCCCTTCTGAACACACACATGCCTGTCTCATGGCCCTCATCCCCCTCATTTTTCTCCCTGAGCTTGCCAGGATGGCCCCCAAGCTTGCTTTCAGCTGCTTTTAGTTCTAATTTCAGAAAAAAAAAAAAAAACCAAACAGTATCCTGTATACCTCATTTGAAATTATTTTATTCAGAAAAGTTCATGCTGGGCATGTATGCCAAGCTCCGAGCTAAGCTCCAAGGATCCAGAAATATATGAGAAACAGTGTCTTGCCCTATAGGAGCTCTGGAGAAAGAGAAATGGAGACAATGAAGAGAGCGTAGCCTTGGCCTTGAATAGGGAAACGAAAGGCAATATTGGGGTTTGGCCTTGAGTAGACATCCAGAATACAGCATTCCAGGACTAGCATAACATACTAGGCTGCTGAGTCTAGTATGTCTAGTAGGTCTCTCTTGGAGGTAGTTCAGAAGTGGGAGAGGGAGCTGTGGCACTGGTAGGACAGAAACTTCAAAGACCAGGTGGTGGCGTCTGATATAGAGCCAGCTGATTGCCCTTTCCAGTTGAGTTCCAGGTGGTAAGGGAAAAAGGACAAGAGAGCAGTTCCCTGGGCTGTTAGCTAACTCCATGATGACCAATGGAAGAGCTTCAGGGTAGGGACACTATTGAAAAATCAGGACCAGCAATATGGGTGAAACAGGACACTTCTCCTGTTTATCTTCTGAATCAGTGGGGAAGCAGATGGCACCCTTCGCCTTTGAACCCTTTGGATCCTTCCGTGAGAACAGCTGTTCTCTGTAAACAAAGAAAAAGAGGATAATTAGAGGCAGAATGGCACACAGAGAAAGACATCCCAGATGATGGAGAGGAAAACAGAGAGAATGGGCGAGAAGGAGAACAGTGCTCCCTAAACGTTCTCTCTTCGTATACACAGAGGAAAGATTATCTGGAGAACACATTTGGGTACATGAGTGATTGTCCAAGGCCCATCCAGCCACTCTGGGGACAGCATGCATCGCTGTTGGCACAAACCCATAACCCATGCTGACCGAGAAGCTGCAGAATGATGCTGCCATTCCAAAGGGACAACAGGAGAGAAGTTGTGATCAAAGGCAAAAATAGAGACAAAGGACAGGAGGCTACCTAGGATAAGAAAGGCCAGAGTGAGCTTGGAGAGGGCAGAGGCTGAAGGAAGGGAGGAGGCTCAGTAGTGGGCAGCTGACTATGCTTTGAGCTATCACCGAAGAGACTCGTCTGGTTTACACTTCTTAAAGGAGAATAAGCACCATCTCAGGAAAAGGGAGCAATGAGTAAATATGCACGAGCAGCACTTGGGAGTGAGGAAGGGGGCAGCCAAGGCACTGGAGAGGCTGAACTCTGGATCTCCTAACAAATGAATGGGGTCCTCCGTCTCATCCTTCCCACCATCCCTGGCAGCACCCATCCAGGTTCAGGAAATGGAGAAGGGAGGAAGTCAAGAAACTGGAGTGTTGGCTTTTGAGGCACAGACTCAGCCCTGCCACCTACTTACCTTCCTTTGCAGGCCACACCGGGCCCTTGAGGCCTCCTGGGCCACCCTTGAAAGGCCTCCAGCTGCAGGGACATGTCATGGCTTCTGAGAAATGTCGCGACGAGGTTCTGCAGAAGAGAACACAGGAGTGTCAGGATGTCCCCTCAGCATCAGGAGCCCACATTGAGTGAGAGCCTCATGGACTTGGATTTTGGGAAAAGCTCATCTCTGGCTTGAGTGGGAGGTGCCTCAGGGCTGGTATCTCTTCAAGCCCATTTGGGAAATCTGGGGTGTTTTCAGCTCCTTTCGCCAACCCTTCCAGCCTCCCCAAGTGCACAGGGGCTACTCCTCTTGCCCTTACCACCTGCCTCTCATGCCTGGCCCCGGCCACTGGTCTGAAGGGGCTCTGACAATTCACATTAAGAGACTTAGGAATGCTGCAATTTCATAACTGTCTTCCCACAAAGAAATGGTAGCCTAATAGGAGTCAGACCTACATTTGGAGTTGAAAACTGCCAAGGGCAGGACATCAGATACCTAGGACAAGGCAGCCTCTGAAAAGAGGGGGCAATTTCCTGGTAGAGACAGAAGTTGTCCTGGGCCCCTGACATCCCAGCCGGGGCCATTCCTCATGCCCTTCCTTCCCCGAGGCCCAGGCTGCCACTAAAGACAATTTTCCCAGAAAGACACACAAGTGGATCCCTGGGCTTAGCGGAGATGGAGCAGCCTGGTCTGAACAAGGTGCACGGGCTGGCCTTTTGGAAGCCCCTTCCTCAGGAGAGTCCTGCACTCAGGAACTACACGGGAGAAGTGAAGTGGTTGCTCTAAAGAGCAACTGCCAGCACGTGCTCGGAACCCTGTGGGCTGCCCCAGAAGCCCCACCGGACGCAACTGCCACTGGGCGGGTGGGGGAGGGGTGGCAGCTTGGGCAGCCAAGGGTCCCCGTCTCCTACAAACCTCCTGCACACCTGGGGAAGGCAGCAGCTCTGGGGTCTGCAGGGGGGCACCTCATGGTTCCCAACTCTCCTAGAAGCAAAAAGGGATTCAAAGAGGCCCACTTGATCACCTGTCAGGCTGCATAGCAGTGAGGCTTCCTCCTTTAGCAGGTTCTTGAAATTGTATATCTATATACAAATAGATAAATATACATATACAATATACAGGGTGGCTGCAGGTTTGCTACAGCAAGGCAGTGGGTGAAGGTGACGGGTGTGCAGTTGTGGACTCTGGAACCCCCCAAGGGGCTCCCCTGCTGGATGCAGAGCTGGAGCCTTTGGGCGGCTGACCAAGACAAAAGGGAAGAGGGACGAGACAGAAGGCAGGGCCGCAAGGATGCAAGGCCTTGTCTACTAAGTCCTGCTGTCCCATGTAGGCCATCACCCCTGACCTATCTGAGCCTCAGTTTCTCTGAAAGGAAAATGGGTCATCAAGAGACAAATACACAAGAGGAAAGGAGAAATCATGAGGACAAAATGTCCAGGGTGAATGGAGGGAAGGAAAAAGTTACGGAGATCAAGTAGAACCACAGACAGGAGAGAGCCTTTGGCGAGACAGGGGCAGAGAGGTAAAACAGAGGGGAAGTGATGGGAAGCCAAGAAGAATTGGGTGGCAAGGAGGAGGAAGCTGAGAGTGGAATGGTGGAGACCTGGGGGAGGTAGAATCAGGAACCAGGGCTGAAATGCAGAAGAAACAGCTTACTGGACCAGTCAGGGTTGGCTGGGTGGACCTGGGACGTGCAAGGTGTTTTCTCGTTCCAGTCAGAGGCAGGAGACAGGGAGTGAAGGGCGCCAGCTAAGGCAGGACAGGAGGAGGACAGAAAGCCCAAAGTGTCCTTCTCCTGTCCCCTCATCCTCTCTCCCTCCAGCCCTCCCAAAAGCCTTGCCCCAGAAACAAGGGAATGGAACCCAGGAAGGTGAAGTAGACGGATGGGGTCTGGGCATCCTTTCCAGAGAGAAATGATAGCTTAACAGTGATCAGCTGAATGGCCAGGAAACACCCCCATAATGGTGGAGGGCTGAGCATCCAGTACTGTAGCCTAGGGGAAGGGGACAGGCTTGAGGTCTTCCCAGACTCTTCAGACTCTAGCCGAGGTCTCCTGTCCATTGAAGCTTAGGTGTGAGGGAGACTCAGAAATGGCTGCCAGGTGGAGGAGATCGGGCTGCCTCCTCTGGGGAGGTGCTTGAAGCCTTGTGGGTACAGCACAGAATAGCCAGGAGAGGGGGGTGCCAAGGCATGCCCCCCTCCACAAGAGCCCCCGTGAGGCTGCTCCCAAAACCCTAGCAGGAGCACCTCTACTTTTCCTTCCTCCAACCCCAGGGGGTGGGGGAACTCCCTTTGGACCCAGAGAAGCCCTCACATAGTCCTCCTGCTGGCCAGCTCTGCTATCTCAGGGCCCAGTGCCCTGGGAGAAGATGAAGGCCATCACTGCAGATGAAAACCAGAATCAGACATCTGGGGAAGAAGTGTGATCCCAAGGAAGGAAATAAATGGCTCCCAACATTGCTCAGTGCTCCCCTACTAAGCAGGAGATGGATGTAGGATTTCTCTTCAGGCAGGGCTCTGGAGCATTTAACTGTGGTGTTGCTGTTGGATCATGTTCACACATGTAGAGAGCCAGCAGAAAAGGATTTTGTGGGGAAGGTCCATTAAAACCTTTCTAGGTAAATCAGAGTTCAACAGACCCAAATGCCAGGCATCCTGGCATCCTGGCCAGGACACCACACCACTCACTTCCCTTTGCATTTCCCTATTGTCACTCTTGTCTGATATTTGTTCAGGAATTCACCCATCTGTAAGCTCATTGCTTTATCAAATATTTGTTGAGCTTTGCTGGGCAGAGGGGATACAAAAATGAATGAGACAAAGTTCCTGCATTCAAGTACCTTCCTGGGCAGTGAGAAAGGGCAGACTGGCATGCTGAGAATGAAGAGAGAAATATAGGATGCAGGCGGATGGCTCAGGTAGACATACCCTTTAGTCCCTGCTCTCATGGGTAAATACAGCTACTGGGAGGAAGTTAACATCAAAAAATCCTCCAGGGGAGTCAATGATAATATTTGTTGCCTCTCCCCAGGCAGATAGAAAGTTGGAAACCAGAAAGTTCTTTGCCTACTTGGGAATTTATAGTTTAAAACCAAAACATACTCACACCTATTAATCGGAGTCCTTCCCTTGAGCAGCACCGATGTCGGGGAAAAGAAAACTACCTGGCAAGTTAGGATACGGCAGGAACGGTCTCCAAGACAGCCATTGAAAATGCCCCCAAATGCTGGAGACCTCAGGTTTGAAGGGGTTCTGATGGCCATATGGACTTATAAGGGACATGGTTCAGAGGTTTCCTCAGACCAGCACAGGACTTGGGGAGGGGGAGCAGGGAAGCCCCCAGGATCCAGATTTTTGGGATGTCAGTGCTACAAGGGCTGGGTTTGTGGCTGGAAGCTGCATCCTTGGTGTCCCCATTTGAAGGGCAGAGGCCCAGGGGCAGGTCCCAAGAAGATGGGGACAGCCCAGATGATGGTCAGTGGAGTCTTGGCTGGCGGGGAAGCGGTTCCTGGAGGGGGCCATGAAGAGGTGGAGTGACACTGGAGTATCACCAAGGTGGTGCTTCCTTGCCACCAGAAAGCCGGGCCTGGGGAGGAGAAAGGAGGAAGATGACTCAGCTGGAGTGACAGCCTCCCTGCTCCCTGCTGCCCCTGTATTGGGCTATCACTGCTGGGGAGTGCATCCAAACAGAGGGCTATTTGATCAGTCTTAAATACCCACAGGACTCCCAACTCAGGAGAGACAGATGGGCAGAAACAGAAAAGTAAATGCTGAGATTATATCTGAAGAAAGAGAGAGAGAATAGCAAGAGCAGAGAAAAGAGTCAGGATGAAAAACCTCATTGTGTCGAGAAAAGAAGGAAGGACAGGAGAGGAAGAACACAGTGTCCCTTAGGAAACCAGAGTCAGAGTGAGGTCAGGACAAGGCAAACAGCGCAGGAAGAGGTGACTGGCTGGACCTCGCCCAAAGAGGATTGAGCCTGAAGGCTTCAGGGATGTGGTCTGTGCTTCCTCCCTCTGCCCCTAACTCTGGGGACATGCCTCTCTTGGGGATAGAATGCAGATGAAGAGAAACAGAAGTGGCCAAGTCAAGAAGCCATGGGCTGAGGGTGCCCCAGGTGCCCACTTCCCTTGGGGCAAAGCTCATCCCTAGTTTACTAGGAGTGCCTGACAACTGGCCCCTGTTCTGGGCCAGTCCCAAGCCCGTACAGGCAACAGGGCACGTGTTTTTGAGCCTCTCTCCCACCTTCCAGCCCTATCCAGGTGTCTCTGGGAAGGGTTCTTGGAGCCTCCCCCTACTGTCAAAGGAGGCCCTCCAGCAGCTGCCCTGCCTGACCGGGCACAGCTAGCTGTCTCTGAGGAGTTGATGCTTGCAGCCGCATACCTTTTTTCTTTCAAAAAGATCTGCATCTTAACTACAGTCTGTTTCCCACTGAGAGGAACGTGGCTGCATAGTTGATGTCAAGGAGAGAAAGGACTGTTTGGGGCTGAGGGGTGGGGACATGGGTCCTGGATCCCCCTCACCCTTCCCTGGGACTCAGACAGCCCTGGGAAGTTCAGTTATGAGGAGGACGCAAGGGACCCTAGCTCAGCCCCCGGCAGGCGGGCTGGGAAAGGAGTGGCCCTTCGTCTGGGGAGGGACTGGGCTGCTCTCTGTCCAGAAACTACATGGATAAGCAGTTGCGTGATATGCACCCAAAGACAGTCCCCAGGAAGCCCTGCCATTGAGAGTCAGTGCCACCACACGGCCCTCTCTGCACCCATAGACCCCACAGATAGGGAGGAGGGCTGGTCCTGCACCCAGAGGACCCCTCAACTGGAGTGAGGCTCCCCAGCTCCTCTTACCCAGAGAGCTCTGCCTATGAAAGGGCCCTCCAAAGAGACCAGAGCTGAGAGATGGTCCAAGCTCCCCTGCGGCAGTTGTGGCTGTAAAAAGAGGGGTCTCAGGATGAGATCTGGGGTGCCTGAAAAATGGTCAAATCCCAGTGCTGGGATTACAGTTCAAGAGGCAAGCAGCAGCAGCCTGCTCCACGAGGTTAGGCTGAGGGCTGCTCTTCAGCTTGGCTCCCAAGGTGGTTTGCTCTGGATCAGCTGCTTTGAGTATTTGACCCGTGAGTGACCTGCCACTTTCAGGTCATCTTGGACCCCAAGCCAAAGTCTCACAGAAGTTGCCACTCATGACTTGCCTGAGTACATGGCACCGAAACAAACAATGCTGGCCTGCTTTCTTTTCCTTTCTCATTCCACCACTCTCCACAGTCATGTCTCCATTCACTCATGTATTGTTCACTGAACAGCTATTAACTTGGCCTTGATATGAGACATAAAATAGTGAGTGGCACATAGTCCCTAACTTCAAGTTGCTCACTGCATCCTGGGGAAAGATACGGTCCTCATGAGGAGGGGGGTATTGTTGATGCTTGCTGGGGCCTTCCTTAGACTTCAGATATCGTAGGCTATCTCTTCAATTGTACCTCATAGGGAACTAAAATAACTTAGATTGTAAAGATAGCTAAAATGTCACTAGAAAACAACTTCAATTAGAAAATATTTTAGGGGTGGCAAGGAGTGAGTAGGCCTCTGCCCATCAAGGTCTCATGGTCTTAAAGGAGACGCTATTTTGGGTGACTAAAGTCCCATTGTCTGCCTTTATGCCGTACTGGCATTTTAAGGACCAGGAGAAATCTTCGGGGCTACATGTCCAATGTGGAGAGTGCCCTGAAATTCTGGACACTCCATCTCTTAAGGGTTCTGAGGGTGTCATACGGGCTTATCAGGAACAAGCGTCAGATGCTTCCCGCGACCAGCACAGGACTAGGGGAGGGGAAGCAGGGAAGCCCCCAAGATCCAGGTTTTGGGGAGGTCAGTGCTATAGGGGATGGGCTTGTGTCTGGAAGCTGCCTCCTTTTGTGTTCCGAATTGAATGGCAGAGGGTGGGGGGCTGCTCTTAAGAAGATGAGACAGCCCAGATGATGGCCAAATGGAGTCTCAGGGGCTCCTGAAGGGGGCCAAGAGGAGTTGGGGTGAGGCTACGGTATCATTCAAGGGTATCATTCACATGTTGCTTCCTTGTGATTAGAAAGCCAGGTTTGAGGTATGATTAAATGGTAAATTTTGTAATGCGTGTGTTTCATTGCAATTTTTTAGATATGGCATGGGGAGGAGAGAAGGTGTCCTCCCTTCAGCTTTGAGGATGGATAAGAGTGACGTGGCCAGAACCCTCTCTGCTGTCACTCTTTGTGGAGCCCCAACACATTCTTTACAAAGAAGGAATGCCAAAGGAGGGCATTTTCATCTGACTCAAATGCCTAGAGACCTCGGGACCCTGGACAGACAGAGACAGAGGTTATGAGGTTACATTTGTGAACTGAGACAGAGGGAGATAAAGCCTCCTGAGAAAGAGAGAGAACAAAAACAGTGGTGGGGAAGATATGATCAGAGACAAAATTAGAGATAGTAAAGGTGGAAACAAGGCACCCAGAGGGGCAGAGAGCCACAGCCACAGGGGGAGAAGAGAGAAGTACAGAGACCAAAATATGAAATCGTTGGGCATAGTGAGCCTTCTGCTGGCTGTCTTCCAGGGGAAGAGTCAAATTCCTCTGAATTTCATGGTTTAAAGAGACAGAAATTGAGTCATTAGAGATTTTCAGTGGAGGAAGGACAAGGGATAGGCAGGTCTCTCCTGGGACAGAACCACTACTGTTGTCTGGGACTCAGAGATGTAAGTCACTTGCTTTGTCTAGAATGGCTCATCTCCTTGGCTACCAATTGTCTTGCTACCTTCTGGTCAGGTGTAGGGCCCAAATTAACTAAGAAGACTGAAGAGAAGAGAGGAAGAAGCGCGAGAGCAGAGGCCTGGCTGGGCAAGATGAGTGCTCGGCCTTTAGAGACCCAATTCCTGCTGCTGCCCTCATTAGCTGCCCCTTGGCAGCCAGGGACCCACAGCCCTGCCCTGAAGGCTCTGGACAGCTTTGGTCACAGCTCACCTCCAGCCTGGATGGGCCTGGTGGACTGTTCTGTGCTTGTTTGGGAAGTCCCCCTCCTTCTACCCTTTAGTCCTTCCTCCTCTTATCTGGTCTCTCCTTTCCAAAGAGCCTTAAACTTTCTCAAAAGCAGAAAGCCAACTGCATGTGGATGAGTTTCTTCCCCAAAGAAAGTTTAAGCTTCGTAGTGAACATTTCTTAACAAAATGAAAAAGATGCAGGGTCAGGGGCTGGCTACTTTTCGGAAAGTGGGTAGTTAGTCATGGTCAGCTGATTTTCTGACTTCCGCGAAAGCACAACCCAGAATGTTTCTCACTTTATCCCCTTCCAAAGCCCAGGCAGCCTCGAGAAACCTTCTAAGTGGGTCCCAGGCAGAACTCTCTTAGAAGGAGAACATCCTAAAATGCTAAGACTGCAAATGGGAATTCAGAGAAGCAGAAGACTTCTCAGGAATGTCCAAATCACAATAATTAAATAAGCAAGATACCCTAACCTATAGTCTAGGGCCCAGGACTAGTCTGGTTCTGACAGGCTTTTCCTTCATCGGTGGCCTTTGACTCCAGCTGACTTCGAGAGACTTATTCCTCTAGGATAGCCCACACATCCCATTGATGAATCTGCTAAGTCAGAGAAGGATCTGCGTCCTTGCCCTGTGAGAACCTTCTGCCTACAGTAAACTCCCAGTCTGAAGGGGGCATACAATCAAGTGTGTAATCCTGTGGTCCCATGTTAAATGCAATATAATGTCCCCTATGCCCTGATGCCTAGGAGAGAACCCTAGAGTCATCAAGGCAGCCATAGTAAAAGACTGCAAGGCCTGGCAATCTCTTTAATGGAAATGCCTTTGGAGATATTTGACCTGTCCTCAGAGTAGCACATGGCAATGAAACAGGCTCTCACTCCCCGGGGGTGCAGAGGTTTCCAAGATTGTGGTCTTGGGTGACTGAAATACAGTGCTTGGATCAGGAACTCTGCTATTTCCAGGTGGAGAGTAGAAAACCAAGAGAAGGGAAGTGATGGGTCAGGAATTTGTCCCTCATGGACCATCCCTTTCCTGTCTGTGGAGCCTTCCAGGAAGGAAGGAAGGTGGCAATGAGAACACCAGCAAGGAAGGAAGGCGGCAATGAGAACAATCTGGCTAATGAGGTTAAACTCAAACAACAGATCTGGTGAAGGAGGTTCCTTTGCCCTCCCTGGAATGTCCATAGGCCTTTCTTTCTTCATGGTACCTATCTTGTCATGCTGTAGACAATTAAAATTTTTAACGTAGACCAACACAGACGCATCCTGCATCCTGCTCTTGAAGGATATGCAGAATGTCCTGCAGCAAGGCAAAGTATGGAAAGCAAGAGCAGAGAAGAGCAGCAGAGTCCTGAAGAAAACAGACATGGAGTGCAGGGGAGGTTAGGGGAAGGGACAGGACAGGAGGGGAAGGAAGGGGAGGGAAAGGGAATAGAAGGGGGATGTGGGGTCTGGGGAGTCAGAGCTGGGTCAAGGGCATGGGGATCCAGGAACCTTTGTCCAGGAATGCATACCTTGATCCAGTCTTGCTCTGGAAAGAGAACTGTGATGGAAATCAAAGACCATGATGGTCAGAGGCACTTGGAAACAGATCACTGTCTGACTTGCCTGTTCCCTCTTCTGATCTTCAGCATAAGTTTCTGAGGGAGAGGAACTCCATGTAGAATGAGCTTCGATAAGGCTGCCTAAGAGGAGAGGAAAGGAAAAGAGGGCGTTTTGCCAAAGGGAGGGGCTGGGACTTGCTCCCAGTTAGCCCTCTGACAGCTTGCACTTTGGAATGTGTGTAGGTTGGAGGCAAGGGGGTGGTGCAGAGAGAGGGCTGTGGTTAGGGGAGAGGCTAGTGGTTAAAGGAATTCAAGTCCTTGTGAGGCCAGCTACTAGGCTTCCATCCTCCAGGCTGTTCCCTTGAGGTCTTCATCCCTATCTGGTTCTAAGGCAAGCCATATCCCAGATTCGGCATTGAAGGGAATTTGGATTGACCCAAGCCCACAAACTCTCCCTTCAAAATAGGCACTCCCAAAACTAAAGGGGCCCTATTGTCCTCAGGAAGAACAATAACAATCAGGGCCAAACTTTGAGTTTTTTTCACTCCTGGAAGGGATGTATATCCATACAGGAAGGAGGGTGAACTGCCTGCCCCAAGGTAGGAGGAAGAATGGCTTTCCAACAAAAGCTTGAGCATAACCTCATTTTTATGCTCTAGGAAATTATCAAATGACCTATTATTAAAGATTCTTTTAGAAAGACAAGGCAAAATTTGGCTGTTAAGAATGCCTTGCCTAGCACATTGGGAGCCCAAGGTGGGCGGATTGCTTGAGCTCAGGAGTTCAGTACCAGACTGGGCAACATGGTGAAACCCTGTCTCTACTAAAATATGAAAAAAAAAAATATATATATATATATACACACACACATAAATATATACACATATACACATACATATACATATACACACATATATACATATATACACATATATACATTTATATATATACATATATACATATATATATAGAGAGAGAGTTGGGCGTGGTGGCGTGTGCCTATAGTCCCAGCTACTCGGGAGGCTGAGGCAGAGGAATTGCTTAAACCTGGGAGGTGGGGGTTGCAGTGAGCTGAGATTGCGCCACTGCACTCCAGCCTGGGTGACAGAGTGAGTCCATCTCCAAAAAAAAAAATAAGAGTGCCTTGCTCTGGTGGTCTGAACCAGTCATCACCCTTTTTATCTCATTATTCTCTTTCCTTGGGATTACTCCCCATCTTCCTGTTTCTTGGCTTTGATCACTCCCAACTCATTCCCAGACAACTCATTTGGAGTGATTCTTGTGTCAGGAGACTTTGCTCATGCTGAGCCCTGAGTTCCCTGGGAAACCCACATCTCTTTACTAATAGGACTTTGTGTTGCAAATGAGAATGCCTGTTTTGAAATGAGCATTTGCGGACTCTGTTCTTTTTCACAAGCATTTTTTTTAATCTATAAATTTAATATGTATCTTTTATTTTTTTCATTAAGGGCTCAAAGGACTTGTCTTGATCTATAGTTTTGGCTACACCTGCTTGGGAAAGTGTAGTCTGGGAACTCCTGCCACCACTAACTCACTGATTTCCACTTGCCTGAGATCTACTAGGATTCCTCAGTTGCAGATGTTCTGACACACTGAAGCTATGCCTTACCTGACAAGCTAATACCCAATTCCTTCTAGAACTCATGGATTTATATTTCTGTTCTCTCCCCACTCTTGTCCAGACCTTTACATCCTGGATTCTTTACCATTTCTGCCCCCAGGACTCTTGGATATTGCATTGTCACTCATATCCATAAAACACCTTAGGAACTGGACATTAATATGTTAATGTTATTCAAAACACATCCATGGAAGCTCAAGTGCAAGGCATATACTCTAATAAGTCTTGGGGATTCAAAAATGAATGAGAAACCATGTCTTTTCCTCTAAAAAGCAATCTTGTAAAATCGCGTCCAGAAGCTTCCAAGACATTAGAGGTGACATTGAGTTTGTAAGCTAACATACGGAGTCAATTTCTTGGATGGCAAATGGAAAAAATCCTTGAAGCCTCTAGTCTGTGAATGGCTGGGGTTGGGCTTAAGAAGTTCCTGGGAAGAAGCTTGCTGACAGAGTAGATACTCCCTGGATGAGTCAGCCTTTCTGGATGTGATTCTAATAATGGGGTCCACAGTTGGAGAGGGAAACCCCATTATCAGAGTTCCCAGCTAGAAGAAGACAGACAGCCAGTGGGGCGAGTGTCAGAAGGTTTGTTTTCATGTCTGTTAACCAAATGGTGGCTACTGGAAAAGTGAAAAAAGAGTGATCAAGGAAAAGGCAAGGCCAGAACGGACCTGAGGAATGAAACACCACCTCCAGGGCACAAGGTCCCCCAGCCTGGAAGCTGCTTGCTGATGTCCAACTCCACCCCTGCCTTCTAACCCCGCCATAGCCATCCCAGTGTCGTGTTCTTCCTATGAAAGAAAAAGTCAAATGGATGAGCCACAATGTCCCTACTAGGGAAAGAGAATCTGCAAGGTAGGGAGAGAGATAGCTATATAGAAAGATACAAAGAGATACATAAAAAGAACAAGACATAGAAATAAAATAACAAAGTGACAGCAGCAGAAAAATAACAAAAGAACTGGTTGCTTCCCCTAGGAGAAAATCCAGAGTGCAGAGCAGTGATGAGGGGATTGGAGGCAAGCAACAGATAGAGAATGCCAGCAGAAGGCAGAAACAGAGGTGTCCATGTCACAGACCTGGAGGGATTCAGAGAGGGCAAAGGGCAGAAGCGGGACTTTAGCCATAATATTCTGTCCCAGTGAGCCCACCATCTGTCCCTAGCATGCTCATGCTTCTCCCCACACATTCACAGCTCCTGCACAAAGACAAAACCATAGAGGAAAGCACTCAGAAAGGAGCAGGATGAGGGAATGCAAAGAAAAGGCAAATGAGGGAAGCGTTGAAAGATACAGGGAACAGAGAAGGGGTTCTGGCCTTTGGGGTGGAGGCCAGAAAGATACCCAAAAGGCTGAAATGTGCCCCACAATCATCACAAACCCCACCTCCAGGCAGGCTCCTGGTACACAAGGAAGCAAAGGAGTAAAAAATATGGTCGGATGAATCGCTTGGGGCCACTGAAATATCCCCAGAAAATTTCTCTCTTCAGCTTTTGAAATACGTTATTCTAACTCAGAGCTGAAGACTCTTAAAATTCTTTTGGGTACTATCCAAAGTCTAGGTCCCCATCATTGCCCCTTGCCCTACTTAAGGCAGGAGGAGGTGTCTGGTATCCACTAGACACCATCCAGTGAAGTGCTCTTGAACTCAGGAACTTGTCTCATCTTAGTACAGTGAGGGAGTGAGGTGCTTGCTTCATTTGCAATCACTGGCCTTTGGCCTGGTGTGAGGTCCTAATCCTGTGCTCTGGAGCGGAGAGCCAAGCCTCTGTGCTCATCCCAACAGAACCTCTTCCAGTGGCAGCAGGGAGGGAGGGGAGACAGTTGAAGTTAGAAGATGCTTTGCTGTATTCACCAAGTCTTCAAAACAAGAGCACTGAAGTGCTGGGGACTGTTTCTCCTTGACTTTTTAGCCTTGATACAATGGCCACAAAGAAGAGCTCTTCACAATAGAAGCTTGTTATGTTTGCTTTGCCATCATCCACCATAAAGCCTGGAATACAACCTTCTTCCCTTTTCAGTAAACATCTACTGAGTAAATCACACGAAGGTATCTGCTTTCTCAGGAATTTTACTAAACTACGGTTTGATGGTAAACTCAACTTCAGAGGGCCTCAACTGTAGCTTGAACCAGGTTTCTTCATGACAAGACATGGGTGAGAGACAGGGGAACCACAAAAAACCTGCATCATAATTCAGGTCAAAGCCCTAGGACCAAGTGTAAAAGCTAGGCCCAGATTTTCCTTCAGCTGGGACCTGGAATTGGTCTTGATCTGTTTATTGCAGGAGACACGTTCCACTGTAGGTCCCAGAGCAGTGCAGGCACAGAGTTGTAGAAAACCCACAGCAGTCTCAGACTTTTAGAGAAACTGCTCCAGCTTTAGGGTTCATGTCCTAAAAAAAAAAAAAAAAAAAAAAAAAACCAGTCCCAGTGCTCATCTACTTGTTTCTCTCCTTTGTCTTCAGATTTTCTTATCCTTCCTTCATGCTTTAGTTGGCTTTCTGCTGACTTACTTAATAGATACATGAAAACACTTGAGAACTCTTTATCTAAATTCATTGATGAAAATCACTTTACTTGGCAAATATTTATTGAGTTTTATCTTATATTGAACTCCTAGTAGTGTTGAGAACTCAAATTCAATTGAGAATTTGTTTTCCCCCACTGAGAATGTCACTGTTGAGAAGGGAAGGGCGGACTGTGGGAAAGGAGGCTGGAGTCAGTCAGGGAGCAGAGTGTCCTTTAAGGAGTCATCCTATGGGAATTTGCAAATCACAGTGGGGTTTGAGAAGGTCACAGTGGGTAACATCTTTCTATTCCCAGTTGGAGAATAAAGAGCCAGATGGTCAGGATGATGAACAGGGAACTCCCCTTTAGATGTCATTCTTCTCATGGCAAGTGATGGCAGTGGTAGAGGCAGAGGCTGGGGCATCTGAGAAAGTGGGAAAATGAGATTTCCACATGGTTTTTGAAGGAGGGTGATCCTGGTTGAACCAGTTGCCTCTAGGGTGGCAAAACGGTGCCCTGTCCCTTGCCTTCTATTCTCACATTGCCCTGTTGACAAAAATGGCCAAACTCCATAAAGTAGTTGAAGAGATTTATTCTGAACCAAATAGGAGTAACCATGGCCCATGACACAGACCTCAGGAGGTCCTAAGAACATGTGACCAAGGTGGTCAGGGTACAGCTGGGTTTTATATATTTTTAAGGAGGCATGAGACATCAATCAAATACATTTTAGAAATACATTGGTTTGGTTCAGAAAGTCGGGACAACTCAAAGCAGGGGCTTCTAGGCTATAGGTAAATTTAAATATTTTCTGGTTGACAATTGGTTGAGTTTATCTGAAGACCTGGGATCAATGGAAAGGAATGTTCAGGTTAAGGTAAAGGATCGTGGAGACAAAGTTTTATTGTGCAGAGGAATCTTGCAGGTAGCAGACTTCAGAGATAGAGAGCAGATTGTAAAATGTTTTTTTATCAGACCTAAAAGGGTGCCTGGATCTTAGTTGATTATCTCCTGGATCTTGAAAGAAAGGAAGGAAAACAAAGGGGAAAGGGGATTTTCTATAGAATGTGGATTTTTTCCCACAAGAGACTTTGCAGAGCAATTTCAAGGTATAGCAAGAAAATATATTTTGGGGTAAAATACTTTGATTTTCTTCCTTGTTACACCAGAGTCAAATTGGAAAGTAAGTCATGATATACAGGGTCAAATAAAACCCATCTGATGAGATTTATGGCTTATAGGGCATGACTCCCCAGACCCCTTAGGATAGGAATTTGGGCAAGGTAAAAAAAAAAATCAGAGCTTTGTCTTCAGTTCCTTTGGCCATTCAGGCTCCAATCATCCCTTTCTGTCTAAAAATTGTATTAGATGAACAAAATAGGAGGCAAGCAGACAAACTAGGAAGAAGGAAATGGGGGAGACAGAGAAGTCAATTTTTTTCAGATGCCTAGAAAGACAATGTAAAGGTATGATGACCATAAAAAGAGAGCAACACAGAAAAAGAAAACTAAAGATGCAGCAGGAAAAAAAGCAATGCAGGGAAATGTGATTTGATGGCAGAGGCCCAAAAAGGGAGGCTCCCGGAGAGATGGAGGAAGAAGCACAGACATGAAGGTGGTGGTACTGTCCGCCATGCCAGGCCACTCTCTTCCCCTGAAGGCAGTGCCTGGGGCAGTTTTATTCCTTGGTTCCTAGAAAGGGACATGAAATGTGATTTGACAGAGAAGGCACATCCAGGGAACCTATAGGGGGCAGATGAGGAAGCTGTCACAAGAGCATGAAGGATCTGAAGGTCCAAAGTATGCCCACCACTTCCTCACTTCACCTAAACCCCAACCTATTTCTGTACCTTCACCCCAGCTGTAGATGAATCATGGGCCTGACCCAACTGAGCTGAAGGTAATAAAGAGAAGAAAGAAAGGTGATATGCTGGGGGCTCAGACTGTGGCATGCTGTGTCCGAGCCTCCACTTCCCTTCCTTATCACAGTCTAATTTGATTTCATTAACACTGCCCCTTATCTGGGGGCAGCATTTGGGGAGCTGACAACCAGAAACTCATCCTTTCCTCTTAGGGGTGGTTGCTGGGAGGGGTTGGGGTGGGGGAAGTAACAGAGAGCACCAAGAATATGCCTGTTGGATCAGGGTTCATGCCCTTGTTAACACACTCAAGACTATTAAACAAATGTAACAATCTCTCCCTGTTATGTTACCAAGATAAAGCTCAAGCTCTTTATACAGATGTCATGCATAACAAGACATATAAAAAGGTTCCTTGTTTTGTTTTCATTGTGGTTTAACAAGCCAAGAAAGAAAAATAGGTGGAAAATTTCTCCTATCTTTTAAAGTAAGGAACTTGACTTAGAAAGGAGGCAGCCATTAATACCAATTTTGTGAACCTTAGTTCAGCACTGATATGAATGGCCTAAAAATGCTGGAAGTCTGGAAAAGAAAAAAGACTTTTCTGGAGAAATGTCTTGAAGTGGCGGGGCATTTTTGGTATTCCTTGCTGGGAGAGAGGAGTGTGTCCCCCATGAACTCACACTGAAGAATGGCCACAAAGCATGCTGGTGGATCTGTCCCTTGAATTTTGCCAGGGATGGTGCCTTGATATCTGACCCCAGGGGAAGAAGCGGAGGCTCAGGCTGAGGCTGCCAGGCAGAGAAAGACTTGGTTTCCATGGGGGCTGGCCGTGCCTCTATGGAAAGGGAGTAGAGCCGGTGTGATTTGCTATGTGGCACTGACCAGACCTGCCACTCAAGGGGAAGCCCTGTCCAGGAGCCGTTTTTAAATCCCATCCAGGAGAGTTTCTAGGAAGCAAGTGTTGGGGGTAGGGAGGGAGGAGTGTTTGACTGTAAAAGAAGAGGCAATTGCTGACCTTGGGATGTGATTTACCCATGGCTGGGAGGGTGCAGTTAGACGTGGTCAGGGCACCAATCTGAGGTATACTTAACAGCGCCCTGGTAAGGGTCAGCCCTGAGCATGTACCACAGCCAGATCAGGGGCAAAATAATCCACTTCCCCATTCCTCAATGCTGGGGTCCACAGTAAGGCCAGCAGGGATGAGGAGAAAGAAGCAAAGCTCAAAACTGCAAACCACACCCTCATCTCCCACTGTGAGTACCCGCCTTAGCCACTACTCAAGAGAGGGAAAACGCTCTAAATGAAGTTCACAGTGTTGACTCTTGCACAGGACTTGGTATTTTAGTTACTGAAATAGATCTGTCTTATGACTAAACTGACTCCAGGACTCGTTATTACCTGAAAGTTTCTGGAAAACGTCTGGAACTGGCCCAGAATTTCACCCAAAGGAGGGAAGGCAAGAAATTGCATCACAGGGAAGATTTTACCTCCTCAGTTCTTCTTGGAGAGTCGGTGGAGGGCATTTGGGTGTTGTAACTGGTCAGTGGAAATTTCCTTTATCACTTGCCCTGGGCTTTAGTCTCACAGCAGCATGTGTTAAGGAAACACTTGGAGTTTTCTGAAAGGCTACTTTTCTCTCTGTGTTGACCTAGCCACATATTTATGGCTCCGCTAAAATAGACATCTTGCCACCGTTCTTCTCACTCCTTTGGAGTGAGATCCTCTGGAATGCGCCCTAGGCTTGACTTTCTTCTGAAAGTCTTCCAGAATTTCCCCTGGGCCAGGAGAGGCTCACTCCAAAGACTCCCCTGGCACCCCTGATTATCTCTGTGGTTGGAAACTCATCACTTCCTTGTCTTTGGTTTCTCCCAAAACGCTGTAAATTCCTTGAGAGCAGGGACTCTACCTATTCACTCATCTATTCCCAGGGGTTAGAAAACACGGCTTATTGTAGATGCTCAGTTAATGTTTGTTGAATCAATGCATGAAGGCCCCAGGGGGAGATGGCTTCAGGGTGGCTGGACCCCAGGAGATGGCTTTAGGGAAGCTACACCCTGGGGGTCTAGGATCCTGGCTTCCAGTGCCCATCACCAGTGAACTGTGCCTATTATAGACATTAGAACAGTAGTGTTCACTGTGATCAAAGACCAGAGTTTGTATAGTCTCTGAAACATTTGGCAAGAGGAACAGAAAAAAGAGGGCGCCCTCAAATAAGTGATGATAAATTTTGCTTATGCCAAAAGGGATGGGAACTCAGAGGCAGATATTATCTTTTTAAAAAGGGAAGAAAAAAGAAGTAAATAATGTTGCATCACTTGAATCTGTGTATTTTTGTGGAGTAAGAATTTTAACTGCTAAACCTGCTATACTTGCAATGTCTTTAGTGAGTGGTTGTACTCAGAGTTTTTCTAAAAATGTCTTTTCAGCTCTGCTGAAGAGACTTAATACAAATTAAAGCTCTGTTGGCCTCAGGGATCTCAGAAATCCTCTGTGACTACTTACTAAGTCAGGACCATGGAGGGGGATCCAGTAAGCAGGAAATCACGTCAGAGACAAGCTATGAAAATTTGGGCGAGGACCTGACATAGAATTAAAAGATGTCTTTCGTAGGTGCGTTAAAAAAAATTAACTTATTTGTAAACATCTCATTGAAGCAATAATGTAGTAAGTTCAGGAAAAATTTCTAGTAAGCAAAACATGGCTCATGGGCAACATTTGGAGGAAACGATGATGATTATGGTCATTATTAGACATCCAAACGGCAAGACAATGGCTAAACTTAGTATAAACCAAAGTCCCCGAGGGCAGTAGTAACAACAGAATGCCTCCAATGAGTGTTTCAATAGGCTTTGCAAAATACTGAGTGTCATCGTATGTATGTGAGGCCCTTAATAAATATCCTTTAGTGGTAGGGGAAATGGGCCAGAAATGTTCAGCAGCATTAAGAAGAGTATTCGTTCATTTTGAGATGACTTCTCAAAGCTGCAAACTAGCCAGTTGTGAGCTTGCATTTGAGTGCATGTGATCCTACTCTTTTGGTGAGAAATTGTAGCCCTATTTTGTTAAATTGCAGTCTCCAGGGTTTCGGTTCCTACTATGAGCCTAGAGAACAGGCCAGAAGCATGTTGCACAGGGCTTCCATTTTCACTGTCCAGTGACTGGTATCCAAATTCCCAGATTTTCACAGTAAACTTCACTCAGTCTTGTTATAATTGTTATCTGTAAACATTTTTATTCAGAATGTTCTTAAATGAACTCAGGGAAATCTGTGCATTAAATAGACATTTAACAGATGGTCAAGAGAGTAGTATTCTGAAATTTGGTAAAACTGCACTAATGATATTTATATACTAAACTGGTGAAAACAAAACAAACCAAATTAAAATCCAATATTTGTATATTTTAAATTATCATTACTGTCCATAAAACTATTTGAAATAATAATTTCTTGTTAGTTTTAAAAATGAAAAAATATTATTTTTTATAAATCCTCCAAATCCCAAAACTTCAAAATCCAACAGGATATATATTGAAAAGAGTTATAATTTCTTTAAGTTATTAAGAAATTGAGATATCTCATGAATAATATAATTTAAAAATCTATTGGCTAGTAAGTACTGGCAAAGTGAATATTTAACCAATCTTCTGAAAAAAATTAAATCATACAAGCACTTAAGAGTCTAAGATTCTAAGACAATGAATCATTTTGAATTGGCCAAATGCATCATAATTTTTCCAGAAGCTTGTTCAAATTTTATTTCCCATTCTTAGAAAAATACAGAAGATAAAGCTGGGTATAGTGGCACATACTTGAAGTCCCAGCTGTTTGGGAGGCTGAGGCAGGAGGATCACTTGAGTGTGTGAGTTCAAGGCTGCAGTGAGGTATGATGGTGCTACTGTACTCCAGCCTGAGCAACAGAGCAAGACAGGAATCTCAAAAACAAACAAACAAAAAAGATTAGACTTTATGGGATGACACAAAGAAAATCATCATCCCATCTTCAATTAATGTTGAACGCTGTCTTAAATAGTGCAGAATGAATGAATTTTATGGGAGTCAGTGTTTCCTAGTTTGAAAGTCTGATTATTTTCTGTCCTAAAGGAACATGTTAGAGGGGGTGTCCAGAGTTGCTGAAACCCTTACTCCATATATTGCAAGAAAACTCCTCGAGTGTAGATTCTGTGTCTGATGAGTATCTCTCTGCAGCACACAGCCAAGGGCCTGGACCATAGAAAATATCCAGAACTGAGGACTTCTCCTGCCAAGCCCAGGGAGTCTGAATGTGAGCCCAAGGCTGGCAGCTTTGCATGACTTCAACCATCACACACATATTGTGAGAGAGAAAATGAGGCTTTGTGTCTCTTATGCCTCTGATTTTTAGAGACGGGTCTGGGCAGTGTCAAAGAGTAAAACAGCCTTTGCGCATCTTAACCACAGGTGTTTGCCTTGGCCTCAATTAACACTGCACTGAATCACCCAACTAAGAATTTGCAGTCACTGGGCTAGACTCCCAGAGACCGCACTCAGGCTGTCCTCAGGCCGCGGGAAAGCCTAGAGATATCTTGGTCAGCAGCTTCGCTGGGACTCCAAACTCGAGAAAGGGAATCAAGCAAGGCATTTTGGCATCACCAGTGTGAAGAATCTCTAGCAGGGGAGGCAACAGAGGTAGCAACATTGTGGCCACGGTTGTGTAGAGTGCATTGAATCCAGCACACTGGCACATACATGCTTAAACCACACACTTGTGTGCGTGTCCCTGCACCAGGGGCAAAGCTCATCCCTAGTTTATGAGTAGTGCCTGACAACTGGCCCCTGTCCTTGGCCAGTCCCAAGCCCGTACGGGCAACAGGGCACGTGTTTTTGAGCCTCTCTCCCACCTTTCAGCCCTCTCCAGGCGTCTTTGGGAAGGATTCTTGGAGCTTCCCCCTGTCGAACTCGTCTAGGATCTCCATGGGCGAGCGCGGCTGGCGGCTGGCGAGCCTGGGCGGCCTGAGAGCGGAGCAGGCTCTGGCCGGGGCTCCCGAGGGTCTTGGCGCGCTGACCGCCACACACCCTGAGGCCGGAGGGGGGCGGGGGTCACCAAAGGCGGCGGGCCCGTCGTGCGGGGCTGCAGGGATGCACCCTCTCTCCCCTACTTTTTTTCATTGGCTGGTTATTTGCATATTTCAATAATCTTTGCAGACATTCCATTGACAGCAGTATGTCAATCATACAGGTAGATCAATGAAGACCTAGGTCAACAATAGATGTCCATATAAACGTCTGAAATAGCAAAAGTTGCTGCTTATAATGTTTGCATTCATGTTGTGGTAGAAAGTCCATTAACCAGAATAATTTTTCAGAAAACTTCCATATATTAAATTGGATGGATTATTTAAGGAGTGCTAAACGTTTTTTAAAATAATAGAATACAATAATATGTATCTATATAACCACAGCTTGGGAGAGTCTTTTCCATGCATGAAGTAATTGAAGAAATCTTAAAGAAAAATCTTGGTTAATTCTATCTCACAAAACTGCTAAAAGTTATAGAAGCTTAATTTATGGTGAGAAAAATACCAAAAATATTAAATTTATATTTTCTATTCTATTGAAGTAATTAGAACAAATGCAATTTTAAAATATTTTAGCCAATTTATAAGAGTATAAACTCTTGAACTGATTAAGAATGGATCATAAAATAAATTTATATTCATGATATAGTTTTAGAGTGAGAATGTAAAATGAGATATTGAAGGCATGTTTGCTAATAATGAACCTCAATGAGGCTTAAGAGAGTGAAATAATATCCTTTGGATTAATGTTTAATTGAAACTAATATTTACTGCTCTAGTGCATTCAAGAGAGCCTGTTACTAGGTTTTTGAATGTATGATTGTGTTTCAGAACCAATTTAAAATAACTAGATGAGTGACTTTAGAGAAAATGACAATAAGGTTGTATAGAAATAGATATTTCTTTGGAGGTTTTACTTTAGAAAATTTGAAAAAGTAATTTCTATTCTGCCACAGTTGTGTGATCCTCTCTGCATACAAAATGGTATTTCCTCACTTATAAACCCCAAACTCTTATACAGTGAAGGTAATACACGTTTAGAATGAACACTGGGATGTGCTTAAAATACTCCCTTGAGATGCTGGTTGCTTTCCAGAGGGCAGTTCTCTGCCTCGTTGAATGGTGGATTCACTGGTTGGAGTGCGTGTTTTCTTTTTTGATAGACACAAAACCCACACACTTTGAAAATCTTCTGTGTTAAATGTTCTGTTCAAATAAGAGACTTATCCCAGAAACAAGAGGGTCCTGGCCACAGCCATTCATTACATAAAAAGGAAAAGAAAGTAGACATTTTAGGTACCTTTATCCTTGCTTCCTTATTGGCCACCTAGGCTTGCCAGGTATGGCAGAAAGATAATCAGACTTTCTTTTTACAAGATATTAAAGATGAGAAAGGCCTTGGAGATGATCAAATCCAATCCCTTTATTTTCTAAAGAAACTGAGGCTTGGAATAATTGACCTGACAGATAGAAACTGATGGAAAATTTTAGTTCTGTTACTTGCTTGCTGTGAGACCATTTTGAAAATAGACATCATATCCTGTTTTAATTACCCTAGACTTCAGAAATAACCATTCCAAGATAAACCTATCTGTATCTGGGGGAATAAAAAATCCTTTTCAAAATAATGCAAGTGCTGGCATTAAGCTAGTCAAAGATAAAGACTGTTATTACCAACAAATATTTATTGCATGCATTCTGTCTGCTGCTGAATTAGGCAGCATGGGCTAGAAAAATATTTTGAAGCCAGTCAAGTGGTAATTTCTATAACCTTTTAGCTCTAAAATGTAATTTAGGGTGTTACTCAACCTCTCTGGACCTCAGTTTCCTCCTCCGTAAAATATGAATGAAGTATATTTTTAGAATTATGGTAAGGATAGAAAGAGACAATCTATGGAAAACAACCTACCATAAAGGACACTCAATGGATACTAGTTCTCTTCTGTGGCTAAGGGTTAACAAACAAAAATATGCCTCTTCCTTTGCAGGCACATTTGGCACTGTCTTTGGGTTAACTTTCTCTGTTCTGCTGGGATATCTGATAGAGTTGGGATGTCAGCTGTTACTAGGTAACATTGTTTATAATGAAAGTGACCCCTAACTGGGGAATTGTATCCAACTAAAAGGAGGTACAAAGGAATGACGTGTATCCCATACTGGTGACTCGTATAATGGGAGATACATGGCCTTTTCAGGGACCCTGGAGGCTAAACTAGGAAGTGTTCCAGAAAATATTGGTTCCTAGTTGGAATGTGGAGCTCCTGTGCTTGTCTGGGCTAGTTTTCTTTCCTCACACCTAAGGAGAGCTCCAAAAGCATAGCCCTTAACCAGAGATGTTGACTTCTGTAAGGATCCTTCTTACTAAAAAGAAAAGGCTGACGCTGTTCTGTTGGCGTGCTGTGTGTTTCGTGGCTTATATCCTTTCAAGAGCCATGCCTACTCCATAGCAGTCATGCAAGTCTGTTTTCTTGAGCCCAAAAAGACCCCAGGTTGGGCACTGCATTTTCCTAAAGACACTAAAGGGGATGCAAAGAAGAATCAGACTTGGAATGCAGCTAATGGTTTCTAATCTATTGGTGAAATGGTGGCATGCACATGATTTAACTATATGACAAGCCAGAGAGTGGTATTTGAGAAATAAAACAAACTAAAAAAGGTCATAGGAACAGAAATAGGAAAGAAATGGCTTTTGGCTTAAGGAAATAGATAATTTGTCTTTCAGGGATAGCATTCAAGCCTAGGTAGGAATGGCACAGTTACAAGGCAGAGCATTTCAAGTAGAGGTTGCACTGGGCAGAGTCAAGGCCAATGGACAGAAACTGGGGGAGATTGAGTTTGGGGAGGAGTCATGATAGATAGGTGGCAGAGCATGGAGGACCAAGATGACCATTTTATTATGTAAATAATAAGAAACTGTTAGTCTCTAAACAGTGGCATACAATTACCCAGAGAGAAAGAAGATACCAATAAATCATGACAGGAGAAAAGTAGTGGAAGTTTCCTTTCTTCCCCCCACCCTGATATGGAGTTTTGCTCTTATGCCCAGGCTGGAGTGAAGTGGTGCAGTCTGGTCTCACTGCAACCTCCGCCTCCCATGTTCAAGCAATTCTCCTGCCTCAGCCTCCGGAGTAGCTAGGATTACAGGCATCCACCAACACACCTGGCTAATTTTTTGTATTTTTAGTAGAGACTGGGTTTCGCCATGTTGACCAGGCTGGTATCAAACTCTTGACCTCAGGCAATCCACCTGCCTCGGCCTCCCAAAGTGCTAGGATTACAGGCATGAACCACCACTTCCAGCCAGAAGCTTCTTAATAAGGTAGGAGAAAGACCTCCTGCTGGTATAAGAGGGTCAAATATGGCTTGAAGAAAGCAGAATACTGAGACCAGCAAGAATAGGTATTGAACTAGCCAACTGGCTATAAATAAAAGAGATCAAGTGGAAGTGTGATGTTATAAAGTTGCAGTGAAACCCATGGTCTCAGTCACAACGCTTTCTAAAAGCAGTTGCTTTTAAAAGCATTTTTAACCTGTAAATACACTGTATATCACCACTCATTCATATATAATATGTTTCCCAGATGAGTAACAAAAATTGTTATATATAACAAATATTTCCCCAAAGAGCTTTCAGCCCCACTTCATGTAATGTAGCCCACATTCTATTGGCATTTTGTGAATGCATCTTCCAACCCAGTAAATTAATTTTAAAACCTGGGTGTTAAATTCTATCTGAAAATCGGTGTTCTGCAGTAATGGTTACCAGCTGCAAGTGGAGAAAGCAGAAGTCAGATTTACTCAGAACCAAGGAGTGACATGGTAGTCACTGGAAAGTCAAAGAAGGAAGCAACTGTGGGGTGTCAGCAAGAACACAAGTGAAGCATCTGATGGTGGGCAGGGAGGCAAATAAAGTAAGAAGTAGGCCTAAGAATTAAGCGGCACTAAAACATTAATAAGAAATTTATATTTGGAGTTATGGAAATCTTGGTTCAAATCCCAACTCTCTCCAGCTCTGAGCTGGACAAGATTAAGTTGTTGTGAAGATGCAATGAGATCGTTTTAAAGAGCTTAGAGCAGTCCCTGGCAAATAGGAAACGTTTATTCATTTAATGCTAGCTGCTTGATGGTGGTAATAAGAGTAGGCTCAGTTGACAGAAGACAATAGGAAAAGTAACACATAAAGATGTCACCAGAAGACAAAGCTCTGGATTTAAGATTTGGAAGTTGGAAAAACTCTTGGAAGCTTAGCAAAATTGTATATAACCAGGCCCATATGAAATGGAGTGCTGTTGCAAGTTACTGTGCTGAGGAAGTTGAGGCTCTAAGACCAAAATGTTGGCAAATGGCTTGGATTTGGAATAATGAAGAAGGGAGGCCAAGAGCCAATCCTAAAGTAATGACAGGAAGTTGGTGGGTGTCCCAGAGAGAGGTCACTTCTGGTAAGGAGCACAGAGAGAGAATGGAGGCAGAGGAGTCCTGTAAACTAAAATCCAGTGATTTGGGAATAAAACGAGCCTCCCAGTTTGTTTGAATAAAGTACTTGAATCCGAACCAACATTTTCTTGCTCCCAATGCATATATCAGGATAAAACATTTTGACACATCGTAAAATGCATATAATTCACAGATACAATACTTTACACAAGAATGTAACACATCATATTGTTCAGATACTCATATGCCTAGTGCTAGGCATTCAAAAATATTTGTTGAATAAATGAAAACTCCCAGCTCTGCCACCTACTTGACCACAAAAAAAAATTGTGTCGTCAGTAAAATGGATATGGTGATACGCACCTCGTGGAGTGAGATAATATACATGAAGTACCTGGAACATATTAAGCATTTGATAAATAATAGCTGTTATTGTTGTTTTAAGTATGTGTCAAACATTGTTGTAAATGCTTTATAAGAATTTAAAATTTATACCACAGAAAACATTTTCTATGTCCTGTGAGAAATATGTATGTTTTGTATTTTAAAGAGAAGAATGTGTTTAAATAACCAGTCAAGTGTCTGATACACATCATCTTGACTGTATATTAGATTAATTCATCTATAATTAATATGTTAGTCATTTCCAAGACCAATGTAGTTGTCTACCACTTCCTAGCACACCTGGGCTGCACAAATATGTGGGTCTGATATAATGTCAGAAATGCAGGAAGCTATATGAGATTCCAGCCCTCTATTTTTCCAAGTGTAAAAGAACTTATGAATCAAGAGCCGAATAAAAAACATAGTACTCTTTCTGATACTCTGTCAACAAATTTGCAACCATGTCAGGCATGTTATATGATTATGAATTGCTCAATGCTATTATGAAAAGTATTTTCAACAAGTGAAACTTCTGGAGTTCTCTGCACTTCTGGGATCAAACCTCAGTGCCTTGTCCTAACGTCCCATTAGGACAGAAGTGCCCTTCCTGAGAGTGTGGCAGCATAATGACATTCTAGCACCTGGACCGATTACACTGCTCTCCCTGAAGTAGTGGATTCTTTCATCAGCAGGAGAGAGAAGGGTGAATTGTATAAAGTGGAGCCTGACAGTGTGTATTTTATTCTTTAAAATAAAAAAATTAAGAACATAAAAATCTGTTTTCCTTTATCTCTTCTTTTCAGAATGGGGCAATGGTATCACCAGGGTTTGGAAACTCAGAACTAGATCAAATCTCAACTCTTATCTTTTCATGGCTGATGCTGAGAATGTTTGGCTTTAGGGACTTGCATTTTATCTTCTGTCAAATAGGGAGAGTGCTACCTTTTCGGCTAAAATTAAAGTAATACGAACACATTTGAAAATATTAGGGATGATCAACTATTAATTTCCCCTCTTCTCTTTCATTCTACTCTGGTTTTTTTTAGAAAAGCAGAAGTTGAAACAGTGTTACTAGCTAAGTCCACAGCAGGATAAACTGATGTTGTAAATTTTGTGGGCTCAGAAAACTGAGCCCACAAAATTTGGCAAGGATGCTAAATTTCATCTTTTTGTAGCAAATCTTAGTCAAGATTAATAAGACAAATAGAGGATCATGCACAGTTTAATCTCATAAAACTCAGATGTTGACATTTTCAAATTGTTATCATGAAACTCAGGAGAACCATAATTATAATCACCAATAATGACTTCACTTGGGATGTTCAGGTGGAAACAAAACACTGTTGAGGGCACAACAGGTGATCCAAAGACTTCTAGAATGGTCATGACCTAAGATTCCTGCAGATTGAGGCACACTGTGTAATATGGTTGTATTTACCATAGAACTGGATGAGTGCTAAGTTGTAAGGTCAGGTTGTGCCTTTGTTAATCAGAAACACTACATTGCCATCCCCATTTCCATGCTTTGTGTGTTTCTAAATACAAGGGTCAGGTTTACATATGTTAGTCCCAAACAAGGTGAAAACATAATTAGCAGCAAAATAGAAAATTTTAATAAAACCCACAAAATATAAGAGAGCCAATGATTCTTAACAAATAAGAAATGGTTTGCTGGAAATCTCTTGTTATTCCTTAAGTACAGGAATATGCAAGCTAATAATGAAATTTCTTCTTTTGATGAAAACTGTAAAGGTTTACATTTCATATTGGAGATCACTGAATTGACATGATTAACTCTTCTTTTTTTTTTTTTTTTGAGACGGAGTCTTGCTCTGTCACCCAGGCTGGAATGCGGTGGCAAGCTCCGCCTCCCCAGTTCACACCATTCTCCTGCCTCAGCCTCCTGAGTAGCTGGGACTACAGGCGCCCGCCACCACACCCGGCTAATTGTTTGTATTTTTTAGTAAGGACGGGGTTTCACCGTGTTAGCCAGAATGGTCTCTATCTCCTGACCTCGTGATCCGCCTGCCTCAGCCTCCCAAAGTGCTGGGATTACAGGCGTGAGGCACCGCACCCGGACAACTCTTCTTTTTATGTAGATAATAGATCTAAAGTTTTTGAAATCCTGTATAAACAAGCTTCCTTTTACCAGGCAGTAGCTATAATTTTCTTCCCTTTATTGCAATATCAATATTTGCAGTTTTCCTATTTTTCTTTTTTTTAAAAGTATCCTTAAAGACAGAAGACATTTTAGTAAGTAATCATGGAGGCATCTCCCACTCAAGACTAAGTTTGAATTAATGATTTTTTTTTTTTATACCTTAGGTCCTCACAAACAATGTGCTGAGCTTCATCTATGTCAAGAATTAAAGGATTTTCATTTGCTAGGCCTTTTCAGGTTATGTATCTTTAGGTTAAGAAGGAGGTTCAAGGATACAAAATGCTAAAGCTATGGCTCAGGTGGCATTTATCCACATGGGGATGCATGCTCCTTCTAAAGAAAACAAAAATTGACAAGTACAAAATCATGTAATCTATTAAGAATATTCAATGACTATGTTTTCTTGAGATAAATAAAACTGCTTTTTGCAGTGTGGGAACTCCTCAAAGAGCTAACATTTGACCCAGCAATCCCATTGCTGGGTATATACCCAAAGAAATATAAATTGTTCTACACTAAAGACACATGGTAGGTGTATGTTCAACAGCAAAGACATGGAATCAATCTAAATGTCCATCAGTGGCAGACTGGATAAAGAAAATATACATCATGGAATACTACGCAACCATTAAAAAGAACGAGATCATGTCCTTTGAAGGAACATGGATGTCTTTGAAGCCACTAGGTTTCACTCAATATATCTAGATATGGATATATGTTCAATCTGATATCAGTGTCTCTTATTAAATCTTGTTCATTATTTCTTAAATAGTTCCTCTTCACCATCATCTCTTTGCTGCTATTTCTAATTATTTTTCACTTATCTCAGGGTGTTTATTACACCTGTGAGGGAAAAGCAAGAAATGGTGTTGTCCGGATTGCTATACTGAAATGACTCTGCCTCCATGAAGTCCTTTCTTACTTCAGTCCTAAAACCATGGGACCTAGGCTTTGCGCTTCCTGGCAATGCCCGGTTCCCTAGAAATAAAAATGGGTACCTGGGAAACAATTAAGGAAGAGTGAAAACCTAGAGAAATAAGGATAACAAGACACTGAGGCACCCTTCCTGCTGCTGTAGCAGTTGAGCAGCCATTGTAAATAAGTAGTTTCTCCTATGTGCAGAGATATGGCTCAAACCAAGGTGGAATTCCCTGTGTCAAATGAATACATGGTTGTCATTGACCAAAGTACAGGTGGTACTTGGTGTATTTTTTAATAGAAAATGATATGCTCTGGATATGAAAAGTATTTTGTACAAGAATAAAATTTTAATCCTTATAGGCCTAGATAGTTTTTTTCTAAGTAGTTTTTAAAACAAAAATATACAATTTAAAATTTATTTTGTTCCAAATTTTAAGATAATCTTTCATTTCATACCCGCTCATTGCTAGTTGTACCAACTGTATTCCCTTGCTAGTATTTTTTTTTTTATTGTTAGAAACTCAACTTTTATTCTGAGTTAATCCTCTAGATAAAGTCTTAAGTCTGCCAAACTACTATTCCCCCCACCTTTTCTTTCCCCAACCATCAAGCTCATTCTAGGAAGTATGTCACTCTACCAAAAATGATTGAGTTGTGTTGGGCCTGGAGAAAAAGTCAGGCAAAAGGAGCCTTTCTTGTGGCTGCTGATAGTTAAGTTCATCCACCACCACACTTGGAGCTCGACTGGAGTCACCATGGGGCTTCGTCTGTCTTTGTGGCCCCACAGTGCTCACAAGTTCCACTTCAGCTGTGCCAATAGGTGGTAGCAGATTATTTCGACTCAGGGGCATTGGTGAGGGAGAGGAGAGCGAGTTGGCTGCCGCTGGGACTTGGGCTCCTCTGAGGATTTCTTCCCCAAGTCTTGGTATTCCAGCACGTGAATGGCTTGTGCTGATCGGATGAAGGATTCGTGGCAATGGATTGCATCTCTTGGTGGACTGCACTGTGTATGACAGAGATGATGTACTAAAAACTCCACAGCTCGATTTGGCCAATTTCGAGTTGAAAGGATGGTACTGGACCCAGGCCTCATAAGTAGCTTGTCATCAAGATCTAGGAGCTTGTCCATTAGGGAGAGATTTCTTGGCTGTAGATGCATCCCATGAACCAAGAGACCATTAACATTTGGCTGATGACTACTTGCTTGACAGAGACTCATTGGATTTGAGGTAACGGACAGCACCTTAGACTGTGGCCCTCGTGGTAACACCAAAGGATGTGGCTCACTCAGCACACAGAAACTTTCTGAATCAGGTCTGGTAACTGCAACATTACTCTCATCATGGTAGGCAAATCCTTCCCAGTGACTACATGTCAACTGCTCCATACAGCTCACAACCTTGCTCCATACATTGTCAAACACATAAACAAGGACATCTTCTTTCATGCAGTAAAATGGAGCAATGGGAGGATACCCTAATTTCTGTTTCTCTGCAGCTGCTTCTGATTTCTTCCCATGAAATCCCTCTTCCACATCGGTGTGATCGAATGCTAGGTATTCCTCAATTATTCCTTCGGAGATGATTATAGAGTCTTCCTCGTCTCTTTCCATAGAAGAAAAGCTGGAGGATTTGGCAATAGAAGATGCTTTATGAGCATACGAAGATGAAAAATGTAACTTCTTTCCCCTTATACCAAATATAGTAGAATCTCTTTCTTGAGACAAGGTTGTTTCATATGAAGCTGAAACAGCAGAAGGGGATCTGGGATACAATCTATAACCTTCACTTGGAGTGATTATCTGCCTACCTAGAATCCTGAGGTGAGGAAAGCTAGCTGTCCACTGTTGGCGCTCTTCTTGTAGACTGTTGGTGCTCTTCTTGTAGACTGTTGGTATGCACACTCAACTTCTGCTCATACAAGAGTTCATCAATGGCTGTGAACATTGCCTAGGCTTTTTCAGTGGCATTTTGATCGAGTTCACCATATTCCCAGGAGAAGTCTGAGTTGCCTTCAGTAGATATCCCTGTGCCTGTATAACTTGGAAAAGCAGACAGTGAATTCCCAGCATCCGCTGATTTAAAAGGTGATTCACTTGTGATGTCGGACTCGCTTTGGGAACTTATGTCTTTCTCATGACTGTCACTGGTGGGGGAAATTTCCTCCAGCTTCTCGGGAGGGAGATGATGGTTAAGAGCATGTTTTGTTATTCCTTTCAGCTCCAAGCTCTGTGGCATTGCCTTCCCGAGTGTATCTGGAGATCCCCCTTCTCCTCCTCCTCCTCCTCCCCCTCCTCCTCCTCCTTTTCCTCCTCCTCCTCCTCCTCAGCCTCGGCCCCTGGCGGGCACGCCAGGTTGGGGGCCTCCGGGCCTGGCCCTCCCGCTGGCTCCGGCCCGGCCCCCTCCCACCACCTACTGGCCCCATCTCGCCCCGTCGTCGCCTAGACTCCGAGCCGCCACCTCCCCAGGGTCCCCACCTCTCCAGTCCTCCGACCTCCCTGCTTTCTTCCCTTGCTAGTATTTCTAATAGCATGCCCTAATTAACTCATTTTATCTTTTGTTATAAATCAATTACAATTAAAATAGAGTTTGATAAATCTCAGTGGAGTATTGTTTAATGTTAAAAACATTTTTTCTCAAGAGATCAAGTGTGATTAACTTCAGTAAGAGGCTAAAAGTTCAAATTATTCTCAGTAGAGAGAAATAGTCGCAGTTACATTCCTTACAGAATATTTTTTTCCATTTCTAAATGCAGAATGTCAAATCTGCAGTAGTTTAATTTATTCCAAAGCAAATTTAAGTTTTTTCTCAAGTAACATGCATGAATGTGAGGACTGATCCAAAGGGGCCCCACAGAGGCTGCCAGTGGATTATGATCCCCGAAGCAGAAGCTCCTGAAAGAGATAGGAACGTTGAATTTTTGCAGCTGCCACTTCGCCTTTTTGGTCCGATTTTCACTTGCCACAGTGCTTTTGAGAGTGATCACTGTTGCATGTATTGGTCATTGCTTCCTTTTTATTGCCTAATAGTATACTATTGCTGGTATGTATTTACCATTAATTTTTCATTCACTGATTAATGGATATCTGGTATGTTTCCAGATTTGGTAAGTATAAAATCTGCCAGACCATTCAAATATATTTAGCTATATGGACATGTGCATTCATTCTCCCAGGAGTGGAATTGCTAATCATGTGTTTAATTTTTTTTTTTTTTTTTTTTTTGAGATAGAGTCTCCTTTTGTCCCCAGGCTGGAGTACAGTGGCGCGATCTCGGCTCACTGCAACCTCAGCCTCCTGGGTTCAAGTGATTCTCCTGCCGAATAGCTGGGATTACAGGCACATGCCACCAAGCCCGCAAATTTTTGTATTTTTAGTAGAGACAGGGTTTCACCATGTTGGTCAGGCTGGTCTTGAACTCCTGACCTTGTGATCCGTCTGCCTTGGCCTCCCAAAGTGCTGGGATTACAGACATGAGCCACCATGCCCGGCATGTTTAACTTTTTAAGGAACTGCCTTTTTCATCAGCAATGGTGGTGGAAAAGGCAGTATCCAAGAAAATTGCATTACAATGATAATACAAATAAAACATTTATGAGAGTGTCATTGTTTAGCTCCTTGCCAACACTTAGTATATATTGTCAGAGTTTTTGTTGTTGTTTTAATCATTCCAATATATGTGTAATGGTAGTTTAGCATGGATTTAATCTGTTTTTTGATTACTAATAATAATCTTGAGCAACTTTTCATGTGCATATGTGCTATCCCTGTCTCTTCTTTGGTATAGACAAAACATCAGTAAAGTTTCAGTTCAAATCTTTTGTCCAATTTTCATTAGGGATTTTGTTTTCCATTTATTGAGTTTAAAGAGCTTTTTAAATATACACAGAATATGTCTTTTAGCAGATATGTATTTGCAAATATATTTTCCCCAGCCTGTGATTTGCCTTTCCATTTTCATAGCAGTGTACTTTGAAGAGCAAAAGGTCTGAACTTAATAAACTATAATTTGTCAATTTTGTTCTTTCATTATTCATGCATTTGGTGTTGTATTTAAGAATCTTTGCCTAGTGAATTACAAAGATTTTCTTCCATATTTTCTAGGATAGGTTTTATAGTTTGAGGTTTTACATTTAGGGATAAATTTATTTTGAGCTGATTTTTGTGTATGGTGTGGGGTATCAGTCAATGTTTATATATTTACACATGATATACAATTTCTAGCACCTTTCTTTTTTTATTATTATTATACTTTAAGTTTTAGGGTACATGTGCACAATGTGCAGGTTAGTTACATATGTATACATGTGCCATGCTGGTGTGCTGCACCCATTAACTCATCATTTAGCATTAGGTATATCTCCTAATGCTATCCCTCCCCCCTACCCCCACCCCACAACACTCCCCAGAGTGTGATGTTCCCCCTTCTTGTGTCCATGTGTTCTCATTGTTCAATTCCCACCTATGAGTGAGAATATGCAGTGTTTGGTTTTTTGTTCTTGCGATAGTTTACTGAGAATGATGATTTCCAATTTCATCCATGTCCCTACAAAGAACAAGAACTCATGCTTTTTTATGGCTGCACAGTATTCCATGGTGTATATGTGCCACATTTTCTTAATCCAGTCTATCATTGATGGACATTTGGGTTGGTTCCAAGTCTTTGCTATTGTGAATAGTGCCGCAATAAACATACGTGTGCATGTGTCTTTATAGCAGCATGATTTATAGTCCTTTGGGTATATACCCAGTAATGGGATGGCTGGGTCAAATGGTATTTCTAGTTCTAGATCCCTGAGGAATCACCACACTGACTTCCGACTGGCTGGCCATATGTAGAAAGCTGAAACTGGATCCCTTCCTTACACCTTATACTAAAATTAATTCAAGATGGATTAAAGACTTAAACGTTAGACCTAAAACCATAAAAACCCTAGAAGAAAACCTAGGCATTACCATTCAGGACATAGGCATGGGCAAGGACTTCATGTCCAAAACACCAAAAGCAACGGCAACAAAAGCCAAAATTGACAAATGGGATCTAATTAAACTAAAGAGCTTCTGCACAGCAAAAGAAGCTACCATCAGAGTGAACAGGCAACCTACAAAATGGGAGAAAATTTTCGCAACCTACTCATCTGACAAAGGGCTAATATCCAGAATCTACAATGAACTCAAACAAATTTACAAGAAAAAAACAAACAACCCCATCAAAAAGTGGGTGAAGGACATGAACAGACACTTCTCAAAAGTCATTTATGTAGCCAAAAAACACATGAAAAAATGCTCACCATCACTGGCTATCAGAGAAATGCAAATCAAAACCACAATGAGATACCATCTCACACCAGTCAGAATGGCAATCATTAAAAAGTGAGGAAACAACAGGTGCTGGAGAGGATGTGGAGAAATAGGAACACTTTTACACTGTTGGTGGGACTGTAAACTACTTCAACCGTTGTGGAACTTGCATTTTTTTAAATAGGCCCTATGAGATTTATATGCTTTAAAGAGGTTCTGTTTTGATGTGTTTCAGGATTTGTTTCAAGATTTAGTGCTTCTCTTAGCAGTTCTTCTAGTGGTGTCTTGGTAATGGTGAATTCTCTCAGCATTTGTTTGTCGAGAAAGACTGTATCTTACCTTCATATATGATGCTTAGTTTCACTGGATACAAATTCTCGGCTGGTAATCGTTTTGTTTAAGGAGGCTGAAGATAGGGCCCCAATTCCTTCTAGCTTGTAGGGTTTCTACTGAGAAATCTGCTGTTAACCTGATAGGATTTCCTCTATAGGTTACCTGGTGCTTTTTTCTCACAGCTCTTTGGATTCTTTCCTTCATCTTAACTTGAAATGGTTTTCTTTTAATCTACCTAATCTTTTCAGTTGTACTTACTAACATATTATCCATTCTCCCCTTTCAACCCTTTTTCTGCCTTCTTTTGGATTAATATAGTAATTTTTACTTTATTCTTCTTCCTCTACTGCCTTTTCTCTAGTGGTTGTCCTAAGATTTACCATATGTGACTTTAATATAATCGTTTACCTTCAAATAACTTTACGAGAATCAAACCACAATATTCTTCTAATTTCTCATTTTTTGTCCTATTTTTGTTATGAATTTTATTTTACATACAATAAAATGATATCAATTTTTAGACAGTCAACTAACTCAAACTGTTTATTGGGATATGATTGTAGATTTAGATACAGTTGTAAGAAATAATAAAGATCATGTGTGTGTACACATTACAGTTTCTCCCATTGGTAGCATATTGCAAAGGTACAGTAGAAAATTTTAACCAGAATATCAACCTTGATACAGTCAAAAGACCTCCATCACCACACTGATCCCTCGTGTTGCCTTTTTGTAGCTACAACCACTTATATTCCTGCACCAAATCCCTCCATAACCCCTGACAATCACTAATCTGTTTTCCATGTCTATCATTTTATTATTTCAAGAATGTTATATAAATGGAGCAATATATGTAACTAGGTGGGATTGGCTTTCTCCCTTCAGAATAATTCTCTGAAGATTCATTCAGATTGTCACATTCATTAGTAGTTTGTTCCTTTTGATTGTTGAGTCGTATTCTGTGGTATAGATGTACAACAGTTCATTTAACATTTGCCAATTGAAGGAAACCTTGGTTGCTCAGTTTTGGGCTATTACAAATAAAACTTTCATAAACATTCATCTACAGGTTTTTGTGTGAAAATAATCTTTGTTTCTCTGGAACAAATGCCCAAGAGTGCGGTCGGTAGGTCTTGTGGTAGTTGCATGTCTAGATTTTTAAGAAAGTGACAAACTGTTTTCCAGAGTGGCCATACAATTTTACATTCTCACCATCAATGTATGAGTGATTCTGTTTTTCTGCATCCTTGCAAATGTTTGGTGCCTTATGACTATATTTTATTTTAGCCATTCAGATAGCAGTATAGCAATATCTCATTGTGGTTTCAGGTTTTAATTTATAGTTCTCTAACTGCTAATGTCGAACATCATTTTTAGGCACTCATTTGTCATATATGTATCTATTCTCTTTAGTGAAAAGTCTCTTTGTATCTTTTGTCCATATTCTAATTGGGCAGTTTGCTTTTTTTATTGTTAAGTTTTGAGAGTTCCTTATATATCCTAGATACTAGCCCACTATAAGATATATATTTGGTAAATATTTACTCCCAGTTTATAGCTTGTCTTTCCAGACTCTTAATAAAATCTTTGGCAGAGAAGTCTTTATTTGAAGCCCCATTTATCATTTTTTCCTCATATAGATTGTGCTTTTTGTGTCAGTTCTAAGATCCCAATGCCTAACCTTAGATATCAAAGATTTTCTCCTGTATTTTTTCCCCTAGAGGTTTTATAATTATATATTTTACATTTAAGTCTGTGAACCCTTTTGAGTTAATTTCTGAGGAAGGTGTAAGACTCAGGTAGGAAAGGTTTTTTTTCTTGTTGGTTTTTTATTTTCATTTTTGCTCATGAGTTTTCACTCTCTCCAGAACCATTTGTTGTAAAGGTTCTCTTCCCTCCATGGAACTGCTTTTGGACTTTTATCAAAAATAAGTTGGGCAAATTTGTGTGGGTTTATCTTTACTCCCTCTATTCTTTTTCATTAATTTGTCTTGTATATATAATATTTATAAATATATTAATATATGAGAGAAAATTTTATAATTTTAAATGTTGTCAAAACATGATTTTTTTTCTGCTGCTATTATAAAGACTTACTTCTAACCTAAGATCAGATATTCACCTACATTTTTCTTTATTTTCTTTTATGTTTTATAATTAATTTAGAGAATTTTTAACTTGGTAGTTTTTTAATTATATGAGTAATATGTTTCTGTTTAATAAACATAACATCTAATTCAAAAGATGCTTTCATGTCTATGTTCTCGTATATTCTGAAAAACCAATTTATACTGTTATGCATAGCATAAAAATATTAAAAGAAATAACAGTGGGAAACATAATTGGCTAATATAGACTAAAAAAAAACCCCGTATGTGTATATGTATTTGTGTGTTGGGGTGGGGAGTGCATGCATTTGTTGACACTACGACATCCATAAGCTTAACTCTGATCTCACGCATACAAATAGGCTGCTTAGACCTATGCCCATTCCTTCACTAATTCATTTACCAGTGTATTTCATATCTCTTCTTTTACTTAATAAATATTGCCTCAAGTGGTTCATTTGTTCCATATCCAGAGAATATAGCAATGAACCGAGTGTGTACCAGTAAACACTGACTTTGCTCTTTTGTAGTTATGTTGAGAAAGACTCCATTCTACCCTTTTGTTCTGTGGTTTATAAATGGCAGACGTACAAAATGCTGGCACCACTTGCAATTTCTACTAGGTTGTCACAAGATATTAAGAACATGCCTCACTAGAAGTGGGGTAGTATTACAAAAGCATCTTAATTATTTTCTCTCTCTAGTTTCTCAGGTGGACTAGGGATATTAGACCTGCACAGGGTAGGGAATGTCTAAATTGGATATTAAAGAGTAACTGGAATTGTAGTAGACAGACGTTGAAGTTAAAGGTTTCCCAGGCACAGGAAGCAACATTAACGGCATAAGATTTGGACTTTGGTGGTGCTTCCATGAAAGACAGAGTTATGCAGTGAGACCCTGTGGCCAACAGGAGGTGGGGCAGAGAAGATGGAGTCTTCTGTCAGCACTGAAGATCCAAAATGCAGAGTCAGAGTACGCAGTATGGATTTGGCAAGGATTGTGAACAATTTTTGGAAGCAACAGTAACAAGCCCTCTTGCAAATGATACTTTTTGTACTATTCTAGACCTATATAAGAAAAGCAATATATTTTTTTGAATCTAGAATGGCCTTGATTTAAATAACTGACAAAATGGCACAGAAAAGTAAATTAAGGACCAGTCTTACAAATAATGATAAAAACAATACAAATTAAAAATATAATAAAATTAAATGAAATTTAAAAAAGAATAACCCTGAGCAATCAAGTCTAGAGTATAGACCTGAGGAGTACCTTAAGAGATCAAAGGATAAAAACTATATGAAGACCTAAATAAATGCAAAAAGAAACGGACATGGTGGCTCACGCCTGTAATCCCAGCAATTTGGGAGGTCAAGGCAGGCGGATCACGAGGTCAGGAGATTGAGACCATCCTGGTTAACATGGTGAAACCCCGTCTCTACTAAAAGTACAAAAATTTAGCCGGGTGTGGTGGCACGCACCTGTAATCCTAGCTACTAGGGAGGCTGAGGCAGGAGAATCGCTCGAACCCAGGAGGCGAAGCTTGCAGTGAGCCAACATCATCACGCCACTGCACTCCAGCCTGGGTAACAGAGTGAGACTCTGTCTCAAAAAAAAAAAAAAGAAAAACTGAGATTTCTTTCTGATTTAAAACAAAGAAATAAAACTTGATAGAAAAGGAAAAATCAGATATTCCATGGCAATATTATATGTGTATGTGTGTTTGTGTGTGTGTGTGTGTGTGTAAATGTATGTATTTAACATATAGGCTGGCCAAAGTCAAGGCTGAAGTTTGATGTCACCAACAGAAAATAGACTAAAGGCTTATAGAATAATTATGGAAATTTATTTTAGAATGTTTATTTTGTAATTAAAAGCTATCAAAGTCACATTTTAAGTATGACTTTACTGTGTAGGGACAGTGATTTCCAGGACTCTCCGCAGCCAGATCACACCCGTGGCCACGACACTGGATACTTGCGATACTGTGCAGGCCTTTGCACCTGAGGTCATTAGAGATATTTGGGGCAGTATCTTGATTTCTCTAAACTTTTTTCCTTCCTCTATGTTCTTCTGTCTGGAATTTCCATGATTCATTATGGATGCTATTGTACATAATTTTGACATTGATTTTGATTTTTCTTTCCTGTGAAATTTTGAATGGGCAAAGTTGACATTCTGCTTTTAATGTACCCTAATAAGAAGTGACAAATTCTCTAAATATACTTTTATTTGGAGGATGCCTGTTCTAAATGAATTTAAATAGCTAAAGGTAAATACAGTTCCTAAAGGTTACTATAAATGTTAGCACAAAAGAATTTTATGAAGTTTGAAGTTATGATATGCTTTTATTGTTTCTGTTGCATTTCAAAAGAATTTACAGTTGTTGGCCTAAAAATGGTCTAACTAAATAATCCACTCGTCATGTTTATAACAACTGTTAATCTATTTTATTAATCATGGGCAAGCTTTTAATAATTACTTTTTCTCATAAAGATAACTCATAATCATTAATTATTGCACCATTTAAAAACTATAGTTAATAATACTGTATTGCACACTTGAAATATGCTAAGAGAGTTGATCTTAAGTGTTTTGTGTCTCATCATGCACAAAAAAATTGTAACTATGTGAGGAGATATGTTAATTAGCTTGATTGTGGTAATCATTTCACAATGTATATGTATATCAAAATATCAGGTTTATACGTTAAATATGTACAATTTTTACTTCTTAATTATACCTCAGTAAAGCTCGAAAAATATCTTACTATCTTATATGTGACCAGTAGCAGATCAACGTACAAAATACAAAATAAAAAAAAGCATTTGTTCAAAATAATGCAGAATGTTTATCCTTACAAGAAGTGAATATTAAAAGATATTGCAGCATGTTCAAAAGATATATCTTGTTTGTATTATTGACACTGTTATGGTTGTTTGATATCATAGTAGCCTACATGATCATTTGACCACTGATTACACACTAAGGTCAGAAAGTAACCACTCAAGATATTCATTCAGCTTTCCAAAGGCCCCAGGTCAAGACAAAACCAAATTGTCAATATGGGCAGAATATCAGAACCATGGCGGAACATTTGAGCAGCCCTAATGTAAATGCACGTGTGTTTGTATGTGTGTATATATGTGGCCGCAGATAGATAATGGGTAGGTTAAAAGACAAACTGCATCATCTCTTAAAGCTAGTAAGGATTTAATGTTGTCGTTTTCTTTGAACATCTTGCTTAAATGTTTAATTAGAGTTATTATGTCTAAACAAAAGCCAACATCATGTACAATAATAAAACGCTAGGATCCCAAATAAACTCAGGACCCATTTAAAAATGTCCGCTCACCATTGTTGTTTAACCAGTCACATTATTTAACCAGACAGGAAAGTAATGTCTGGTCAGGGCCAAGGTAGTCAAGGGCCTGCCTGGGTAAGTCTATGTTGCGTGGTCTCTGTTTGGAAGCTGAGGGTGTTTGGTCCATTACGGCTGTCAGGACAACCCATGCTCACTAAGCTAATGGAAACCAAAGTCTCATAAAAGAAAATGTAACACTTCAACATTTTCTTCTATTTGTTTGTTTATTGTTTTAGAGTTTTTATCTTTCTATTACATAAGAAATGGAGCTTTAGGTTCACATTAAGTATGAAATATATAGAGCAAAATTCTTGCTACACTCATTTTATAAAATAATGATCAATATTTGTACCAAATGCTTCTCTCATTTATTCCTCACAAAAAAATTACATGCAACATGAATTAGCAAGTTACATTTCATAGATAAGGAAATCAAAGCTACAATTTGCCCAACATCTCACCATAGTTAGACACAGGCCATCATACTTCAAATCTGCATCTTCCCTACTCTTCCCTGATGCCCGTTGGTCATGTTCGCACCTGTTTTCCTTGGCACAAGGTCTGCATAGCTTAATAGAGCAGTGAGGTCCCTGAAAGTCAGAGGATTTGCTGGGGTTTATGCCAGAGCAAAGTTCCATGCATTTCTCAAGACACTTGCTCGGTGCAGCACCTGACTTTATCCTAGAGCAGGGGCTATCGCTCCTGGCAGCCCAGCAACCACACTAAGCTCAGCCTCTGCACAGCCCTGGACTTCTTCCACCCTCTCTCCATTTCTGTAATTACTTCTAAATTTAACACATGGTCATTAATGATGGTGCCTATGAGAATATGATAATATTTTCCTTCCTTTATTGGATAAGTCCATCTGCCTGTCTTTCCGTACATTTTTAACAAGTACAGCCTTAGATTAGCAAACCATGGGTTTTTTTTCCTGACCCCAGCTTCCATGCAAAGCTTCTGGCTTTCTCTATTCTAAAGTTCACTGAAGTATTTTTCTGCTTTCCTGCAGTTTTTAAGTAGATAATAAGTTCCAAAATTCACCAGCCTTTCGCTGAAAGAAGCTTGTCACGGTGGTTGGTAGCTAATGAAGGCCCCTTTAGTTTATCTTCATCAATTGTCAAATATTTGAGTCCGTGAAGTGGTGTGATGAGGTACAAAGACAGATATTTGAAGGGATTTTAACTCATTTGAGCAATTACATGCTTAACTGCCCTGCAATAATCTGTCAGTCTGAGTCTTTTCTACACAGCACAAGTGGGGAGCATTAGAATAGCTGGATTTAGAACATAAAGGCTTAGTCTGAATGGAAGAAAGGCACCAGAGAGATTAATTGCCAGTAACAAACAGCAGGGCTGCTTGCAAGTTATATATCACATAGTTACCTACCAGCAGTGATGGGGGCCAGCTCACAGAGAGCAGCCCGGGTTGGGACAAAACAACCTCTGCACAGAATCCTGAGCACTGCCACCAATTTGCAGGGAGGTAGAGAATTCCATTTCTTAAAAGTATATACTTGCATGTAACGTACACACACATTAATGCATGCAATAAAAGCATAATATTGAAAAGTAGCAGCTTTTGTGGACAAACTCATGAATTTAGAGGCTCCTTCTAGGGCTGTTCATCTAATAGTCAACTGAGATTGCTAACCCATCATCCCCCCATGATAACAGTGTGATTTATTCAAGTACTACAAATTAAAATAAATAGCAGTGACCAGAAAGCCAAAAATGATTTCAAAAAAGAACAAATCACTAGCTGATTTCAAAACTTACCATATACAGAATAAAATCTCTACATAAAATAAAGAAAATAATTTCATGAACGAATTTCCAGGCTAAAAAAACAAACATCGGGGAAATGGGTTTTTGTTATTGTTGTTGCAGTTGTTACTGAATCTTGATTTATTTTTTACTACCCTTCCTGGACTCCTGTTTGCTGTGTTGCTTTTCCAGCAGGAGACATCTAAAATGATAGCATGTTCATTATATTTATAGACTATGATTTAGGATGAGATATTCTTCCAGTTATTCATGTGTCCATTCACTAATTCACTTGTTTATTCATTGACCTAATGTTTCCGAAGTATCCCTTGAAGCTCATTGAGGGGAGATAAAGAGTGTGCCTAGGATGGGGTTCCGGGGACCATGTGTAAAGAAGGTGACATCTCAGGGGTCTTTGAAGACTGGCAGAATGCCTAGGGAAGTGAAGAGGGACAGGCATTTCATGTGGAGCAAATAGCATGAGCAGAATATGGTAAAAAGAACACTGGCTTAGATATAAGGAGTGTCTACCTTGGGAGGCCAAGCTGTGGAAACATGATAAAAAAGTCAGGTTAGACGCAGAGCATGAAGGGCCTTTAATGCCACATCAAAGAGGTTGTACTTAACCTGTGGCTGAGGATCCAGCATGGGAAGTTTTGGGGGTAACAGCTATGTTTTAAGAAGGTCTACCTGAGAGAAATTATATGAGGAGAAAAAAACTAAACCAGTAAAATAGCTTTATTGGTATCCCAAGCAAACACATAATGATAGAGTTGTATGCTAGGAAAGGAGGGATGGAGAGAAGGAAGGATAGTTGGAATTAACAGGACTTGTCCTCTGCTTGGATATGGTGAATGATGAAGAGGAAGGCACAGAAGATGGCTCCAGGTTTTGAGCCAGGGTGTTAGAGAGGGGAATTGTTGCCATTAAAAAGGAGGGCTCAGCTCAGGGGAGAGGGATGAAGGGCAGATCTGAACAAGAAGATGACTGTGTTCTTTCTAACAAATAGTGTCCATGGTAGCTGTTCTGGTCCACAGTAGATCAGAAGGCAGAGTTAGGGCTCTAAACAGTGCTCATGGCCCAGGACACAGGTCTCGCGTTGTCTGCACCAGCATCATGGTTGAAACCTGGAGCCTGGGTGAGATGATCAGGGGCAAGCACAGAAGAGGGAGTTCCATGGGGAAGAGAGTGGCACACTGATCTTTGGCAACTCTTTCCTCTGTGCAAACCTTGGACTGAGGACTTGCAAATGCATTCCGTCATCTCATGTAATATCCACTGCCACCCTGCAAGACTCATCTTTATTCCTATGTGGTCAGTATGTGTCATGACCAGGTCTGGCCTGACTTTGAGGGATGAAGAGGCAGGTAAAAAGGAGAGTGAGAGAGAAAATAAGAGGAAAGCTCATCTGTGGAAAAACTGGTAGCATTTCATACATGAAGCAGTTTTCCTTCTGTGTGCTGTAGTTTCCTCCTCTCAAAACATGTGACAGCCTCACAGATGAGAATGGGTGAACGAAAGGATCACGTTCACCAGTAAGGAACTACTCAGTCCACCTCTAGAGAATAATGCAGAATAGATGTGCAAAAAGAGAAAATTGTCATGCTGAGTTATGCACTTTTTCTGCCACTCTTGAGTCATCTAAATTTTCAAGATTCTCTTTGTGTACCTATTGGTTAGCATATAATTGTTGCTCAATACATCTTTATTAAATCAATCAGTTGACACACAAAAGGCTCAACAACCATATCTATATGCCTTTGGCCTTAAAGTGTGGATTTAGACCAGGAAGAAATTAAGATCAGTAATAAAAGTGCACTGTAGACAGTTTCTTGGCTGTCTCCATAGGAGGTGGCAGGATGAGTGGTGGTGGATGGCCAGGGATTTGCTGTTTCTAAGGAAAAAGTGAAAGGTCTACACTAGAAGGGAAAGCCCTAGAGAGGAATTTAATCATGTGAGAAGGTAGAGAAGCGTCATTTTTTTTCAGCCAGGAAGTGTATATAATGAATCAAACCATTCCCAAGGTATTCATTAAATGGTATTTGATCCCTGTTATTTGAGAGACAATGGGACTTCCAATAGCACGCTTCTGGATTTGCTTACCCATTGGAGAGATAAATTTTTGCTTTTCCACCCATGATTCACACCCAGCCCCATTTGGGGGCAATGTATTTGGAGTCAGCTTGCCAGCATTAGGAAGGAATTTCTAACACGGAACATACTAGACAAGTGGTCCATCTAGACATTGCCTGGATGACAGGTTTTTCCTAACTAGCCACGTGTTCCATATATAATGTAGTAATGACTGCACAAAAAGCACCTAGTGTGATCATTCTCTTCTCTCCTTCCTCCATCCCTTCCACAAGCAAGTAGTAAGCAACCAATTTCTGCTCCCAGAACTATGGAAGAACTCCTAATAACAAATTGCATGAATGGACACCTCCCATTCCCCAGCTAGGTTTAAAGATTTTTAGTCCAAAGCAGCCCAGCCCAAGCTTAAATTTTTCAGAAGTGCCACCTTCACCTTAGCATGCCATTAAATATCACATGGTGCTTTTTAATATATTCATCCATTTTAATAGAAAAATGCTTGGTTTCCAAAATATTTTCATAAAATAGTGCTCTCACTTTGCTATACAACTTGGCACCACACATTGCTAGACTTGCTGCACCCCAATTTGAGAAGCATGTTCTTGGGAAAGAGATGGAAAGTAAGATGACCACCCTCAAATCCCATAGTCTAGTAGGGCTGACAAATGGAGAAGCAACAGTATAGCATGATAAAAGTTATGAAAGCAGCACACTTGGAGTCTTTGGGATGGTGACAACTGCTGCACTCTTGCCATATAGTTTTGTCACACAATTAGGATAAATGGCCTAACCGAGCACTTCCCAGAGACATTGAAACTGACAAGCTAAGGAAGGTCTTTGATCCATAATGAATATATACCACATCATTTCAGAAAGTTGCACGTATGACGCTTAGTTCTAAACATCGTATTACTGCTCAGGGCCATTTCCAGGTGCAGTTTGCCATCCGCCTCCAGCCAGAGTGTGATTGCCTACACCCCCAGACTGGCACAGAGTCAGACAATATGTGCTGTTCTTTCCTCTTTGCATCACCCAGGCAAGGCTGTCTCCACAGCACAACTAACCAGCAGCTTGGCTCTCCCTTTCCCCATGGAAATGGCTATTCCACCACCTCCAGCTCATCCCAGCCATGGGATTGTTCCACCAACTGGCTACCATGTCTCAGGATCCCTGTGCTTCTAGACAGCGCTCACCTGTCCTGCTGCCATCACTGTTGGTGTGATCTTTCATTTGAAACAGACAGCTCACACTGAATTTCAAAGGGCTCTAGTAACAGTAACGATATTCCCGGGAACTCTTTGGAGCCCGACTGATTCTGTGGACAGCAGCACAGGAACTCCACATAATCTGTTTATTCCTATTGTCCAAGTGGCAGCATATGGCGATGGCAGAGAGCACACCTATGTACCGATGTGACTTACCATCGTTGGCAGTCGTATGGTACTCTCTGGTAGCTGCATACAGGTGCACCGTGGGACACTGAATGCCACAGCTATCAGAAAAACAACACATGCCCCTGCTATATGTAATCAAACCCTCCTAAGTCATAAGACATGCACTGTGCTGATGCTTGACTGCTAAATCAGAGACAAGATTTCCTTCATGTCTTTAGCACAGCTTGCCTTTGGAGGGCCCTACATTTCAACAGTTGTGGAAAGGCTCCTCTCTAAAGGCAAACTGATGGGTAACTTCTCTGTTTAATGTCTTCAAGGCTCCCCTGTTTCATAAATGTGAAAGACTGAACTCCATGGTATGAACCAATGCATGAGTCATCTCCCTACCCACCCTCTGTAGGGAGCTACTTATCAATCCCCACACACGTTGTTCTCTTATGCCCCACTATGCTTCTGCTCACAATATTTCTTCTCCCTGGAATGCCATTCCTTCTTCTTCTACATAGGAAACTTCTGTTTGGCCTTCCAGGCCGTGCTGGGATGCTACCTTATCTTTCAGCACAGTGAGTCACCCCTCCTTTGGTCCCCAGAGCATGTGTGCATGCTTCTTTTGCAGCACAGCTTTGGCTACTCCATCCTGATTTATCTGTAGATGTGATTCTCAATTTGCTGTGATTCTCCTGAGAAAAGGGTCACATCTTTGTAACCTTTGTCCTGGTCCTTAGTGGAGTATGTGAAAGGTAGTAGATATTCCACCCTCCTTTTGCAAACTTTGGATTTATTTAGACCTATGAAACACAGGCAGAGCTAGGACTTCCTTCAGAATCAAAGCCAAACAGAAACTCAGATACATCCAGGGGCCAAGTGAGTAGCAGAGAAGAAATGAATAATGTGCACTCAGTGGAGACTTTGATAAGCTGAAGCACTCATGACCTGGTTCCAGCGAAGGGGCAGCACTCAGCTCCAGCCAGTCAGGGCCAGGCAGGGCTGTGGGGTCAGTACAGTCAGGTCTTTTGATTCCCATCTACTCCCACCATCACTCCACTGAGAGACTCCAGAAATCTACATTTTTGTTTAAATTTTTTCCAACTTTTAAGTGAGAGGAACTAACCTTAAAACTTCTAAGATAATGTTTACAAGAAGCATAACAAATCTGTGAGTAAGATATAACCAAGAAATTGCCAGATTTGAACCCGACTTTACCTAACCTCTTCTCGTCATATTCCAGGAAAGGCTAAGTCTTCCTCACCCCTAACCAGATACCTCTAAAAGTGCAGAGGCGAGTGTAGCTGATTAATTATGAGTGTTAATAGCCTGATGCTTTTAAAGCATCAGTGTTGAGAGGAAGTTATGTCATCAAGGGGGCAGTTTAATATACTAGTATAAACATTATCTTTTCTCTACCTAATGCACCCTCAAATTGTCACCTCCAAATATTGAAACATAAATGCGCTTGGAATTTATAGTACTGAATACAGTGGAACAAGGTCAAGCCGTAAGTCTAACATTTCATATGTTTGACTTTCATATCTGACATTCCCATTCCCTTGGGGCACAACTTTTTAATTATTATTTGTAAATCATCTTTTTCTTAACCACCTGAGAAGTGCAATTATCACCCTGAAATGCTGTGTCTGAGGTCTCTTTTTTTTCTAAAATGGAAATCTTATATCGAATTAGAGACTTAAGCATACAATTTATTGCTATAGAATCCCTGACAGCCAGTCAAAAAGATGTGTGTCCACAATGTGAAAACTGGTTCATAATTACAGTGAAACTTAGATCATTTTAAAAAGGAAAAAAAAAACAGATGCAATCTCTATTGCTTTTCATAAGATTACTATTTTCCTCCTATCACCATCACTATTCATATCATGGATGCCAATTTTTGCCCCTTCTACCATCTTGATCTGGATCATGAAGTACAGGAATAAGTCATTTTTTAATGAAATTTAATGAATGCACATTTGTTCTCCATTCCACATTTGCTGACTGAATACTCTCCGGCATGCTGGCACATTACCAAAACAGACCGCCATGGCATGAATGAAACTCCAGCTAACATCTGAAGGGAGCAGAGCTCCTAACGGGTTTTAAATCCAAGAGCTCAGAACCACCAATTGAGATACTTAAGATCCATCATCTTTTCCCTAAGATGAAAGCAGATGTTCAAGTGAGTAGCATGTGTCTGCAGTAACAACACTGGAGGTTTAAAGGGATGATGTTAGGGGAGGGAATGGAGTAGAAGGGTGTGGAAGGAGGAAAAGCAGCCCTCTCCAGAACTCCGATGGCCAAGACCTGGCCAAAAGACATGACTGTATTTGAAGCTTTGCAATCTCTTAGTTCCAGCTGACTAGTCTATGAAGTATAGGCAAATTTATGCCATTTACAATGAATTTGTTTCTGGAGTAATTGACTGGAACTGATTAAGTAGTTAACTTGCCCTAGGTATGATTCCTACTAGGCATTGCTCTTGGAAGAATAGAATTAAAGTTACCAATGTGCCCAGTTGCAAACTTAATATCATCTGTTTTCACTTGTAGGTTGAGACAGAACTTGCAGTTCAGCTAGTGATTCCAGTCACCTAGCTAGTGCCTGAATCCCCTATGTGACAGATCAACAAAGGGTTATCCATGTTGCAGTTCTGTACCTCCTATAATAGGGAAACTTACAAATATTTTTCCAATACTGAATCTATCCCTTTTAAGTTTACATCCATTGGCCTAAACCTAAATTATGAGGACATCCAAAACAAAATTAATTTATCTGTATGACATCTCTGTAGCCTTTCTTCAGACAGAAACACACAGCACTTAAGACCTTCAATGCCTTTTTTGTTCCTGGTTAAATACCCATTTTTTTCACTTGCTCTACATATAATGTGGCTTCTTGACCTTTGCTTGACAGAATAACTCCCCATGGAAAGAAGTTCATAATCTCAGATCTAGTACTAAGTAGCTGTGAGCCTTGTGCAAGCCACTGCTTACTCAGTAAATTGGGGAGCTATCTTAGACTGGAGTTTTTCTGACTTCACTTCTACTCCTTAAAAATAATTTGTGTTTATATCTCTCCTTTTTTTTGCTGCTGAGCCAAACGAGTTATACAAATCAAAATATTCAACAGTATTTTGTTTATTCATTCACTTAACCTCTATTTGTTTAACATTTATTCCGTGTGGGCTGTTGAAATAAATTAAAATGGAGACCAGGCATGAAGAATCTCTGCAAAGATAGAGCCAGTCAGGCTTCATAAGTGACCTTAATTTTGCTTGAATTGCAAACACAAGCAAACTTAATTCGGGCTATTTCTTATAAATGCCCATGTTAAAGAAAAATGAAACTTAAGACTTATCAATCAGAAGCTGCCAACTAACTTCAAGTTTTATAAGTAGAGAGTTTCCAGGAGGACAGACAAAATAAGGCAACAGTATGACTGTAACCAATCAAATATTTCTTTGCTTCACTCCCGTGCTCACCCCATAAAAGCCTTCCTTTTGCATTCTCTTGGTACAGAACTTGAACCACTTCTGATTTGTAGCCGTGTAGTTCATAAATCTCTGTTTGTTCAAATAAACTCTAAAATTTTACTGTGACTCAGTTTACCTTTTAACACAGCTCTGTGTTAGATCGGGCACTAGGATTATGGCCGATGACAAAACATAGTCCCTGCCCTTATGGAACTGTCATTTTTAGTTAGGTCATCAACCCAGACCAATTCCCTGGCAGTTTGGTCTCCCTGTCCTGGGAGTAATCAAAGACTGGAGAGAGAAGCTGCTCCTTCGGAAGAGCTGTGACCCCCTCCTGGCCTAGTTTTTCCATGAGGGTATGGCTGTCATAATGAGAGGCCCTGAACCTGTGGACATGGAAGGAATTGGAGGTTACTCTGTCAATTCCCCACACACGTGAAACTCTTTAACCCCTTTCCACCTATCTCCCCTGCACCACTGGTGCCACTGTCAACATCTACCTCTGCTCCTCGCCTGTCAGTTTCCCTGGCATGTGACTCTCCCAACTGCATGCATTGCTTCACCACCCTGGTGTGAATATGTTTTATGGGGAGGCTCCTTGCCACAGACGTTCCCAGAAGCCCAGAGGAACCGTCCTTTGGAATCATCCCAATAGGTGGAGCACGTTTCTCCAAATCAGTTAAGTACCTTGTGTTCGTTTCTTTATGATTGATGTTACATATCGTATGTGTAAGGAGTTCAGGATGCCTCTTACCCCTTTCCTTTAAGTATTCTGAACAAAGGGGAATGCAAAGTGAGGTAAGTTTCACTTCATAAATACAGACAGGTCCCTATCCCTCTTCAAATGAAGGGCTTCTGACTGGAGAACGGCACTGAGGTCCTGGATTCAGCAGGATTTTTTGCCCCTAAAGCAAATCTGAGTCTGACCCCAGACTAGCCTTCTACGGATCCACCTCAGGCCAAAGAGGGAAGAATGGATCACTTGTACAAGCTGCTTGGTTGCCTTACTATCATGCAGACAGAAAGTAGAAAACCGTCCCCCTTTTCTAGAGTCAATGAGTGAGGCAGGAAGTAGGAAACTGACAAGAGTATACTGCTCATGCGTAGAGACTTTTATCAAGAAAGCAAGACCACCTGGGGAGTGAAACCCCTTCCTCTGCACTTCACAGCACCTTGCAAGTATTTCTTTTTTTCTTTTTCTTTTTCTTTTTTTTTTTGAGATGGAGTCTCGCTCTGTCACCCAGGCTGGAGTGCAATGACGCGATCTCAGCTCACTCCTTGCCTCCTTGCCTCCTTGCATGTATTTCTCCTTTTTTTTTTTTTTTTTTTTGAGACAGAGTCTCGCTCTGTCAACCAGGCTGGAGGGCAGTGGCTTGATCTTAGCTCACTGCAACGTCCACCTCCCGGGTTCAAGCGATTCTCCTGCCTCAGCCTCCTGAGTAGCTAGGACTACAGGTGCATGCCACCACACCCGGCTAATTATTTTGTATTTTTAGTAGAGACAGGATTTCACCATGTTGGCCAGCAGGGTCTCTATCTCCTGACCTTGTGATCTGCCTGCCTCGGCCTCCCAAAGTTCTGGGGTTACCAGCATGAGCCACCGCGCCCCGCCCCTTGCATATATTTCTATGTGGTGGTCCTCATTTTGTAACTGTTCATTTTCCTATGAGTGCCCTGTTACACACTCAGGCTCTTGAGGGAAGTGCTGTGCTGCATTCACCCATATCTAACTAGAGCATGGCCCCAGCAGACATTCACGGAATGTTTGCTGAACACGTGCCTTGGCCCTCATCTCTCTCTAAATAGTCAAGGTCCTTCATTTCTCCATGCTATCACTTCCTGTGGCCATTGTAGGAATTCAGGATAAATACTTTGCTTGTGGAAAAGGAAGTTCTAGAAATGAAAGTTTGCTTTTTCCTCTTCATTATCCCATTTTGATGGCTATAATTACATTGTGGTTTTTTTGAAAATCATATTGGATTAACAAATAGAATAGTTCATAATTTGTGATAAGTTTCAAACCATCGACATAACCTTTTTATTTTCTTTTTATTTACAAAACCATAAAATGCAAAGATGGAAATAATATATTGAAATATGTTATATAGTTTTTAAGTTCTTGATGAAGTCAGTTAATGGGTTTATTTACATTTTAAATGAACTTTAAAAAATCAATCATGCAAGGTAGCCTTCTAATAGCTGCACTTATGAATATACAATGTATTTAATATGGCACATTAAATAAGAAAGGATAAAGATGCTTGCTGCATCTACCGACAAAATCCTATTGATACAATTGGTTCAATGAAGTTGTCAGAATTTACCAAGAAAAAACAAATGACCTCTACATTCATCACCGCTAAAGGTTCTTGCTAATTAGCATCTAGAGATATCATGTTATAGATGCTTCTTTAAGAGCTATCAGCTCTCCAACTCTGCCTAGTGACATGGTATCTATCAAAGTCTCATGGTGCCTGCAGTTCTGACAAAAGGCACTCCAAAGAACTGGCACGTACCACCATATTTGCATTTTTGCATCTCATTATGAACATAATTGCATACCAACACAGCAATTCTTCTTGACTATCTCAAAAAACATTATCAGCAATGTCTGAAATAAATGCTTAAATGTCAACTATTGACAAGCAAGAAAAGCTGACCTTTGAAGGTCCTCATTCTTCTGAGATGCGCCCTGCTATGACTCACTTTTTAACTTTCTGTCTGTGTTTGATAACAGAAAAGGAACACAGTGGCTCTGAGAATTGTGTTTTTGTATGACAAACCAGAAGGGAATCAAGAAATTGCAAAACTGCAATCCATTTATCATTCCTACTAGGAGTCATTTGAGATTGGTTGAATATTTGCCATGACAATTCTTAAAGCCACTGAAACTTTAGAGAGAGTGGACATCAAGAAGTTTACAATGGAATTTCTGCAAAATTACATAGTGACTCTACATTAACGACTGAAATGAGTTTATCTGTGATTAATGTTATGACAAAGAACCAAACAACCTTTCTACTACGAGCATGCAACCCATTTTACACATTGTCACAAGTAGAGCCTGAGTGTTGGACAAGTACCAGCAGCTAATCTAAAACTGCACAGAACCATTTACACCCTCTCTCCAAGAGCTCATCTCACTAGAGTGGCCTTCAGCACATAGATCTCATATTCTATCATATGCCTTTAGCCTGTCATCATCCTATGCTTGGAACTACCTCAATTTGCACAGCAACTTGGTACACATTTTTTTAAAAGGACTAATCAACTTCAACTCATGTTGAAATGCTGCAGATATGGCTGCCAATGTCCAAAAAATGCTAATCAATTTTGAAAATCTACATCATGGCTTGCATCCCAGATTTTCCACCCAATCCACATCAAATGGAAATGATAGAAAATTATGTTAACATGTTCAGCCGCTTGTTTGCTTGTTTTAGCTGAGGCATTGGTCATGCTTCAATGGCAAACTAACCGCCTGTTTGGAAGCTCATCCAGTTTGCACTACTTTGGGTGACTATGTGGCAACAATGTGAAGTGGCTGTCACACTTCACTTTCAAAGACTGGGATTTCCATATGAATCCTTTCCCTTATTTTGCTTTTGAAGTACATAGGGATTTTTTTTTTTTTCTTAGATGGGGGAATATGCATTGTTAATGCTTCTAATTCTCCAAAGAACATCCCCTAGTGGAAAAGCTGCTTCTTTGATAGGCATGGCACAGAAATCTATATTTCAGGCCCACCGAGTAAATCTAGACACTATAGAAAAGAGAGAATAGTTTAATGCACAAAGCCTATATACATAAGCCTCTCTCTGAAACAAGAAAAAAAAAATCCTTCTCAGAATTTAGATCAGGGAAGGATCTCAGAAACCAGTTAGTCTAACCTCCCAATTGCAAGGATGGCCTCCAAAGACCTCCCAGAAAGGCAGGCCTTCCAATGAGGAGAATTCTACTAGTCCACACCAAGGGAAATTTTACTAAGAGGCAAACCCATTGATTCAAAAATTAATTCTAAATCTGGGCTCAAAACTTTCTCTTTGAAATCTCTCCTGAGTGGTGCTAGGCTGTTCTGAAGGTAGACAAAGTGCAAACCATTGGCCCTTTTCCTGACGGCAACCACTTGTCACTTAGTCTTCTTGGCCCAGGGGAAACAGAGTCCCATTCAGTCCTTCACTTCCCATTAGATGTAGCTCCTCAATGCCTCCTTGATTTCCTGTCAACTTTCTCTGGTCATTCCCTAATTGGTCAGCAGCCATTTTAAAACACTTAGAACTGCCCCAGGACCAGACTGGACAGTCTCAGTGGCACTGCTGCTTCTGGGACTCTGAATGTCATGATTCTGTGAAAACAACCTCAGAGCACTTTGGCAAATTTAACAGCAGGAACATCCTTGTTGATGCTTAAGAAATTCACAATCAGCCTTACTCCCCACCTAAAATCAGTTGATTCACTATTTTTATTCTCATTTGTTTTTATGATGCTAAAGACTAAATTCCTAAGAGGTCCTTGGAGGTGAGGAGACTCTTCTTTGTCATGGACATGAAGTGCTGGCCTGTATTCATCATCATCACAGCAGCAACAGCCAAATCCAATCCTTATTGAGCGATTAGATTTGCTACTCAGTAGCTAAGATCTGTGGCTATTTAAGGCTGTTTACATGGTCTGTCTCACTGAGTCTTTACCAAGGGCCTATGAAGTAGGGACAATTATCATCCCCCTTCCATAGTTGAGGAAAAGTGAGACTCGGAGAGGTTAAGTAAGTTGCCTAAAATCACAGAGCTGATAAATGGTGAGTATGACTCAAGCACTCCCATGAACCAGTGCAGAAAACGGCCTCCCCAGCAGAAGCTCAGAACCTGTATGTGGCCTCGGACTCATCATTTCTCTTTTTTCACATGTATGTTTTCTTACTGAACTGGAGGAAGGAGCCAGCCCCTAGGGTGATGGCACTGAAGCCTCAGAAGATACCCTCTCCCTTGCAATGGCAGGGAATTAGAAGTGAGACAGGTTAGGGAGAATCAAGGAGCTGCCCTCTGCTGTCAGCAGGAGACTACACCCATGTATCCACTGCCTTTGTATATCCCAAGGCCAGCAGTCTTTAACCAGGACCATAGCACCGCTCCCCAAACTTGAATTGCCCAGCACAAAACACCGTAGCGCCCCGCCTTCAAGCTTCTAATGGTCTATACTTCATGGAGCAGTCTCTTAACACAGACAGTGATAGGGATGTCTAGGAACACGGAGGCAGGCCAGATTTCAGAGGACTGGCATCAGATTGCAGATTTCTATGTGGTCCTATGTTTCGTGCTTGGATACAGTCTAGAATTCCACTACATGTTTGTATTATGTGAGGGAGAAAAGGATGGCCAGCTAGTAAAAATAGCAGAAATGAAAAGGAGTACTGCGTTTCATTCCATCTAATTTATGCTGCTGTGGGTGGAAATCAAAGTTCATCTCCTGGACATTAATTAAACTAGAAATGCAGGGAAATGCCAGTCCTCCGGCTGCAAGGGCCCTTTTCAAGAAGAAGCTGGGAAAGTGGAGCTGGTATTTCCTTGCTGTCACAGGACTCACAATAGAGGAAAGCAAACTTTGTGGGTCTTCAGCCATTTCCTCATCACCCAATCAAGAGCCTTTCAGCAGAGGAGTGGACTCTGGGCCTGAAGCCCAGCAGCTGTATCCATGGGAACCCCCCACCGAAGGTCAAGAGAAAGATGTCGCACAGTTAAGGGCTCTGAAGTCAGACCTGCACATGTGTTGAAGTTCCCTGTGCTCTCCCAAAAGCTGTCTTGCACACACCCACACACTTTGTACAAACAAAAGCACTGTGATCTTCTGTTTTAATGAATTATCAATTGAAGGGAAATGGTAGCTTCAAATTAGTCAGGGCAATGAAAGGAAAAGAAGAAAAGAAAAAGATTTAGTCAAAGTAAGGCTTTGTAGAGCCCAAATTTAGTAGACCTTGACATCTCAGGAAAAGCATGCTCGTGGGAAAGTAGGCACAATTCCGAAGGAAGGGGAAACTAATTCAAATAAAGCGTTCAGGGAAAGCACTAAGTGTTTAGGCCAAATTCTATCTTGACGTGCAACACAGGACCTTGCTTAAAGGCAATGTGAGATAAAGAGTAAGCTGTTGAGCCCACAGTAGGCTTTCTTTACAGAAGACATAAAATGTAGTCTACCATTTTATTCAGGAGGCAAAGGAGAAATAAAGAACATCCAAAATACTGTGAAGCCATGTTTCTGTGAATATCTTTCTGCCTGGACACACATGTAACCTACTTAGCAGTAATTCCAAGCAGTGGCCGTCCCACGTGTAGGACTTTGCCCACATCAACTGCTTTTGGCTACTCAATCAATAGAAACCAACCCAGGTTTATCATTAAATTGAGGTAGTAGGTTTCTTAGGCCAGGAGTTGGCCAGCTTTTTCAGTAAATATGTTGGTCTTTGTGAGCCATGAATCATCTGTCTCGACTACTCAACTCTACCCAAGTAGCACAAAAGGAGCCAGGGACAATATGTGAAGGACTCAGCATGGCTGTGTTCTGATAAATGTTTATTAATGGACACTGGAATTTCTATGTCATATAATGTTTACATGTCACAAAATTGTATCTTTTTTATTTTTATTTTTTCTGACATGTATTGCTCTCAGGCTGTAGGCAAACAGGTGGTGGGTGGTATTTGGCTGTGGCCCATAATTGCTGACCCCTGACTTAGACTGAAATGATCCAGTGGAATCCTTTTGTGTCTAATTTTATAACCTGGGTGGTTATAAACTACAGCACGTGTGATACATTTAAAACTACAGCACGTGTAATGAGAGGGGAATTTAATTTTATTATTCTAAATACTCTGGATGGAGATGATGTTTCTTTGAGCCAGGGAGTCAGGCAAAATTCAAATATGTGCAGTAATCGTGGTCACTACAGATCTGCTGCCTACAACATGGCAGGAACCATGCAATGCCATGTGTACATTTTCCAAATTGTACATGACGCGAAAGACAACATGTGTCCTACTATGATTTCAGTGGAAACCGTGACAGCACAACCTACTGAATTTATACAGATTTCAACATTATCTGATGTCATCTGCACTACAGATCTGTGAGAAGGTACTATTGTTGCCACCTCCATGTCATCGATTGGAAAGCTGAGGGCCAAAAACTCACTTATTCACATAAGCCTATACAACTGTAAACAGCAGAGGTGGGATTTAAACCCACATTTTCCTGCTCTCTCTCTCCTCTGGGTTCTTAACCCTCAGGGTCTTTCTCACTCAAGGTCAAGACCTCAATCAGTTATGAGTGTAACCAAACTTGGCCTGAACAAATTAATATGAGGCTATTCCTGGCCTCTCATTTCCCACATAGTTCGTAAGTTTCATTAAGGAGATATGAATGTGCAGAGGCCACGGTGTGGGCCTGAAGCATCTACATTCCAGGGGAAGCTCTGTAGGTAAAAAAGATTACAAGCTATAAAATTATTGGCAACTCACAGGTAGTTAAAGACGTTTGTCTGTTCAACTGCCAAATATTTACATTTGAAGTCCTACCTCGTGCTAAACATTCTTCTAGGCACTGAGGTTGCAGCAGTAAGCAAAATAGGCAGAAATCCCGGGTCTTGGGGATTTATATTTTCCTGGGGGAAGACAGGCAGTAAACAATAAAGTAAGTAAAACATATGCTGTGTCAGATGGTGATGAGTGCTGTGGGAATAAAATACGTGGAGAAGGGCGATGGGGATAGCAGAAGGGTAGGGGGACTGGGGAGCCACAGACGGGGACCCAGGCAGAGAGTTCTGAGGAAAGACCTGAAGGAGATGAGGCCCCGCTTATGTTTTCATCCAGGGAGAGGGGATTGTAGGCAGAAGAAACAGCCAGGGGAAAGTCCTGAGGCACCTTTGGGGAAGTGCCAGGAGATGGGGTGATTTGGGTAGAGCGGGCAAAGAGCTGACGGCCGGGAGTCGAGATGGGGTGAGGTGGGGAGGGGCAGTCAGAGCATTTAGAGATCTGGAGCCCTGTGGAAATTTTTGAGGAAACCACTGAAGAATTTAGAGCAAAGGAGTGGCCTCATTTCATCTAATGGACAATGCAAAAACTCCCTCCTGTAGCTGTGATAATAAGAAATTGTAGAGAACAAAGGTAGAAATTACTGAAAATTATTTAGGGAGCCTAGGTGGGACTTGGACCAGGATGGCAGCTATAATGATGGTTACCAGGGAGCATATTTTTTAAGTCATTGTTTTATTATAAAATTGACTATTTATGATTTTATATGTTTATGGAGTATAGAATGATGAATACAATATGGAAGCATTAAATAAAGCTAGTTAACATATCCATCACCTCATATACTCAACATTTTTGTGTGCTGAGAACATTTGAAATTTACTCTCCTCAAAATTTTGAAATGTACCATACTCTATTTATTAACTATATTGACTAGGCTGTTCAATTAAATTAAAAAAAGAAATCCCACATATTCCTCCTGTCTGGGATTTTGTGCCCTTTGAGCATCATCTGCCTTTTACAACCCCGAGACTCTGTCACCTGCCCTCTACCCTCTGCTTCTCTGGGTTTGATTGTCTTCAAATCCATGTGTAAGGGAGGACATGCAGTGTTTGACTTCCTTTGCCTGGCTTATTTCACTTAGCTTAGTATTCTCTAATTCCATCTACGCTGCCTGAAACCACAGAATTTCTAGAAGCAATCAGACTGAAATACAAGCCAACAGGCTTTGCTGATTAATGGGATTGTGGAGCATGAGAGGAAGAAAAGAGATAAGGCTGGCTCACAGGCTCTTGGCCTGAGCAACAGGAGGGATGGGGAGTGGGCAATCACTGAGGTGGGGAAGACAGTGGCCGGAGCAAATTTGGAAGTGGTGGGCCAAAGACTGAGTTTGTTTTTGGATGTGACAAGTTTGAGTTGCTTATTAAACATTAAAGCAGGGGTGCCAAAGAGGCAGTTAGAGATAAGAGTTGGAAGTGCAGAAGTATAGCATGTGCTGTGGGTTCAGGGATAGTGGCTGTACTAAATCTTTTGCCTTTACTACAAGGGATACTGCCTTTACCAAAATGCTTGATATGATGAGCTGGAGAATTTGTGCTTAATTTTATCACTCAGAAATTAGAGATTCTTTGCTATTGACACATTATAATTTTCCCCTAGATGACTAAACTCAACACTGGTCATTTTTTTTGTTGTTGTTGTTGTTTTCTTGAGACAGAGTCTTCTCCTGTCACCCAGGCTGGAGTGCAATGGCATGATCTCCACTCACTGCAACCTCCACCTCTTGGATTCAAGCTATTCTCCTGCCTCAGCCTCCCAAGTAGCTGGGATCATAGGTGTGTGCCACCACGCTGGGTAATTTTGTATTTTTAGTAGAGATGGAATTTCACCAAGTTAGTCAGGCTGGTCTCCAACTCCTGACCTCAAGTGATCCGCCCGCCTCGCCCTCCCAAAGTGCTGGGATCACAGGCGTTAACCACTACACCAGCCTCATTTTTAAATCTATATTTAAATTTTATTTACTATCACTGTGTTCAGCTTTGCACAAATAGTACTACATACATTGATCAAATCATCCTCCTATTTAAATCCTTAAAAATCAGAAGAATACATATTTTTGGCATAATGCCCAAATCCAATTCAGGTGGTACATTGTTTCACTTTCCCTCCTGGAGAAACATAAAATAGTGTGAGCTGTTATTATCATATTGCATTGCATCTGCACACTGACATCCACATTTTCAAAAGGGCGTCTTTTGCATAGATGGTTGTAATTTCCTTTTATTCTGACAATATAGATATGGTGAAATCAATGTCAGCTGTTGGAACTAACTCAAACACAAACCCTTTGAAGGCCAGCCACTAGGCAGCAAACTCCAAATGGTCATTTGCAAAATCTCATCTGGGTAAACAGACACATTATCTTTTCCTGCATTCCCACCTTCTCTCCTCTGTAGACATACAGGCAAACATTTTATAATCATATTTTACCTCTTATTCACATCTCCTAAATGTAATATTAGAAAATGTTTTTCAAAGAACCACGATTTGGGATGAAGCTCAAGTTCCAAGAATAGCTTATGTACAGCAGGAAAAGAAGGCAAGAATATGCAACAGGCAGCTTTGTATTAAACACAACTGACTGCACATTCTTTCTCTAGTCAGTTGCAAAGGTAAAGATCTCAGGATTGGGGATGACTACTTATGGGAAGTATCTACTTACGGGAAGTATGACTACTTGTGAGAGATTATCTCTAAACAGGATTGTTCTTTTGGGAAAAGAAAGTAAATTCACAAAGGGCATAATTTGTTGGTTTTTCTCTCCTTGGATTGAAGTGAACCCTCAAGTTAATAATAATAACAGTAAGTAATAATGTTTTATTTACCTGAATTTTGACTAATGCTTTTCATTGGCAGAGAAAACGCCAGTTGGGAGAGTCAACTTATTGGGCAATTTCCCATGCACTGGGTTGAACAGGAAGCCTCTAGCTGCAAAAGGAGCAAGTGCAGAGGCAGCCAGAAAGAGCAGTCCTGGCTGGGTGAGCCCCACGCTGTGCCAGCCACCTGGGTTGAGCGTCTCAGCGTGTTTACGTGACTTGATCTCAGCTTATGTGTGAGATACCATGTTGACGGTCCTGTTGCCCACTCTGCCCTGGCTTGAGATTTAAATAAAAACAAATTACAGGTCTTAACAGTGATAGATGGACTGCTTTTACATTTGTGTAGAGTATTTTTGCTCTAAGATTAAAGGCTTATGCATTTATCTGCATAAACTAGCCCCTGGAGTAGGGTACTGCTGACATTTTCCAAGAAAAATGAATATCCTAACTTATTCCAAAGAGAAGACTTGGTATTTGTATGGCCAGAGTGACCTTTGCAAGTGCCCTTTCAGATTAGGTGCACTACATGGAAAATTGTGCTCTTACAGTACTCCATAAATCATACCTACCAATTTTCTTTAAAGGGGTATGTAAATATCAGTGTACCAGGTGGGTAAACAACACTAACCTCATACAAATGGCTTGAAAATTGAAGAAAAGCACCTTATTTTGCTGCTGAAATTGCTTTTGAAGCCCAACATCGGGGCTTGGGTTGTAGAATGCATGAAATGATTTGTGCATGGGAATAGAAAATGGGCTGATGATAACCACCCTCGACACAGTTCCTGTATTTCTGAGTTCTTTCCATGATCAAAGATATCATTGCTATACGCATACTACTTTTCTTTGCATATCCCAAATGTGTGTATATTTTAAGTGACATCTTCATTATCTGCATATTTCTAACTTGGTCAGATAGCTGTTTCAGCTGGTTAATATCTCTAGACAAAGTTCATGGAAGCCTTCTTGTTTTGGTCACATAACACTTTGCTTAAGAAGGAAAAAAAAGATAAAACTTTGTAGAAAAAATAAAGGAACAAGCTGAAGCTGTTGAAATTTCCAAGGTCTTTGTAAATTAGTGGAATGCACTAATTGAATCTTCTCGCACTAAAATAGGAATAAACAAATATTAAGAAATGGTCCTATTTAGACATTTTAATAGAATGTCTGTGGCATAACATACAGCTTTTACTGCACTCAATTGACATGAATTTTTTGAAATCCAGTTTTGTACACTTTTCATAAAATAGAAATCTTTGACTCGAACACACTTGGGAGTTTGTGGCAAGAATCATGGTTTACTTCTGAGAACATTGGATCTAGTAAAAGATGCACGTTTCTTAATCAGATGACTTTCCATGAGGCTAAGCTTTTTCTATAATACAGGATAAGTAAATAACTTTTGACAATCTTGTGTATTACAAATAACTAAGAAAATTCCAAAATCTTTTTAACTCATTAATTCTATCTTACTCACTATTCAGTTTGCTGGTTATTTTTAAATGTATAATTTATCATTAAAATGAAAATAGTCTACGTAAAATATTTTTTCTTTACAATAACTATTACTCTCTATTTTGCTTGCACTGAGGAATATATTTCTAGGAAGAAGGCTTTGGTTTCATAGACCTTAAACAGTGAGAAATCAGTTTCTCCATTTTATAAAGAAATGCATTAAAAAAATAAAATCAGTTCAGGTGCAGTGGCTTATGCCTGTGATCCCAGCACTTTCAGATGCCAAAGTGGGTGGATAACCTGAGGTCAGGAGTTCAACACCAGCCTGGCCAACATGGTGAAACCCCATCTCAACTAAAAATATAAAAATTAACCAGATGTGGTGATGGGCACCTGTACCCCCAGCTACTTGGGAGGCTGAGGCAGGAGAATCCCTTGAACCTGGGAGGCAGAGATTGCTGTGAGCTGAGATTGCACCGTTGCACTCCAGCCTGAACAACAAGAGAAAAACTCCATCTCAAATAATAATAATAAATAAATAAAAATTAAAATGAAGTAAAATAAAATCACAACATGGTATAAGTAACATGTGGGCATCCAAGTTGCTTTTCCAGTCCTTTCGTTCCTAGTAATAGTTGCTATGTGTGAATGCCTTTTATTCATTTATGCTACTAGATGTAAAGATTAAAACCTGCCCCTAGGTCAGCAGGGGTTGTATCAGTGGGATGCACTGACTGTGCTGTGGTCTTCCCCTTCGACACATTTTCAACTTTGGGCTCTGTTCTCCCTTCGGAATCGTGCAAGGTATTTTGCAGTGCCATATTTTTCCTCTTTGGTTCATCAATTTCCTATTGGTCATAAGTATAATCTTTGACACTCCTTCCAAACAATATGTCTTAGTCTCCTGTTCAAAAGTGAAGGTTGAAAGCTTTTATTTAATATCTTTGTAAATGGAGATTTTTAAAAAATAATAATGCAATTTCAAAGCTTATTCTTACTAATACTTTTCATGGTTAAGGATAGTCATACAACTCTTAGATTTCCAAAAATGGATTGTCTTTTTGAATGCAAAAATTCATACCTCAATACAGCTATTGGGTTGAATAATATATAGAACTCTGTATTAAGCATCAAATGAGAAACAGGTGATTTGTGTTCATCAGCCCACTGTATTAAATGTTTAGAAGGGGGATGGTAATACCTTCTCTAGTCTACACCAATATATGCTACTTATCTGGAAAAAAATGAGATAATTGGAACAAAGAATGTTTCATCGAAGGAAAAAGACAGCTCATCTGCCTTCGTTTTCATTCTGGATTTCTAGGGTGCCTTATGTTTCATAGACCTGTCTTCTTACATGCCCTCCTGTCTTGATTAAATGAATAAATATTTACCATTTCCACTTTGTGCCAGAGACTGTTCCAGGCCCCTCGGTGTATGGAAATTAACAAAACAAAACAACAAAATCCCTGTCCTCAAGCTGCAGAATTAGTAACATGATAAAAAGAGATTACCCATGTTAGCATGGCATTATCTTAGCTTATTGACTAAGAAATTATCTTGTCTTTCATGTCATCTTAAGTTCAATGTATTTCTGAGAGTCGAAAATACCATCTCTTTTGTTTAAGAATTGAATATGTAGAAAGAATATTCAGTATTTTGCACTTTACTATGTTTTAGAATTGTTTTCAGTAATAAAACATTTTTGAGAAAAGTATTTATTTATTTCTAAACTATTTCATTCATTTTCCTACAATGGGTAGATTATATGAATCATTAATAATCGCCATTTATTAGTGTGTTTCTATTATTCATTATGATGCTTAGTCTGGGGTCCTACATAATTTTTTCCAACTGCTTTATCCCAAATCTATTGTTATCTTCTTAGTTTTCTACTGAATTTACAGTAGGTGTTACACAATTTAGTAATCACTGCCTTTCTAGTTTTAGTTCCATTGGCCTGATTTCCCTTACTGTTTTGAAAGACCCTGGGAGAAGGACTAATTTCTTATACTTTTATCTCCTCCAGCAGCTAGCAAGGCAGACAGCACAGGAAGAGCTCAATAAACACATTAATTTTCAACTAAGTTCTATAACAGGGTCTTTACTTTTTTTTTTACTCAATTTTAGGTTTACTAAAATTGAAAAAGGACTTTCGATAATAGGTACTTTTTATAAAGATGATAATTTTTAAAAGTAATGATTTTCACATTAAAAAATCTATTTCAGTGGGAAGTTTTGTTAAGCAAAAAAACATAATATGCCCATGATATTCTATATATACATGGAAATACAACTCTTCTCCCTCCCTGATTAAATGCAGAAAGTGATGCTGCATATTTCACACATTTTAAATCCACTGAGTATGGAGGCCGAAAAGGTCTCGGATAGAGAGACAGAGTTCCAGTTGAAATGTTAGATATATATATATATATATATGTATATTTTAAATATTATAAACTTTTCTACCTGATTTTTAAGAAGAAAAACATCAAACCAAAATTTTCAAAGTTTATGGTACATTCAAATGTTAGTAGAAAAGTTCTTTTAATTGCATTTTATATTTTTCAATTTAATTTGCATCTTTAGTTAATTTTACAAATAAAGCACAGGTAAGACGGCTAGACCTAACGTGGAGTACAAATGGATAAAACCATCCTTCTAGTTCTACTGACATTTGTAGGTACATTCCATATATATGTTTTAGAAATAAGCACAAGGTTATCTGCAAGCCCATGTTGAACCCTAAAGCTGCCATATTCATTAATAGCTTCCTATGTTTGCTAGTTCAGCTCCTCTCTCTTTGGGCAGCTTCCTTTAAGTGGACAGTGACTGCACCATCCTATGCTACTTGGAAAACCGGTGAAAGCGGTACAGGTCCACATTCTGCACCTCCATAGAGCTGGTCTTAGGTAAAATTCAGAAAGGAAGGGCATCCCTGACTTCCCTTTCACGTGTGCTTTTACCCCCGCCATGGCTTCCCCCAACCTCACGCCCTTCACCCCAATGCCATCTACAGCCATCATTTTGCCTGTCAGTCTTCCGGAACCCTCCACTACAACACCTCAACCAGGCTCATCCACCCCGCAAACGCCTCAGGCTCTCAATCGTTTCTTTTTACCATGCTCCTAAACAAAACTTACTTGCCCTGGCTCCCATTTCCTTTTTCTGCTCACTCAGGTAGCCAGCAAAATTGGTTATTTAGACAAAGATTAATTTACATGAAGTTCTTAACGGCCAATAATGATTTAGTGGGTGATCTCTCCCAGGGTAACTGAATTTAAGCAGGTAGTATCGTTCTGTTGACAGATTTTTTTTTTTCAGGTCCTTCTGTAGATCAGGAATGGACAATTTTTTTCTGTAAAGGACCTGATTGTAAATATCTTAGACTTTGCAGGCCATACAGTGTCTGTTGCTTGAATCTGCCATGGTAGCTTGAAAGCAACCGTGGATCGTAGGTAAATAAATAAGCAGGCCGTGTCCCAATGAAGACTTTATGTACAAAAACAAGAAGCTGGCTGAATTTGGCCTGGAGTCCATAGTTTGCTGATACTGTCTTGACTTTAATCAAATAAACTGGCCAGGGGAGGGAAGCAAAGAGGATTCTCAACCCCCATGAATCCATACCGCAGAGAGCTAATTGTTCTTATCAGGGAAGTTGTTCCTGAATAACTGGGGTGCCAATGGACGCAGTCAGTTTCTAGTAGCAATTATCTAGGTTATATTGAAGACATGAATTGCCTAAGGTCCGTTATATAATTTGTTCCCCGCCTTCTGCTATTGTTATTTTATTTTATTTTTTTGGTAGAACAGAGCCAGGGTAGTAGAATTTCTCTCGTTATGAGAGGACAGGCTTTCTTTCATTGAAGAGAGACAATCAAGTTTCTCTCTTTGCTTTAGCCATCAGGAAACTCACAGAGAAGTTTTGTGTCCTACCACGGTAGCTTTCCTCAGCTTTGACAACACATTCTCTTCTTTTCCTTTTGACTTGAGATATTTTCCTTAATTTGGTATTTGTGGTTTATCACCTTTCTGTTATGTTCTCTGTAGTCATCTCTAAACTTTTTGGAAAGTACTGAAGAGTAAAATATAGACAGAAGAGAAGTACATGAGAAACATTTCAGAAGAAAGAAGAGTGCTTTTCCTCCCTGGTGAAAATGGAGCCACTTTGTAAACCAGGTCAGTCAAACATATGCTTCAGACTAGTATATTTGGACATGTTGCAAGGTTGAAAACATTTCCCTACAATTGTCTGACAGGCAAAACAGTCTGTCAGCCTAGATGCCTTATGCAAGATGTATCACATTATATGTTTGTAAGTGATCTAACTCTGGCAACTCCTGACAGCCGCTGGGTGATCACATCTGACCTCCATGGGGCAGCCTGACCTGTATGGGTGGGCTTCTGTTGAGAAGCTGCTGCTATAAACATCAGTGGAGAATCCTACCAGTAGACTGGGGACATAGGCTTGCTGCTCCATGGGGTCATAAAACAAACGCTGATAACCTTTTGCTGACAGCCAATGAGTTGCGAGCAGGGCAGGGGAACCTCACAACATCAGGAACTATGTCTGGCCTATCTGAACAATGCCCTCAACACAAGGGTACTCTTGTTTTTCTTCTTCTCTCTCTCTCTCTCTCTCCATCCCTCTCTCTCTCTCTCTGTGTGTGTGTGTGTGTGTGTGTGTGTGTGCGTGCTCCAATTTCACATATTCTTGACAATCTTACTTTTACATTTTAAGACCATGAAATAGATACAGGCAAAATCTATGTGAAATAGATATAGGCAAAAAGTATTCTGGTGCACTGGTGAAGAACATTTTTTTTTTTTTAACCTCACTCATGATAACTGCTCAGATCACCTCTATCTAACTTATACACAGAGACACCAAAGCAGTTTTCCTGGTTGACAAGCAACTAAGGCCCGCCCTCCTGGCCCCTGGGAAAGGCTACTGGGCAATTGTTAGAACTCTCAGAGGTTTTTATTATTTATTTACATTTTATTTTTATTTATTTATTTATTTAGAAATAGGATTTTGCTCTCTTTCCCAGGCTGAAGTGCAGTGGCACAATCATAGCTCACTTGTAGCCTCAAATTCCTGGGCTTAAGTGGTCCTCCCACCTCAGCCTCCTGAGTAGCTGAGACTACAGGCACATACCATCATGCCCTGCTAAGTTTCTAAAAATTTTTTGTAGAGACAGGATCTCCCTATGTTGCCCAGACTGGTCTTGAACTCCTGGCTTCAAGCAATCCTCCAGCCTTGGCCTCCCAAAGTGCTGGGATTACAGGTGTGAGCAACTGTGCCGGCCTATTTATTTTTAATTAGTACATAATATTCATACCTATTTGTAAGGTACAGAGTGATGTTTTGATACATAGAATGCATAGTGATCAGATCAGGGTAATCAGTACATCCATCACCCCAAACACTTATCATTTTTGGATATTGAATGCTCCCAACACAAAAGCAATGGAGCTGCCCCTTTCTAAACTGTCTCAAGGCCTCAGAGGCAGCACAGCAGGCTGGGTAGAGATACAGTGTGTTGGAAGCTGAACCTTATCTAGCATGGCCTCTGTCTATAACACGGTCATTGATTCTATCACTATAGAATCAAAAATCATTAAAAAAAAAAAAAAAAAAAAAACCTTTAACAGGCCAGGCACGGTGGCTCACGCCTGTAATCCCAGCACTTTGGGAGGCCAAGGCGGGTGGATCACCTGAGGTCAGGAGTTTGAGATCAGCCTGACCAACGTGGAGAAACCCCATCTCTACTAAAAATACAAAATTAGCCAGGTGTGGTGGTGCATGCCTGTAATCCCAGCTACTCAGGAGGCTGAGGCAGGAGAATGGTTTGAACCCAGGAGGCGGAGGTTTGAGTGAGCCGAGTTCGTGCCATTGTACTCCAGCCTGGGCAACAAGAGCGAAACTCCATCTCAAAACACACACAAAAAACAAAACAAACAAACAACAACAACAAAAAAAACCTTTAACAACCCCCTTCCAAAAAAAAAAACCCACTCAGCAGTAGAGGAATATTTCCCAAGTGAGTGAACCACTCTCAACCCCTTTCCCTCTCCATCCCTGCCTCCCACTTCTTGCAAATCCTAGTGGCACAGCTGAACTACCTTGTACTTGATTCTTTGAGATAATCAAATATTGCAGTGTAATACTTTTTTATTAGGCAAGTACGACCTCACTAGGGGGAAACTGTGGATAAATACACCAGAATGTTTATTAAAAACTGCAGAAAGGTACATATAGTTACCAATATCAATACACAAATGTTTGCTTAAATATTTAATAGTTGGGCAAAATAACACACTTTATACAAACAGGTGACTAATGTCCTTGGCTTCCAACATCTTTGCTTCTCCAGGTAAATGCATAGGACTTCGCATTTACATTTTTGTAATGACTTGTGTCCCTTTTCCAAACCCTTCTGTTTACACATGAGTCTCCTCCATGCAGATGTTTTCTGGGCCTTAAGACTCTTGCTTGGCTAAAGATGGAGCTGTGAAGCTCTTTGATGAGGGCAATAAGCCCCAGGGCCAATGAGGCAATAAGCGGTCCTTTTAGACGCCTCCAGTGCCACTGAGATCTGGCCACAATACCCAGGACCTGCCTTAAACTTACAATGACAGTTATGGGTCCATGTTGTAAATGGTGTCAGCACGCCCAGCAGCTGAGCAGAGGAAATGGTAAGGTTTTGCATTAAGCCCAGAGTCACTGAAATATGCAGCACACACTATATTATCCCAAATTTGTTTTTTGTTGTTTTCATGTGATACAGACAAGTTGAACATAATTAAGCAAATAGCCTGGATTGCATTATTATGAATAAATATACAATTCCCATGATGCTTTGAAAATATGTATTCTACAACTTGAAAAGTACCTTTATTGTTACTTTTTCAATCTCTAATGGTCAGAGGAGCCCAATCTAAAAACCACAAGCCGACGCGGAGCTCTTCATTACGACATACTTTGCAACGATGTGAATATAATTGACCAGAGTTTTTCGAAGGGAAAGGAGAAGCATAAGAGGAACCTTGCCAAGCCCGGTCAGGTGCCGGACTGACAGTACAGTTCTAATGTGGTATTGTGTTGTCAGGCTTGGCTTATCCTCAGATCAAAAGAGCCATCAATCTTCCCCAGATCTATACAGATCCGTCCTGGGTCGGAAGAATAATCAATAACCCTTAGTTCTCACTTCACAAAAACAAAAGAGCTGTTGGTTTGTTTACCTTTCAGATTGTGTCTTGATTAGGGATCATTAGTGACCATTGTGGGAATGAAACTCTGTGTGTATTGCTAACTCAGTCAGGTTTACTTTTAGGACACTGCATGTCACACAGGCAAACCCACACAGCATGTTCAGAAATTTCCCGGGAGCAAGGGCCGCATGCACCAGGGCTGGAACTGTAAGACGTAATGGAAAAACTGTGGAGGATTAGAGATGAAGAGACATTAGAGATAATTTAGCCCAAACCCCACATTTTACAGACAGTGAAATTGGGTCTTAGCAAGGGCAGCAACCTGCTCAAGGTCACTTCTCTGGATAAAGACAGTATGAGCTAGAGATTATATGTGTACATATAACCCTGACTAACCTCACATCAGGAGATATATATATAAAACTATGCTAACTGCTATGGAGTGAGTTAGGGTTCATTACTATGTGCTGGGGTTTTTGTATGTCCCTGGCCAGTTGTTTTGTTTTCTTAGCAAGCAGTGGAGTGGGCTGTAGTGGAATGCCAATAAGCTTTGGAATCAGACAGGCTTGAGTTCAAAGGCTAATTCTGCCATAATCGAACTGTACAACTTTTGGTGAATTACTTAACTCCAAAAGCCTGCCCCCTCATTGCTATACTGAGGATAACAATATCTCCATCTTAAAATAGTTATGAGTTAAATAGAAGTAATATATATATATAGAATTGTCTGCCATGACACGTGGCACACAGTAGGGGCAATAACATCTGCATTTTCCAATTGTTATAAGAATTAAATAGAAATGATATTATTTATATTATACATAAAATTGTCTGCCGTGATATATGGCACACAGTAGGTGTTTGACCAATATTTGTTTCCTACCTTTTCTTTCCTTTTCCTTGACTATATTACAAACAGATTCTAGCATTTGTACAGAACTTGTCTCTATCTCCCATAGCTGCTCCTGAAAGGTGAATAATAGAATTTCTGTTTGTCTTAAATTCTGTACAAATGACGATGATAGAAAAGTAGATAGATGGGCATAGGTGGAAAATTTAATAGGTATGCATGTAAATAAATGTGTGCAAATGTGTTATGCTTGATCAATGTATTTATATATGCAAATGGTGTTTGCTCACCAACAAACAATGGTAAAGTTAAGTACTAAGATGTAACCTTTATCAATAACTCAATATAAACTAACAGGAACAACACAAATTATCTCAGGTAATGAAACAAATACCCTACAAACACCATTAGGAACACAATTACAACAATAATAATAACCGCTCTAATATAACAGAATCCTATTGAATCCAAATCCATACAAAATACAATGCTCTTCAGGGTTTCATCTTGTGGTTATTTTTTGAACCAAAGAATGGTATTATAGTTAGTTTTCCTGCATATTGAAATAGAAATCTACAGGCTATCCAAATATTCCAACCAGAGAAGTGGCCAAGAAACTGAGACAGGTGAAATGGGTTGGATGGAAGTCAGTACTCAGCTCAAGGTTGTCTTTTTCACTAGTTTTCACTAGTTTTATTTTCCTGCATCCTGTTCCTCTTGGGGATGCAGGGGGAGGGGGGTGGATCAGTCAATCAACAGAGAATGAGAGGAGGCCCAAACATGCCCGTGATGACTCTCATGACAGGGCATCCTGATCAGTGGCTCCAGCAGCTTTCTCTCCGCTTCCTGCTGGGGCTACCTATAAATGACATCTACAGTAGCTCTCCTAAGCTCAAAAAGTGTTCTCTAGCCTCTAGGTTCTTCTCCTGGCCTCACACCTGCCCAGTAGACCCTGCTTTTCCAGGTTCCTCTCCTGCTAGGTCACTCATACCTAGATTTCCAGGTCTTTGGCTGCCAATTTAACTGGGCAGGCTACCTAGCTTTGATTTCCTTGTCTCTGGAAAACACTGCCTTTGTATGGCCTCAGTCAGCATCCCTAGGATGCTGTCCACTGTTATTTTGGTCAGGTCTAGGATGCATTGTGTAGAATCCCTCTACAAGTGAACATCCTTCTACTAGAGTTTCTCCTGTTCTTTCTTACTGCTTCACCACGTGCTGCATTTGAAGGTCAACATCTCTTTTCTAGCTAAGAGCTAATTTACACTAGATGTGTCCTGTTAACACTGAGACACACACACACACACAAAACTGTGTCGTTGTTCAGAAGTGATGGAGAAGGGAATCTAGTCCTAGATACTGACAAACATATGGCTCTGAGAAATAGCTCTCATGAGTTGATCTCCTCTGCCTTTCTTGGGTATTCCATCCTCCATCCTCCTGGCAAGACAGCAAGGGCAGGAACCTAATTCTCACTTTATATAGATAATGAAACTGAAGCTCAGAAAGTCAACCCCTGTGCCTAAGTCACACAGACGAAGTGGTAGAGACCAGACTTGAGCCCAGCTCTAACTGGCTGCAAAGGCCCAGCCATCACCACTCCATGGTCCAGGCACTTCTGCTAAAGGCAGCTCAGTTTGTAGAACAATCTGGGACACTGAAGAGCAAGGTTGGACTGGGCAGTTCTGAATGGTGGGAGACTTGAATCCAGGTGATATGAGAAACTGAGGAATCTGGGAAACTGGCCTAAAGAAGAGAGTATTGAAAGGAGCAGATTGGGTAACCATCAGTGAGTGCTTTAAGGGGAGTGGGGCAGGAGCAGCCTTAGCTTGGTTCTCTGTGATATACGGGACAGAAAGAGGTGAAAGGGGGAAATAGATGTGAGACATGTAAGAATACTACAAGGAGGCTTCCAGCTGGGAAAACTGTGCCAAATGTTGGCCAGAGGAGCTGGGAGGGGGCCTTGTCATGACATGTATTGTAAGCAGAGGCTTTGAAAATCACTTAGTGATTTGTTAGAATGCAGCTACATGACAAAATGATAGCGAGAGTGTCTGAGTGGCTACTATTTGCCACGTATCCTTTGGAACACTTTCCATGCATCTTCTCAGTGAATCTTCCCAAAGACACCCTGGGATGGGAACAGTACCCCTTTTGAGAAAACATACAGCTGAAAGGATTAAATGATTTGCTCAAGATCATACCGAATTGAGAAGAGTTCAGATTTAAACCCAGAAAGTAGGACTACAGAAGCTAAACATTTATCCAAGAGACTTTCGACGACTCCTGCTAACTTTGAGATTATATGAAAGCCTCCATTCCTTTCATGATCTTATTTCCTAAGATTAGGGTTAATAGCTTCTCCACCACTCTACCCTCACAAATATTGTCCATTTTTCATCAAATAGTGATGCTAGGGTTTTATTTCTTTACCATGCCACTGTACAACACATTAAAATGAACAATAACTGAGAATGATGATGAGCCTCTATTAAAAGAGAACAAATTAAAGCCAGACGACACATCTTTACAAACACCTCAGCCATGCACATGACAGTTCTCTGATACTTAAGGACATATTCAAAGAAAATGGCACTTTGAACTATAAATTTATTTGCACTGAAGTAGCGAAGCATCACATGCCCTTGCGTCTATTTCATGGGAGATTCAGTGCATGGTTTTGACAGCTAGTTCTAATAATAAAAAGGTTTTAAATGTAAGGTATAACAGCGTTCCAATCAGCGCCTAATCAGGGTTATGCTTTTCAAATTATATTGTGTCTGCTTTCACCTCCTGCCTATTATCTGCAATAAAAACAGAAGTGCTTAAGAAAATCCTTGATCTGTGCACATATATTTTTAATATTAATATGTCAGGCCAGTAGCAACAAGGATATTAGGGAAATGATGGAATTCTCCCCCAGCTGGACATGTTAATTGAGAAGCCAAGTTTTGAAGGCAAAGTTCACATTTGTGCAGATGGTGGGACAATGCCGGATGGCGGCTCAGGTCAGTGTCAGCCCCAGTCCCCGCTCTAATGGCTTGAGTCTCTGCTTTCTACGCGTCAGCTGGTCCCTCTGGGCTGTGTAGGTTGGGGAAGTCTGTCTCTGCATTTTTTTCTGCCCTTGACTCTGGGGTAGTAATTTCTCTGGAAATGTCAATGTGCCTTCTTTAGAAAAAAGCAGGGGCGGGAGGTGGGGGGACAAAAAGAAGAGGAAGAAAAAAAAAGTTTGTTTTTCTCATTGGAGGAAATATAAATTACAGCTCACCCTGCCCTCTCTTCCTTCCCCCTATCAAGAATAAAAACAGTATTCACCTAATTTGGGGAATGGAGAATGTTATAATCGTCTCAAAGTAAGGAGTTCAGCTCTCATGGACCGAAGATAATAACTGGCCCAATGCATGTTTCCTTTTTTATCTGGTTAGCTTTAGAATTTATCCACATTTATAGCCAATTTTCCACCTACCACTTACTGCCTTTAATGTGATTTGTATATCGCTACCCACCCTTCAAATACAGTAGTTGGTACTAGCAGCCTTTAATAGTTTCAGTTTCCTAAGTGATATAATTATTTACTATCTCTAATTAAAATTCAGAGTTTGGCTTTCAGCATGAGTCTGGACGTGAAGCCCATTTTAATGAAAAGAGCAACTGTGAGCTCTAAATTTCTTTATGAAAGAGATAACTTATATAATCACTGGTAACCTTTTTCAAGAATATTATCTCACTATTTATAAAACAATGCCTCCTTTACTTTAGAAATTGTCATTTGCATATGAAAAAGACATATTTATTGATGCTTTTGACTGATGCACATTTTTCATTCAGGAATGCTCCTTTCGTATCACTCATATACCTTTGAATTTCTCTTTGAAAACTCTATGCTACAATTCTTTAAAAGATTTGCATGTGTATGTCTACATAGGCATACACATAAGTAGCCATCAAGAAAGCTTTTCATTTTTGGTTTCTTTTAATAATTTCTGATTTGAAAATTCAGAACCCTTTATGCTTCCAAAGCCACTTGTGATAAACAATGACTCTCTATATTCTTTCTCCCATCCATAATTCTATAGCTAAAGTCCTTTCCTTCCAGAGAAGAAGTCATGTATTTCTGTCTAACCATGATGAAATTGAGCTAAAGATTGTTCAGGCTCCTGCTATGGTGATGGTGGCAGACAATTTCATTTACTTTGCTTTTTTTTAAAGTAGCTTATCATTTTGCTAATCAACACATTTGGGGAAAACAGGAATCACTACATAATCCTGGTGTAGAAATTTGCTTTATGCAATTTTTCTCATGGAGGGAAACATGGCAGAGTTTAAGAACAAGTACTTCAGCACGTAACTCAAAGGTCCCTCTTCAGGGTCTCGATTTTGCCAGCCATGGGTTTACAATAAGTTGCTGTGATGAAACAGACACCATGGTTTAACTACCACCTTCAACAAAGGGAAATGCATGGATATGACTTTTTCTTGGTCTCCCTATTTTTCTCCTCTTGCTCAAGCCTTCAATAATTCCCACGTCAATTATTTTTTATCGTGAAACTCGGTTGAGCTTATGAAATAAAGTGAGAAAGTTGAAACTGTGTTCCAAGAGTTTTCTTAGAAAACCATTCTTAGCTGGGCCATCTAATCACACCCATGTGCATTCTCTTTTTAATTAAGCAAGTTAACTTATTTGGCATTTATGTTTTATGCATGAGAACTCCTAGCTTTCAGATTACTTCATTTTCAGGCCATGTAATTCAAAAGCAGAAAGATCCATAGAAACATCTTTATCCAGGTTGTGTTAGACAATATCTTTGCCAGAAGAGAAAACACACACATGCCCAAAGGATCTGCCCAAATTAATCAAGACCGAGATTTTGCATTTCTATGAGTTTTGATCAAGGAAACCCTAATGTTTCATTAAGGGAGAGACATTTTATTAACTAAATTTCTTCTATAAACCCAGATGCCAAAATAATGTGGACAGATACTTAACCATACATGATTAACATTGGGACAGAAATATCTATTTTTACAATTTATATATACTTTTGTTTTAGTTTTATTTATTAATATATATTTTAGATGCCTGCTCAGTGCCAGGCACTATGCTAAGTGGTTGGGGAAAGTGAAGATAAGTGAAGCTTAGTTTTTTATCTCAGGAAATTACAGAGGAAACTGACATAAGCCCAGCTGAATCTATGGCAATGTCAAATAAGGCAGCATGGGAGAGGTAGAAACCAAGGTGCATGGCCTTCTAAATGAATTTATTGCTCAGGTTGCGAGGTAGTTGAAATAGTGGTTACAAGAAAAGCTTTAGGGTCAGATTGTCTGAATTTAAATCTCAGCTCTACCAGTTACTAGATGGGTAACTAGGAAACTGAAGTTTCCTAGTCTGGACAGATAGATACTTAACCATACATGATTAACATTGGGAAACTGAAGTTTCCTAGTCTGTGAATGGGAGTTGCAAATAGTTTCCACCCTTCTCCAACCACTTACCATAGTGCCTGTCACTGAGCAGGCATCTAAATATATATGAATAAATAAAACTACAATAGAAGTGTATGTAAATTATAAAAATAGGTATTTCTTACTCAATAATGTGTGGTTAAGTGTCTTTCCACGTTATTTTGATGTCTGGGTTTATAGAAGAAATGTAGTTAATAAAAAGTGTCTCCCTTAATGAAATGTTGGGGTTTCCTTGTCCAAAACTCATAGAAATGCAAAAATGAAGCTTCACTTATCTTCACCTTTTCCAATCACTTAGCATAGTGCCCAGCACTGAGTGGGCATCTGAAATATATATGAATAAATAAAACTACAATAAAGGCATATAAAAGTAGAGTATGGATAAGAGTGGGGGGTGGTGATATTGACTCTACTTTATGAGACCTACTTAAGATCAGAAAAAAAAGTAAGCAACTCTCCCCAAATGAAAGGGGAAATAAGACAAAATAGAGTTCTATACACACCAATAAAAGCACTATCAATTTTAGCGTAGAGAAAAAAATCTGGATTTGGTGGCGTGGTATTCTGCAGTGCTATTAATTATTTCATTCAAAGTTGTGAACATTATAGTATCATGAAAACGGCTGCAGATATGTAATGAAGTATGAAGTTTCTTCTGTATATCATACAATTTCATTTTGGTGTTGAGCATTTGTGAAGTCGGTGCTCTCAGAAAACGGGAGTGTATTATTCACTTGCTAAAACAGAACTGTAAATTCATTAAAGATTTCTAAGTAGAGTAAAGGTTATGCGACAGGAATATGTCATTTATTTATAAAATATTTAGATAAAGTAGTAGGTAAATCTTAACTCTTCGGTGTAATTGGTTTATTAAATGTATCTAATTTGATTTTGATTTATAAAGATGAGCCCTAACAATTTACACTAGACTAATGAAAAACAGCAAAGTAGGTCTTTTTTGAATAACACTTTACTATTCATAGTGAAAGACTCCCCTAGTCTTTTGTAGAAACTTTTCCTGGTGTGATTTTATATTTTAGGAGGTTTCACCATATCAAGTGAGCCTGTTTTTACAAAGCATCAGTGAAACAATTCAGAGCAACAAAAAAGAGTCTGATTTTTTTTAATTTAAGTATTCAGAGTACACTGTCAATGTACCATTTCTCCCTCCTTCCCACAAAGCACAAAATTTATGTCACTTGATTTCACCAAATATTCTTTTCATCTAATCATTTCAATGATCCTCGGTACCTCTGTTAAGCATCAATGCATTTTGCATTACTTACTGTCAATAGCAAATCTAAGGTATTCTAAACTTAATTTTAGGTTTGGTCTCTTTTAGTAACAGGGAATAAATATTGCTGCACTATTGTCAGTGTTAATGCAAATAATAGAAGCCTTAGTGTATCCACTGACAACCCATTAATACTCTGGTCAACTTGATTAACATTGATTCACCGTATACATGGGTTGTTAGAAAATCTATGTTGTATGTGGTCAGTAACAATATAATTACTTACTGTAAGCGTGTCCAGAGATCTGCTCTATATTTCATTATTATTACCACAGCTTATTCACATGAAATGATGGTAGATCTTCAAGTCCACAGTCTTTGACCACAGACCCAAGCAGGTGTTTGTTTAATACTTTGGTCAAAGATCAGTGAGTTAAAGGTTAGGCCAGGGAGAGTGAGAATAGAGGGGTCATCGCACTTGCAGGAGGGGGTGAGACTTGATCTTCTTGGGTCTGGAACGGTCGAACCCCAAGGTCACCCATTAGTGATCCTGCCTTTAAGGACTGTGAGATGTCAACAATAAATTCACCATGCCAGAACCTTTAACCCTCTTAATGCTGTGAACACCAGGAGCCAAGGCCAAAACCCAGAAGCAATGGACCCAGGGAGAATTATTCACACAATTGTCTGAGGGATGTGGCATTTATGTCCTTTAGGCTTGCCTCTGTTAGAGCAGACAGCTAAGAAAAAATGTTAATGTTGTTTGATGTTCAAACTTTCCAGACAAACAATACACCCATGCATGGGGTGTAGACGTTATACAAATATGGTGTAAATAGCATTGTTGAATTGTCACATTGTCATTCTGCAAGGAGTGTATCCAAGTAACAGAGATTCTTAATGTAAGATTTGTTCCCTCTCCACGTTTAGAAATAATCAATTCATTAAAGATAATGGAATTAACACGTGATGTTAGAATATTTCTTTCTTAGTAAATGCAGAATTAACATGGGGAAGACAACACATTTTAAGAAAGTCTAATGCTAAGATCTCAAACATAATTTTGCTTAACATACAAATCATTCCATCAATTAGTCAACTCCAAATTTATTGTCAAGATTCACGTAGTGGGGGCAAAGAGAGCTTACTGTGCTTCTGTGAACATTGTTAAAGTGAGTGTGGAAGCATCCACCAAGTGGTAGCTGTGTCATACAATGAAACCTTCTGGGACCAATGAGCATTTATAAATATCTTCTGCATGTGTTATAATTATTTCTAAAATTCAATCGTTTATCAAATACGTTACCCTATGCTTTTCTAAGTCAGCCCCCTCCCTATAGCTATCTAGACTGAATATGCTCAGATTTAAATTAGCTATGAGCATCCTGTTGATACTAACCCAGCTTTTTTAACACTTAAAATGGCTATTCCATCCTCAAACACAGATTTAGGTTCAACCCACTGTTGGGAAGCAGGTTTTCTTTAATATGCCATTAGCAGGACTGTGGGACTGAGAAAAATAAGGAAAGTCAGTCATTACCTACAAAGCAAGAGTCATGTTATGGTCCTGAAAGCAGTATCCTAAAAAGAGGCAGAATCAGGACCAAGACATGAGTGACGAATTTCCGCTATGGCGAATCCCTTACTTTTTGAAATGGGTTAGAATACTGACTGGCAACATTAACTTGTTCTTAGTCTTATTCTCACCTCTGAGTTACAGACCACCTGGTTTTCCTGTGGTATTAGCATTTATTAAGTCCAGTATCTTTCTTGAACAGGTGTCCCAATTTAGATGATAAATTACATGGCCACTCTACCTAAAAGTATGCTTGAGTACATCATGGTGTAAAAGCAGTGGCATACAGGCTAAGTGCTGGCTGGCTCGATACAAAGAGGGCAGAGATTCTGCCACGGACCTAAGGAATTTACAGTATAGTATATGGCAGAGATGGGACCTACCCCAAGTCAGAATGTTCCGGATGTAAAGTGCTTTAGAGAGAAAAGAGAAATTAATCCCAATCAGGGTAATTCACCAAGGAGCTGAAGCAGTAAAAAGAAAGTAGGGCTTAGAAGGAAGCACATTGATTGGACTGCAATACAAGGTATGTGAAGGAGAGGGAGATGTGCCAGGTCACCAAGACTGGGCTATGTCGTGGGAACTCCAAACATTGATTAAGGTATTTAGACCTGTGCTATAAGGATCTGGGAGTCTAAGAGTCAGATATCTGTTTCAGGGAGATACTGCTTTCAAATATATATATATTTGAGAAGGAACTATTAGAGAATGTTTAGGAGGCTACTGTCCAGGCTAGGGAGAGAAGCCAAGGGCATTTATTTAGCAGTGTTACAGTACTAGGTTTGTCAAATATGCTATCTCATTTAATATTCATAACAAGTTTATGAGGCAGGTATCATCATCATCATCATCATCATCATCATTGTTATTATTCCTGTAATTCTTTTACAAATAGACAAACAGTATTAAGGAGGTTAAGTTACTTGCCTGGGTTCGTAGTCAACCAGTGCAGAACCTGAGTTTGAATCCATTTCTGCTATGATTCCAAAACGCTTGCACATTCTGGTATAACATTGCACTCTTTCTCTGGAACAGAGGTAGAACTTAGCGCCAGCACACATTTTGAGGTATCTAAATAGAATCCCTGTTTCGTTATTTCAGGCAAACACTACATAACACATCTGTTTTGTGTTCTATCAAATTCAATAGAAGAAATGTATGATTTCTTTTTGAGGAAATAAAGTTTACTTAGCCCCTATAAGGAGGCTTCAGAAAAATAGTAGAGCACAATCACTTGATTTTATGGGATATTTGAATTCAATGTGCTTCTGAACAAAACTTCACAAATCACGGGTATATGCAAGATCTCTGGTGAGCCCAAGGAAGTAAATGAACCAAAAGTTCTGGGATGAGGTATGAAAACACATGAAGGTCAAAGTTTTTGAAAATGGCAACTTTCAGACTCAATAGTTAATTCCTTCTTTCTTGTCTTCATTTCCATTACATGAATCAAACAAAAAACTGATAAGATTTTGAAGCAACAACAAGAAAATTCAATGTATCTGATACGGCAACCTGAACAGAACGGAAAAGAAAAACAAGAAAACCTTTCATCTAAGCACATTTAGAGCCATGAACTTAACAACCGATGGCTTCTTCAAGAAAACTGGGAGGGATTCATTTCTATGTATTTCTGTCTAGGGGCATAGAGCGAAAGGGAAAAAGAGTAGGACACTTTGGGGTACTTTGACCTCTTGTGAAAATTTAATAGACATTTCAAAGATGACCCAGAAAGGTAATCAATTAGAGCCCAGCTCCTGGTTAGGTTGGAGAATATTTAGCTCGTCTTACAAATGGGCTGCCCGTTCTCAGGCATACGGTGAGTGACGCTGGACGCACCTGTTTATTTTGCTCTAATTACACAAGAGTATATTTTGGGTTGGAATCATTAGCTCCAACAAATGAAATTCCTATTTTTATTCAAGTAAACATAGAAATGTTTAAATGATTCTGCAAATTGAGGACATGCACCAAAGACAACAAAATTATGACAACAAATTATGTAAACTTTTTAAAAAATCTTGTTATATTTTTCCCTGAAACTAGAACATCTACAATAGTTTCCATTTTGGTAATGTGTGCATTGTTGTTGCTTTTTTTTCCCCAACTTCCAACATCCTTTGCAAATAACACATTTTTTTCTAAAAATAAGAAATGGCTCTAAAACGTAGAGGAAAAATATGCTTGTCTAACCATAATTTTTTTAGAGAAAAAAAAACCCAAGCTGCTTTAAAAACTGAAAGACAAAGTATATTTCACTATAAATTATTCATTGCACTCATTTTGGATCAATATTTATAGATATTCACAGGCTTTTTATAAAGCTTGGGAGATTCTTTTAAATGTCATAATTTCCTTCTCAAAGCCAATGTCAGAAGCACAGCTTAGCGCTGACAATAAACGAACACTTGAGGTGCATGCCCTATTTTTTCCATCCTTTAGCATCAGGGCAGCTTGAAACACTGTGGGTTTCTGCCACCATTCTACCAAAACACTCCATTACTGACCTACTACATTCTGCCAAGTGGTTGCATTTTATAGGAACAAATAAACAAACTGGTCATCTCTTCCCATTGAATGAGAACAGAGATGTGGCCACTATGATGACTCTCCATTGAGGAATTTGGGGCAATGATTTTTGCATTCAATTCCATCAACTCACATTAAGTGAGCAATAAAGGTTCCTAGAAAATATGGGTTGGGGGAGACCTGGTAACATCTCACAGGTTTCTGGAGAACGGCTTCTTGCCTATGGTCTGCTGGGGACAAGCCTGAAGATGAGGCTTAGAAGATAGAGGGGTGCAAATCAGAGAATGTCCTGCCAATCAAATATTACCTGCTTCACTCCTTTGATGCCCCCCAAGAATTCAGATTTCTCTATCATGAAAAAAATATCAGCACCCACAGGGCTGCCTTCTCAGGCCCTCCACCAGGAGCATTGTTACAGTGACAGAAAAAGAGGTTTAAAAGCTGCCACAGTGAATTCACCTACCCTGTTTAAGAAGCAAAAAAAAAAAAAAAAAAAAAAAAAAAAAAGTCTCTTTGCACCATCAGAAAAAATGTTTTATTTGTACCTTCCTAATTAGGACAGTAGAAATAGTTGAAAACTATTAAAATACAATATGAAAACAGAATTTTTAAACATTAGTTGCCCTTCTTAATGTGAAGCAATGGGATAAGTGAGAAACTTTGTAAATTCTAAGTATAATAAAAAATCAAAGAGGTCATCACAGTTAGTTTTATTGACTGCACAAACAATTTTGCTTTTTATTACATTGAAGAAGGGGAGCCAGTGAAATGGTGTATTTGTTAATGGTTTTGTAGGAATAAAAAAATAAAGTCTAATTATCAAAATTGAGATCTCAGCACAACCAGGTACCCTCATCTGGGCCTTGCAACTCTTGGTCTTTCTGTGTCACAAATGGGTGCTCTCAGAACAATAGTGGGGCTTTCAAAGGGCAAGATAATTCAGCAACACAGCCAGTGTCGGTTTACATTGAATGCTACCATTAAAGGCTCTTGCGCCCTTCATTCTTGATCTTAAAATGATCACTTCATTAAAATGGTTCTTTTCAATAAATGCATTGCCTTCCCAAGTAGTAACAGCCATTCAGTCACTGACTACATTAGAGTGTGTAATCTAGAATATTTTCAAAATGATTTTAGCTGCAAGATGCCTTGGGAGTCTTCAGGTTGAAAGGTATTACATCACTAGGAGCAATCATTAATATCAAATATTACCTTCAGACAAAAAGTGCTATCTGCAAACTTGGATGCTTATCAAAAAGTTACAGCAGCTCTTATGGAAAATGACTGATGGCAATCCGAGGATAACTTTTCCTGGGTGGGGCACAGGCCACGCTCTAGTGAAGAATAAAGCATTTCAGCTATACTTATTTTTTCTAATCCACAGATATGTCCCCAATTGCAGCTGATTTTTTTTCTTTCTTGATCAAAAAGCACACCAACTTGGGGCCAACACCAGTAAACACCCTTTCTATTTATATTTGAACTGCCCTGCATCTCCAGAGAGCTCTGATGCAGTCCAAGATCTTACTTGAAGCCCGAAGCCATTTCCTCAGAGTCTTTCTTACAAGACTCCAATGCCTCAGTGACTTTCTGCATCAGCAATTCCATCTTTGGGGCACGAAGATTGATTTTCTTTCTCCCTGCGAGTGAAAGTCCAGAATGTGTGCCCCCTGCATACTATCCTGAGAGACTGACAATACAACCACAAGATCAACTTGAAAAACTCATCGGGGGGGCCCTCCAACCACCTCTGCGCTTCTCACTAGGTTAAGTGCTCCATATATCAATGAAGGCAAGACCCACTCACCCCAGTTCCCACCAGAGCTGCACACTCTGGTTATCTTTAGCTGAAGTTTTGTAACGCTCCACGTCTCATACATAGAAAATCTACACACAGCATCTCAGTGCATGCATGAACATTCAGGATGCAATCTTGAAACTGGGGCCTGAAAATCACATACATCTTGGTCCAGGGCTGAAGTAAAAATAAGGTGCTTTGCTTGATTGATTAGGAAATCATTAATGTGGTCATATATATGTGTGCTTTACACATATTTGGGGTCATTTTAAATGCTCAAACTGAGTTAACATATAAAAGAGTTGCTTAAAAATAAGAAAATTTTTTATTTTGTTTTGTTTTGTATTTTAGAACTAGAAAAGTCCCCTTTTAAAGCAAGCTTGATAATTTCAGGAAAATATTTGAATTTTTAATTAAAACAGAGATCGGGAAAAGGCAACATTGATGAGTGTCAACAATATACCTGTAATAGACTATTTTCTGTACTTTAAGAAAGTACTTTCTGTTTTATGCAAGAAAGATTGAGAACTAAGACAGGGTAGAGGAGGTAGGTGAGGAAATTCAGACATATCATCTGAACACACATCAAGTAGAGTAGCCAGGCTCCAAAATACGGACCTACAAACTTATTAAAGAGTGACAACATTACTTTCCCACATGCAAATTAATGTTGTTTATTGTTGGCAAGAATATGAGAGTCATATTATGGCACTCTTTCTAAGTTCTACATCTATATAAGCAAAATAAATAATAATAATAGGAACCCAAATTGGTCGAAAACTCAAGTTATTTTAATCACTATTAGACTGTAATCTTAGCTAGAAAGGGCATTTGTCATTTCCTTGTTATCATTTGATTATTAAAATTTTCTAGAAGAAAATTGCAAAAAACGTCACCTCATTCTTTGAAAAACATTAAGGAAACAAATACTGCCTTGAACCAAGGTACAAAAATTGGTGATTTAGCTTTTTTGACATAATCCATACAATAACTGAAATTTGATTACACTAGTATGATATTTCAAATTTGAAATTTAAAAATTTAAATTATTGCAGTGTGGTTTGTCTTTAAAACCATCATCTATAACACATATCTCTAGAAAAGTGACTGTTATATTTTCTGGTGTTATATTAATATTACTTGTGCTTTGTTTTATTTGCAAGTGATGTATTTTATTTGATATTTTGTTCTCCATACTATAATCACTTTAATACTTTCCGATACAAATTGATCCATAAGTTGCCAAATAAACATTCTTTATCAGATCACACGTATAACATTCATTTAGATCTTGTTTATCAAGACATCTTTTACAAAATCCTGTACATTTTCAAAAGATCCTATTGAGATAAAATTCGAAGAAAGGATCCTTACATGAAAGAGAGAACCTCTCCAATGTTTGAATATTTAAGCATCAAATTCCTATAAAAATGTATCATGGTTATATGAAAGCACATAACCTTATAAAGACTAGGTACACTTATCTTTTATCTCACATAATAAAAATAAATAAAAGACCAGAAGAGATTCACTGTCTCTCTACTACCCTCATTAGCAAAAATCTGGCAAGCAAACTATCACGAGTAATATTATTTAACAACTTTTTTTTTTTTTTGATGGTAGGGGGTGGTGGTGAAAGGGCAGATTGAAATGATATATGTCAAATATTAGTAGCCTTTTAAGAAGCCATCGCCCATGGCCCTTAACCCCTTACAGATGGCAAATAAGGTGCAGAGCAAACGAAATTAAGATGATAGTGTGTTGACAGGAGCAGGCAGATTCCAGTTTTCATCCCTACAGACAACAGGAATGACATCACATCTTTTCAAACTGACACATTAATGAATTTAGCAACACCTGAACTTTTCTGGCAAGAGACACCTTTGACACCAGCAGGTTCTTTCGTGTCAGTAATAGTAGGATTCTGTATCATTCCCCGACTCCATATTTGATGGCAGAATTACCTTTTGGGCCCTAACAAGTTGACAGGGTTTCATTTTGCTTCCTCTTTTAATGACATCTTCTTTGCAGGTGAACTGGAGATGTAATGACTTCCTTTTTTGTCTTGGAAGATTCCTAAATGTCATTGAGAGACCCAAGACGTCTCAATCTCACTTAATGCAAACGGAAAACCAAGGGTTTTTAAAGGTGAAATGGATCTTGCTAATGAAGAAGTATCACTCTTCGTGGGGCATGCAGCTTGTTAGTTCAAGTTAGGTGAGTGTCACAGGTTAGGGTTCAAGCATGACGTGGGGTGTGACTAAAGATGTCATCTTTTATTTTTCCAGGTTTTGGAAAACATAATTGAATGGCTGGGCAACAAAAACAGGGAATCCTTTCTGCATTTGGGATCCAAAGAGAAAGCTAGTGAGCTCTTGCCTTAAAAATGTGTGATGATGGGGTCCCAATTATAATAAAGTTTAAATATGTGAACTTTAAATATGTGAACAGTAAAACCACACTGTAAATACAGCTGCCTTATTCATGGGGACCAGAAACTGAAGTTTTTTGTTTATCTTAACTCCACAGTGATTTTATTTTTCCCACGAGTGTGACTCAGTAGTTACATAGTAATCCCTTTGTTTCATTTGCCTTCTTTTCCACAATAAAAAGGCAAGAAAAACAATACTTGTAGTTATCATTAACTTGCAAAATGGTCATGAAGCCCAAAGAAGGATGGGGAGACTCCTCTCAGACTTAAAAACTTGGCAACGTTAGAACTTCCTACACATTGAAATCATATAGAAATTCTCTATTTGCTGTCCTTTTTCCGATTTTACTTATCTGGCTGGTCCCCATTTGGGGGAAATATAAGATGGGAAAATCCAATTCACACAGTGACATAAAATCCATTGTGGGTGAATAAAGCCATAGCTCCCCAGCAAAACCAGACTTAAATGTGGAAGTGCTTGACCAGCACAGAGAGGGTTAAAGAGACACTGTCTCAGCTGTCAGCTCACGGTCACCATCAAATGACCAAGATATGCAGAAAATAATGTCCCATATTATTAAATGATAATATTTCCAACCAAGCTAAACTAATTAGCAGACTGTACTTGGCTTGTGACAGCATTTTGCCTTTCCTTTTTTTTTTTTTTTTTTTTTTTGCCTTAAAATCTATAATTGCAACAGCCAAAACTTTTCAGACCCAGCAGGTTCATTTGAGAAATGCAAGATCTAACCATTTTAAGAGAGGGCCACCCTAGCAAAGTAGCTCCTCTCTTTCTTTTTTTTTCTAACTTTTCAAATCCATGTAATTAGAAACAGGTTTACCCATCACCTTTATGAAACAAAAATTATTCATTAAAAGATGAGGATGGTTTCTCAATGGAAACAGTTATATGAACCATGGCCCCATGCCATTTTAGGAAAAACACGCAATTACACTTGGTTATAACAGGTAAAATAATGACTTTTTCACCTGTCAATTGCTAGCTTAAAATTCCCACACATGTAGGCCATTTCTGTTTCATCTGTTCTTTGAATTTCAGCTGCTTTGCTTTTCAATGCCTCCGTTTCACTGGTGTCTCCTTTGTGTCTGAGACTCTCACACTGGGTTCTCCCTCTTTGGTGCTGGGCTTTCTTTTCACAGTGACATTTCAACATAAACAGTCAATATTCATTACCTCAAAGGAGACTTCCCTCCTATTGCTGACCAATTAAATACCAGCTGAGATAGGCAGACAAAGGTAAAAGGAGCTGTAACACAAGACAGGCTTAGAGCATAGTTTCTGCTTCCTTAAAGGAAGAAAAATTGTCATCAAAACAAAGAGAGCTGGGGATTTGGGGACTATCTCTATCCAAGAGACACAATTCCGCGGGATATTATGGTTCCCTATCTTTTCATCTGGCACACTGCAGAGTGTGGGGGTTTTGTATTATTTTTGTTGTTGTTGTTTTTAATAATTCACTACCATGCATTTTTGAGGTTTCACTGAGGACAATCAGCCCTTAATTAGTTCCTGACTGTAGATGGCCATATTGGCATAGGCTGTTTACTCAGATGCTGGTGGACCTGACCTTTATTTTCTTATTCTGCTGCCTAATTTGATTTAGCTTGATTTCTGTATTTCTCCACCGCACAAGAGCAACTCAGGAGGCGCCACTTAGAACATCTGTTGAGACTGAGCCCTTTCTGCTGAACTCTCCACTGTATCGGGAATTGCTGGGAATGGCTGTGAGACTCAAATGAGTCCTCTGAACTGTGTATTCACTTCAGGGAAAAATATAAAAAGGGGTTCTCGTATATTTCCTTGAATCATTAAAGAGCTCAACTCCCTTCCCACCCCATCTGCCCCTCCCCCATACCCACACACTCTCCAGGATACACAGAAAAATGTAGGGCAGTAATGGAGCTGTTTTCTTAGGAAACTTGGACAGGGCTTTTGTTGTTGTTGTCGTTGTTTTAAATTCTGCAAATTTCAAACTATTTCTTTGTTTCTTTTTCAGAATTCTGGGCAGTAGGCGTGTGCCAAGCTGCAAGACTTTTTCTCCTCCTAAATGAATCGTGCAGTAAATTGGGCATTTGGATCTTTCCCTTGTGAAGCTATCTCACAAGTAAGCCACTTACTCCACCTTCCCAGAACATTCCCCACTTCAGCAGCAAGGGATCACACAGGGTGCTGATTTGTACATTCAAAATGCACCCTGGATTTCAAGGGCTATAACCCAAACTCCAAACTGCTATCAGGACTTCTATCCACAAATTCCACATTTCCTTAAGGACTGATTTAGATAAAATTATCATGCAAACAGTGACCCTAAAGCAGAAGGTTACATATAAATAAAGCACACACACCCCATTCATTTTCATAACCTTATGTATGCATTCTAGCTTGGTCAGCAATTCTAAAAGCAATTACATTATTCCTAAAACAAACAAACAAAAATCATTCTAGACTGCAATCTCTACTCAACTTCCATTAGAAATAGAATTAAAATAGTGACCAATACTCGAAGCAATGCATAGTCCAAAATATGTGTGTCATATTAATTAGCTGTTTGAGAGAAGTGATATCCCAGTTTAATTTTCTGAGAGTCCCTCATGAATTATTTCTCTGCTTTGTCTTTTGAAAATGAGCGTGCAGTTAATACAAGACGGTAAACTTTTATTTATCCTGATGTCTTTTATAAAGAAAAAAAAAACTTTAGCTCATAGGAATTGTGGTCCCCTCCCTTCTATCCCAGTCCCTAAGCCAGATTAGGTGAATTTAATCATCAGAGAATTTTATTTTTCGTTTGTGCTTCTAGCAGCTAGAGGGCACAAAAGAATGCTTTTACCTTGCCTTGTCTTCTTCTTCTTTTTTTTTTTTTTTAATCACTCACTGGAACTATATAGACTTAGAAATAAACAAAAATACTGGGGAGGTTGGTGGATTTCCTCGCACCTTCCTTCCTCAGATGTCAATTTTCATATTTTCATTCCAGCAGGGATACAAATTCCAAATGGCAGGAATATGTGAAAGTGTATAAGAACTTCATCTTCCTAAAATAAAGAATAAGCCCCCAAAGAATGAGAGACTCAAAGTGAGGCAAAATTGTTCCAAGTTTGGTCCATTGTTACGTTTCTGAACTATTTTGTAAAGCTCTTTGTTCAAAAGCAATCTAAACACACATTTAACCTTTTTCATTCTCGCATCTTAAATATTAATGTTGGTTGTGATTCTGCATTAACAACATCTATTATTTTTGCACTAATAAGAGGCTTACAAGAATAAACATGAAAGGCTTGAAACAACCTTCCTGTCAATTAAGAAAGTCAGTAATACTTCAAGCGAACACTTTCTGCAGATCTCAGCAACTGCAGTCCATGTAGGAAATGCATGCTTCCAGCCACAAAAAAGGCTCCGATCCACGACTATAAGTTTTCCAAACCATCTCTCACACACACACTTATACCCACCCCCACCCCATCTTGTAAAGCTAGCTACTAATACTCAATAGTAAAAGGCATTCTTTTTGGACCATTTATTTGAAAGCATAATAGTTTGGCGTTTTTCTGCAAGAAACACTAATAAACCTCAGGAGGAGTCACATCTGTTGCTGTAGTACAAAATGGGTTGGGCCTCAATAGCATAATATATATAAACACTTTTTCCCCCTAATGAACTGTACCACCCCCTTAGGCATAAATGAGTTGGATCTGGATTGAGTGCCATTTGCCAAATTGTAAATTGCCTACATTTATTTTGGGAGTGCACTAAACAGAGTGCTAATTGCCTTGTTTAGCACTTTCCTTTCTTTCATTTGCACTGGTGTAAAATCTTAGTAAATTAACTCAAGGCTTTTATTATGTAGGTAGCATTTGAACAACCAAGAATTAGTGAGGAGGCAGCATGAAAGGACTGATAAAAGAGGAGTTGGCTCTACCCATAATGCCATTTATATGTCCCTTGAATTAAAAGGATGGAATTAACTTTTAATCCTTGGGCTTTTTAAATAGCTGATGTTAACACAGAATGTATTACGCAGCCATTTTACTCAAATTTGCTCACTTAAAATGGGTAGAATGTTAACAACCATGATCGTATGGGGAAAGTGCAGCTAGCCGTATTCATATACACAAGTGTATATATTAAGATTCATTCCAAATAGCAATTTATGTAGTTGCAGTCAATTGCATAGTCAAGATTCCGGCTTATTGTCAAAGACAAAACACTCCAAAGTCATTAACATCCACTGCTGTGCAGTAGCCTATGTAAAATGAGTTGGGAGTCTCGTTGCCATTCTTAATGGACAGGTGTGTGTTTCAGAAAAGCCATTACCAGATTTAGCATAGCACAGAATGCATGCTGGTGGTTTGACTGCAGAGGATAGAGGCAAAATAGCCCCCAGGGCTGAAGGGCTTGTGCTCCTACAGGTGGCCTCCTGTGAGGGGATTGTGCAGGGAGCTGTGGAATCTCACAGATGCAGGGCTCCTGGGATAAACAAAGACTTTTCTATTCTCAGTGTGCTTGCTTCCACTCTTTTCATTAGGTTTTCCAGATCCTGTTGAAACCAGGGATAAACTCTCCATTTTTTCCTTTCAAAAGAAAAGAAAGTCTATTGCAAATGATGATTTAAATGGAAAGCAATAAATAAATCCATCATCTTTGTTTTCTTTATACCTTTCTGTTTAAAAATCATAAAAGTTGTGTTTAGATAGAAGTCTGCCTACATGAAAAACCAAATGATAAAAAAGTACGCTTCAGTTCCTTCTTAACATTTGTATTAACGTCCCATCCACAGAGATCTGCAGGTAACTATGAAGAAACTAGAGAAGAGTCTTTACATGATGACAAACTCCTTGGCTTTTAGGAGGCTCTTCTAGGCCTTTATGTTGGAGTGTGTTAACTTTGGAAATGTTTTTCTGAAAAGGCAGAGTTCATGTTGTGGGGATAGCAGGGAACACATGTTTCCTAGTTCAAGATAAAGGCAATGGAAGAAAGTTTTGGGGTGGCGTCTGTATACAGAAGGGAAATCAGTATTTGCCATATTGAAGGTCATTGTTAATCCAAGTGGAAAGATAACTCAAGCCTTAACAATTTTGTCAGCAGAAAAGAAAGAGTATGTATTTGGCTTTAATATTCCCTAAAATCCAAATGGTCTCAAAGTAATTTCTTGATAGGTAATACATTCATGGTAAGAAGGACTTTGAAGTCAGGCAGACATACGTGGATCCCAGCCTGACCACTGAACTCTGATCTCTGGCAAGCGACTGCAGCTTTCCGTGTATCTGTTTCTTCATCTCTAAAATGGGAAGGTAATACAAATGCATACGTGCTATTGTGTGAATTATATGACAATGCATTTAAAGTGTCTAAAATGTAATACGCACTCAATAAATGTTAATCCACTCTCTGATCCTCTTTTTATCTTTGTTGACCTCTAATCCCACCTCTTCATTTAGGTAATGAAGAAAAATCCCTGCTTAGATATTAGAAGATACAGCAGTATAATTACTTTTGTTTTATTAATGCAGTGCTTAACAAAAAAGTACTCCCCTATATAGTATCTGAGGGAAGAATAAATTAATAAGAAAAAAATGTTAATCAATGTTTTAACATTTTAACTGGAATAATACTAATAAAGGAACGATGCGGTGGGAATATGAGTTGCCAATATTACTTAATATTAATCCCCCCTCCTTCCCACTCAGACTCAAAAGGAGCTGGCAGTTTTAACTATGTGTATAATTATAGAAGACATTTATTTTATATACATATGTATATATAATATAATATATATTATACTAGCGGCTTTGTGATGAAACATGTTTGTGAAATTTCCAGAACAGAATGACTTGGATTCCTACACACTTCTCTGGATGCTATGAGGTCTAGCTATCAATCAACAGCAAACTGTGGTTTTATATAAGTTTTTCATGAAATAAGATAGGATTTAATGTATTTCCAAAACTAATTTATTTGCCAGGAAAACAAAATGATGGCACAAGGACAAAACTTTAGCTGATTTCCCATTTAAATAGATAGCATATTGACACATGAAGGCTGGAGACAAACCAGATAGGAGAAGACTGAGAGAGGATATTTCAACGTATGTGATTTATTTTAGGTTCTTCATAATATAAAGTGTTTTCTAATTCAGGGTGATTGCCATTTTTAATAAGAAGACTTAATGGTAGTTCTACAAAATAATAGTCCTACGCGAAATAATGCAGGTTTCTCTTAAGTCATATGAGAACGCATTTATTGACTAATCCTTGATTAGTGCTAAACTGTGCTGAAGATTGGTCTTTAGGTTCCCCCCCAAGGAACTGATTCTGTAGTTATCAATGTGAACACTTAACACTAACAGGAGCCTTGGCCAACCAACTCAGAAAGGGGGCATTTGGTTTTCTATGAGTCCTTCACCAAGGGCAGAAACAAAATGCTAGTCATCTATTCTTTAATTAAAGAAACGGAGAGTCTGATTAATGAGAGATGTTTCTACCATGTTCTTCCAATGTGTTTTTCTTTCTTAAACCCTTAGGCAAATTGTCTAGAACTTAATCTTTCATGCTTCAAATTATTCCTTGAACAAACCCATAATTTGTAGGGCTTTGCATTTTAGCCTGTAAAAGAGGTAAGGGTACTTCTGATTCTCCATTTCCTAGTTTTTCTCTCCACTCATTTCTTTGATCTAATCTGTGACATTTTAATCTACTATCAGGTACTGGTAAAAAGGAGCTTTAATGGAAACTATTCAAATAGATGAGCCTGGGTTCTTTTGTTTTAAGAAAAATGTGCTCTTTGTGGGTTATTTGCCCATTATATTGAATGTTATGATCCCTGGGATCCCTTCTTTTTGTTTTTTGATATCCATAACTCTCGTGGCTTGCAATCCACTTCCATCTTGAATAAACTTGCCAAATGTTCAATGAGTGTGTAATTTTGGCAATAATGAAATTGAGTACAAAAGTGTTGTGCATGACTTTTCACAATTATGCCACCTTTCTTATGAAAGATGCCAGCAGTTTATCAATAAAATCTTAGTGTAAGGTTGCAGTTACCTAGTATTTATCCAATTTGTAATGGCCTAGGCTGTGTGTGTAATACAGTGTTAGTTTTCATTCATTGGAAGCATTCTGGCCATGAAACCTTAGCAGGACGGTACTTGCTAATCCAGAGTAAAGCCTGAAGGAGAGAAACAGAAAGCCTCATCCATTACATTCTCAGCCACCATCATGAGATCAAAACCAAATATACTCTAGATAGATGATTCATTGGGCTAGTCATGAAACATAAAGCCTCTCACAATCCCAGATGTTTTCTGAGACATATCTAACCGTGCGCATAGTAGAAGAGAGGCCTATCCTGCAAGCTTGATTAAATACTAAGTCAATTGTGCCAAGAAACTAATGTCTAGAGACTGGAGGAGGCTAGCAGTTTTGGTAGCATTCTTTCTAATAATAAGACGAAGAGGCCTGGCACATGCTTATTTCTATCTGCATACAATATACTGCCCATTCTAACTACTATGCATAAAAGATCTGTACATGTGTCTTCAAAACCTTAACAATATTTTCCTTTCTATTCTAGGAACCGGAGCTAAAAATACTCAGGTGATTTTTAAAATAGAATTTATAGAAGTTCTTTAACTGAACTTGTTGCTTTAAAAAAGTTTGCTCTGTTCTTCTAGCAGGAGTTTACTTAAGAAAACAATCTTAAATGAGAGGAAGCCTTAAAAATGATTTAATTGCATCTTTTCTTATTAGTATTATTTTGTATTAAATAAAACATTTGCTATAACCCAAATGTTCAACTCAGAAGACAAAGTGTCATGCAACCCAAATAAAAATTATGTTTATGGCCAGGCGTGGTGGCTCACGCCTGTAATCCCAGCACTTTGGAAGGCCGAGGAGGGCAGATCACAAGGTCAGGAGATCGAGACCATCCTGGCTAACATAGTGAAACCCCGTCTCTGCTAAAAATACAAAAAAAATTTAGCCGGGCATGGTGGCGGGCGATGTAGTCCCAGTTACTCGGGAGGCTGAGGAAGGAGAATAGCGTGAATCCAGGAGGTGGAGCTCGCAGTGAGCCAAGATAGAGCCACTGCACCACTCGAGCCTGGGTGACAGAGCAAGACTCTGTCTCAAAAAAAAAAAAAAAAAAGAAAAAAAGAAGAAGAAGAAAAGTATAAAGATTCCAGTCACATGCAATGATATTGCCTGAGGAAAAACATAACGTAATCCAATTTATGTATTATGACATTATCTTGACTCTATAAGGAAGAAAAATGCAAACATAATCAGAAGGAAATGGACTGGGCCACACAAGATCACATTGTTTGAGCAGGAAGCTAAGATTGTGTGAATTTTGTCTACTTTAATATACTTTCCTCCATCATGTTTTATAATTTTATGAAAATAGTAAATAAATGAAGGAAAAAAGTATTTTTCACAATGGTTGCTCACAACCATTTATTTGTGGAGATGGGAGCACAGTTAATGATCTAAGAATGAAACACCCTATATGTCCACCTGTCCTCACCCCTCACCTCTTTGTATGTCCAAGATAACACCAAAATCAATGAACCAAAGGAACAATAGCCTTGGAACCTAACAATGGGCTCCTTTTCTGAATGAGAAACAAGCTGGGGATATCTTCATTTGTTGGCTTCCTTTTCTAGGGAATAGTATGAATGATTATATTTTAGACTTGCAGAATTCCTTGTTCTCATATTTCATTTGGAAGGTAAAAAAATAGAAATTCTAGTTCTACTTCCTACTTGCTTGCAAGCTTTCAGTTCGCAGAGCTCTTTGCTGCTGACATTCCCATGATCTCTCCCACCTTCTAGAGTTCACACCCTCCCACACCTACTCACACAGAATCATCTGGATATTTGGGTGTGCAATCAGCAATTTAGCTTTTCCTTTAATAGCATACAGATGGTTCTTGGTGTTTTTAAACAAACTTCTCAAACAATATTGGTGTTGCAAGAATGACTTCATTCCCAACTCTCTGACTTCATCCTAATCCATTCTCCAAGCAAGTAAGCTAAGATTCAGTGTGATTAAGCCACTTTCTGAAGATCACAAATCAGCCATGGAGTCCAGGCCAGAATAAACTCCAATGATGTTTCCGTTAAGAGATACTAGTTATTTTTAATCTACGTGGGTAGAGAGATTCTCCTCTAAGTCATAAGTCTCAATGATGCACAATTAATGAAGATTAGATAGTATGTTCATTGGCTGAACTTTGAGGTGTTAGAGTTCTCTGCCCACCATTCTGAAGAAAATTAAGCTTATTTGAAGGATACGTGGTCGCTATTAGTAAAGAGTTAAGCACAGCTTATGAAAGTAATGATATTGTCATTTGTCCCCTTGGTTCATTCTAAGGACTGCTTTTCTGTTGTTGTTTTTCTTCTCCTCCAATTGAAAGATTAACCTGGTCCCAATTGAAATGGCAGTCCATATCATACCTTTCCTTGATCTCTCAGCATGGCTAATAACAGCTGGGGCCTGCCGAGCAAGCGTCTTTATTTTTTCTTTATTGTTCCAGACTACAAACCCGTGAACCTTCAGCATGTTATGTACTTAACCATGGTCAGGTTGATGGCATTATTTTCTGATTGTCCGGGAGCTCCTGGGGTACTGGCCCATACTGACAGAGAAAGGCTGCCATGCTCTTTGTAGGGTAACCTCTGAAAAAGAAGCCCCTCAACCACCTGCATGTTTAGCCTAGAGCTGTGACATTGCACTAGGCCGATTGGTACGCTTCAAAACACGCATTAGCACCACTGGTGCTAGTGCATCTCGCCTGTTAATTTTCACTTGGGCCTGTTAGATAAACCTTCTCTGGGCCACAAGTAAATGCTTGACAGAGCAGATTTTTAAAGATCTTTGCAAGGAGATCTGGTATGTCTGGGTCACTGTGTGCTTTGTCTAAGTCTAAGCACAGCTATTTGTTAGTCTCCCCCGCCCTCTTTTAGCATTTTTTTTTTCCCTGTTGCCTGTCCACATGTCTAACTAACTAGCCAGACTAGCCTATAGCAGAGAAAACCAGGGACATGAGCACAGAATGGCAGGAACAGTGGAGCAAAGTGCTTCTCTGCGTGAACCATCTCTACACTTAGCTTTTACAATCCTATAAAAATTGGTCTACTTGTTATCAGTTCAGACTGGAAAGCAAGCAACAGCCCTCTGTTGCCTCGGGCTTTGATGTAAGCACCCCTGACTATTTCTGTTTAAACTCTAGCGGATGGAAGACACCTATAAAGATATTAATTAGCTCCAGTTGTCACCAGATGTGGTTCACATTCTCTGAGCCAGCTCTGAAATACTGGAATTTTTATTAGGCAAGGTAATGTTTATGGCTCTCATTAAAGTCTGAGTCATAAAAGACTGAAGAGGAGATTGGTGGGAAGTGGGGGAGAGAATAGTTTCCTCTTTGTTTATTAACTTTCAAAAATCCAAAAGTCCTGTGTTTCAGACTTGAGTGGCATGTTAACTTTGGGGGATTTGGCAAGATTCTTCTAAGTGTTTACATTTTGAGGAAACCTTTTGAGTTGTACTACATAAAATGACTGGTTTGTGTCAGAATGATGTTACATTTACATGCTTAATTATAATAATGTCAGCCATGGAGCACTGCACCATGCAAAAAAAAATCAGTACTAATTGTTATTGGACTGGATACTAACTTATGGGATATATTATGACAACAGAAGGAATTTATTGTTTATTCAAAATGGGCGAACAGCACTTCATAACTGTCAGGGTGGGGTGGCAGTGAAAAAGAAACAAAAATCCAAAAATACCTTCTGAACACTTTCTCTCAATGCCTTCCTCCCTGTCAAGTCACCACCATGCCTTTACGACTCTTAAGAAATACTTCAGCTAATTTTTCTCTTGGATAAAATAAATAGCAATAGCTAAAACCTGCTCAGGTCTACAAACTTATTTAGAAAAAAAATCTTAATTTGAGAAACATTTGAAGGCCAAAATAGCTGCTCAGGTTCCTTCAAAAGCTTCCCTGACCTCCTTCTGAAGCTACTCTCCCATCAAACCTACAGGCATAATAAGGCCCGCAGAATATTTCTGACGACCCACATCATAATCTGTGGTCCGGGGTCTGCAAATGGAATATACCTTCAGCTTGAAGTCCTCTGATGACTACATCAATGCATTCGAGTTACAGTTTCATAAGATCTCTGGAGATTTTAAATGATATTCAGAAATATGCTTATGCATTTTTAAAAGATTCTTTTTTCCCATCTGAACCCCTTTAACAAAGGTATTACACTAAGTACAAAAGCTGTCCAATTTTTTCCAACCTTTTGGTTCCTTCTAAAACACAGTCATTTTGTTAGACATTGAAAATGTCTTGATTTAGTTGTCTTGCTATTTTGGGCCTGTCCTGCCCCCTGCAGTGGTAATAAGGATGGGGGTTCCTGCTGGGCCCTGAAGAATACCATTTCACGGCCGCCACAGAGCTGGCGGCTTTTATTTATGGAGCCAAGAAAATGAATGGGTATTAGTGTCCAAACATTTCAACATGCTCCCGCGGCCATGCACAAAAGGGACTGATTTGCAGCAAATTTCCACTTATTTTCCAAAAGTATTTACCTTGCCGAAGCTTGGCTGATCACTATAATGGCATAGCCGAGGGGGAAAAAATGACCATTTCAGAACCCAATTCATATATATATATATATATATATATATATATATATACATATCTGAACCTTAATCGTGTTCTACTTCTTCTGAATAAAGATAATACCTTTGGTTGCTAGGCTTTTATGGATATGTGGATAACTCTAAGGTGCTGGGGTTTGTAGTTCTCACTGTTGTTTTAAACAAGAAAAGAACTAGCACAAACAAAGAGTTCACATCAGTGGATTTAGGCTACACATAAGACAGCATGCTGCCAGTGCCCAGGTCATCTTTGTACACTCCCAAAGAGTAAGGCCAGCATTTTAATGCCTAAAATTTGGGCCAGGGATTGAGGGCTAATGCGTTCTATAGCTGTGCTTACTATTTTAGACAGCAGGCAAATGGATTCGTGGGCAACTCTGAAATGCTATGCAATTACTTTATCTTTTTTCATTGTACAGTTCACTCACTCAGTCAACAAATATTAATTGAGTACCTACTATGTCTCAGGCATTTGAAACCTGCCTCAGAAAGATGCTAAAAATTGCTTTAAATGTGGCTTCCTGGGGTCTTTGCTCAGGAAGTCAACGTCTTTTGTCCAGACAGACATCTCAGAGACCTCCCCACTTCTCCATCCATTCTCCAGCTCTGTCTCTGAACAGGGCCACTCCTCATTCTTTAATTATTGAATTGCTTGTTGACCCCCGAACCTTGGTTCACTCTTCTTAGGACATAAGAAAATCCTTTGCTCTCAATCTACAAACCAAAGTTCCTGCTCCTCAAATTCCAGCCAAAACAATTTATGACCAGTCCTCAAATCCCTAAGATATGAAGTCCCATTTATTAGAACTCCTTTAACATGTTCTGCTACTTCTGTGCCTTTATGCGTGCATGGACTAGTGGATAATAAACCATCAGGAATGAACTGATGCCAATTCACATTCCTCAAGACTTGCATGCACTTTGCACATAGTAAGTGCTTTCTGAAAGGTGAGGGGACAAACCATGCAGAAAAAAAATGAGCTACCATCATCTCATATATTCCACTGTCTTTTTTTCCTTTTTAAAAAATATTCTGAAACTCCAAATCCTGTATGACACTGTCCCACTCCACAAGAAACAAGATTTACAAGTACAAAAAGATGTGTAGAATTTCTCTTCCTGTTCATTCAAAACCTATGTGTGCTTTTCTAACATTTACATTAATTACACCACGGCTGTAAATCTCCTAGCCTCTCTTCACCAACGTTACCATTTTATTGCACAGATTTCTATTCAGAACAGTATGACAATCTCAAATTACTTACAGAAATCTAGCCATAAACTGCTAAAACTTTGTTCACTACATAGAATGTTATTATAGTGTAGGAAACATGAAATAAATGATAGAAACAAACCAGTAATTATTTCATCCTGGACCCATTAGCTACCAGCTGTAGGACTTTGAGCTGGTTACTTAGTTCTCTATGCCTCAGTTTTTCTCATCTGTAAAACTGGACTAATCATAGCTACCTCATTAAGTTCTTGTGTAGATACAGCAAGTTAATAAGTAAAGCACTTAGAACATGGAACCGGCTCAACAAATGTTGATGTTTAGTTCATATTCTGGAACATATGGCTTTAATTTACAATAGACATTTCCAGTTTCACTTGCAGTCCTTGAGTAAGAGATAATAAAAGTCTCTCAGGCGTATCTTCTCCAATCAAAGCCATTTCAGCACAGGCTACTGCACTGCCTTCTCACACAAGTTTATTTTTGGAAGAACTTCTTCCAGCAAATTTCATCATGTAGGCTTCTAATTCCCTGGGCTCAAGGGGTTTCCAGTCCCGGGTCACTGCTTGGGCCGCTCCCACTGCATCCAGTTCTGCATCATAAGCTACTCCACTGCCAAAAGTCCTTTTACCTTTAGATTGCCAAACGGGTGCTCTGTAGACCAGCCAATCAATGGCTGTTTCAGCCAAGCTTTTTCCTGAGCCATATGGTTCTCTTAGGCATCTGTGTTGGCTTCTGCTATCTTTCATAAAGAGAAGCATCCATCCTCTATGGGTTTATTTCATGGCCAGAGTTCCAAAGAGTTTTTGTTTTTGTTTTTTTCTAGAAGGCCAGGTAAGTTATTCTAGTTTAACTCTGCCATTGACTGGTGTCATTACACCACTTACTTCCCATTTTTGGGCCTCAACTATCTCATATGTAAAATAAAATTATTGACTGAGAGGATTATATCCAGGGAGTTATCTACATCTACATTTTCTGAGCTTCAGAATTCATCTTTAGGGAGAAAATAAAAACCTCAACCTCAGAGAAATCTCTCTCTAGATTTTCATGAATGAAGCTGGACATATTTGTGATGGAGAGCTCCCATGCTAACTGTCAGCATCTTGGTGTTGGGCAGACTGCCTTGCTGTCTTTCACAGTGTTGGCTTGGTGGGGGCACAATTGATCGATCAAGCACCAAGGTCCAGAATGTCAATTATCGTGATGTCTTCTCCTTTCTCAGATGAAGCAGCATCTCAGAAGCATCCCTGAACATAGCCAAACAAGAAACCTACACACAACTTTCATGTCACAGCAAATGAAGCTAGGAACATAACAATGAATCAGACACAGTTTACCCCTCAAGAAGTCCATAGTCCAATAAGAGAATTCCGTGTAGAAATAAACAATTTCACTATAGATTGATAAGTATGAAACTATGTGTGGGCATTTGAACATATTTACCTAGCATATGTTGGAAGGGGGATGCAAGAGTAGGAGACGGGGAGAAAGAAGAACAAAGTGTACATGTGAGCATGGTTCCTTTTGGAAATGCTGGGAGAAGCAAAATTAAGCATGTTTTTTGTTTGTTTGTTTGTTTTGTTGTTGTTGTTGTTTTTGAGACAGAGTCTCACTCTGTCGCCCAGGCTGGACTGCAGTGGCGCGATATTGGCTCACTGCATCCTCCGCCTCCTGGGTTCAAGTGATTCTCCTGCCTCAGCCTCCTGAGTAGCTGGGATTATAGTAGGCGCCCACCACCACACCCAGCTGATTTTTGTATTTCTAGCAGAGATGGGGTTTCACCATGTTGGCCAGGCTGGTCTTGAACTCCCGACCTCAGGTGATCCACCCGCCTCGACTTCCCAAAGTGCTAGGATGACAGATGTGAGCCACTGCACCCGGCCACCATGTTTTCTTATTTTAGGACTTCTCAGGGCCTTGAAATTGTGACTATGTATTGTGAATTTTTAAAAGCGTATTTGCAAAAAATAAAAATAAAGCTATCTATTTGCCTTTTTGTTTTTCAGGTTTGACTGTTGACATCTTGGGAAATAGTATTCTACTGGATATGGTTGGAGACACCCTGCTTTGGAGAGATGATGATGAGTATGAATATAGTAAATAAGTCATAGATAGACAGTCTGATGTCATGCGCTGACACTTTTAATAATAGTACCCTCCTCTAGGGCTATTGTGAAGCCTAAATGAGCTAAGTAATATAAAGTACTTAGACCAGTGTTTGGCATATACAAATATTTAAGAAACTTTGTCATTGCATCATCATTATTATTAGAACAGACTAGAGACTCACCCGTTCTACTGGCAACTGGAGTTTGTTCAAGAAATACCTGAGTTGGTTCTTTAACTGTCAAATTCGATTGTCCAAGTGGAAGGGTGGGAGTCTCAGGGGAGAGCATGCCAGGCAGAAGAAACAGCACAAGCAGACATCCGGGGACATGAACCAGCAGTAAAGCAGGGGTCCATACATTTAGATAGAGTATGAGTAGATCAATGCTCAAAAACTCTCCTAAAACTAAAAGAAGATTGGAATATCAATCATACACCACACACCTCCTTGTAGCCCCTTTACAAAAGTCCCTGGGAAACAAGTTGCTTCCGTTCATGGCATCAATACCCAAGGCTCATTATTAAATACTACTGTAGTGATGCTTCAAATTAAATCTAGATATTATTCACTGCCACATCTCTTCCCAAACTTATTATTTCCAGGAAAACTCTTAAGCAACAAATTCAGTGAATTGGTACAACCACCATGTTTACTGACACTTTTTAGAAGCTCTACCTTCTCAAATGTTCTTACCGATATGACATTTTTAGTACAAAATACCAACACTTAAGGCAAAGGAAATTCCTACTGTTTGTGATATGTTACAAATTTGCTAGTAATGTGTATATTACACCAAAATCACTCTGATGATTACACAAAAATACACACCAAGCTGGTTCTTTTCGATACAGTGTTGTTTCTGAAGAAGTAGTCGAAACCTAGGTCCTATTTTTCAATATGTGTTTGTGAGACCAGGCTGCCTTCATGTTGTTCAGCTTCTTTTACTTTGTAGTTGTTCATGTATTTTGCTGAATTCAAAATTTACAGAAATTTCAGAATTACATTTTGCTTTCTCCTTCTTCCTCCCTGTCTACTCTCCCCGATCTCCTCATGCCTTCTGTACCCACCTACCTCCATTCTGAATTGACAGAAGGTGACCAGGGAGATAGAGATATGCATGTTTACATTTCTCTGCATTCAATATTGATTTTGAGTTAGATCTCATTAGGGAGAAAGTGAGAGAGAAAGAGAATAACTTTAATAGGTCATCTGCATCTCAACAAATAAAAGTAATAATTATTAAATACATTGCACTTACTGAGCTGTTACCACATGCCAGACACTTGATCACACCCTGCACATAGATTAGCCTCTGCAACCCTGCTAGTGAGGTGATCCCACTTTACAGATTATGAAAGTGAGGCTCCTCAATGCTGATTTAATTGTCAGATTCACAAAGCTAGTGAGTGATGAAACGGGGACTTCAATATAAGCCACACAAGCTTCAAAACCCGAGCTTTACCCAGCAACCACATTGCCACCTCCAGGAGCTACTACTAGAAAACCCAACAGCTACTACTGGAAAACCTAACAGCTACTGCTAGAAAACCTAACAGCTACTACTAGAAAACCTAACCGCTTTTTGACTGCAGAACAACTCACTGAGTGAGAGTAAGTTAGAAAGCAAGGTACCCCCTGAGTTCTTATTAGTCACAGTCAAAATAAATTTGAAAGAAGAATTTTCAGCCCCAACTAAGTTGGAATAAGATTCACTAGGACATCAGCTGACAGCATCCTGCAGCCCCTGGATGCCTACATGTACAGAGAAGGACCTACAGTAACCTACAGGAGGCAGCTCCAGCTTGGGCATTTACTCCACTCTCTGATTCTTTAACCTCCCTGAGCCTGTTTCCTCACATGTACAATGGGAATGATAACTTCCTTCCTACTTCATTCTCAGAATTGTTGAGAGGGGTAAATGAGCTGAAATATGTTATATAAAAGTAGACTACACATGCAGAGTATTATTTAAATATAAAAGTATTTGTTACCATTATGCACTCTGAATGACTAGATGCCCAGTTATTCTCTGAAATGCCTAGTTTTGTTATTTTTCTGGCTTTTTGGCTCGACATTTTAGGATTTTAAAAACTCAGTATCAAGTTAGATGAAAAAAACATCCAGCCTGGTATTCTCTCTGTAATAGACTTAACAGGCTTCTGAGTTCAGTTAGTTTCTCTATCTCTGTTTAAATGAGTATTGTTATGAAATATTTCAAACAGACCCAAAAAGTGCAACCAAGAAAACAATATAATGTATCATACATTCATGTACTCACCAAGTCTCATCACTTTTCCATTTTGGATCAGATCTTTTCTTCAATAAAAATAAATAAATCACAAGTATAGCTGATGTCCCTTGAGTGCTTCTCCTGGATTCCACTGCTATCTCTTGCCTGCCAACAGATAACCACCGTCCTGAAGTTGGTGTCTCTTAATCCCATGCAAATTTTTATATTTTTCCTACTCTACTTTTCTATTTAACTTGTACTTTTTTTTTTTTTTTTTTTTTGGGACAGAGTCTCAGTCTTTCACCTAGGCTGGAATGCAGTGGTGCAGTCTCGGCTCACTGCAACCTCTGCCTTCCAGGTTCACGGGATTCTTCTGCCTCAGCCTCCCGAGTACCTGAGACTACAGGTGTCTGCCACCATGCCTGGCTAATTATATATATATATATATATATATATATATATATATATATATATATATATATATTAGTAGAGATGAGTTTTTGCCATGCTGGGTGGCTGGCCTTGAAATCCTGACCTCGGGTGATCCACCTACCTTGGCCTTTCAAAGTGATGGGCTTATAGGCATCAGCCACCAGGCCCGGCCTATTTTACTAGTACTTTAAACATATGCATACATCTATAAACAATATGCAGGATGATTTTACATGCATTTAAACTTTATTAAAATTGTATATATTTTATTTATTTTCCTCTTTTTAATCAACATTTCTTTCATTTGGGCTTATTAATTATAACTGCTGTTTAGTGTTTCTCACAATTTAATTCTCTCTCAATCCTTGTAATGTTGGATATTTAGGTTGCTTCCAATTTCTTGCTATTACGATCAGCACAGCGAATGTTGTGCATGTCTCCCTGGGCACAGTCAAGATTGGTTCTCTAGGGCAATGATTCCCAGGTTGGTTTCCCAGCTGCATTAGCATTACCTGGGAACTTATTGGCCATGTAAATCCTAAGGCCGAACCCCAGGTCTTCACAAGTCCTTCAAGTGATTATGGTACAGGGTAAAATTCAAGAACTACTGCTGTAAACCCAGAGCTGGAAGTGCCTAGATGGAAAGTATGTATGTATTTAACTTTATGAAGTATTGCTTAGTTATTCTCGAGAGAACTTGTCCTTATCAAAACTTTGTACCAACTTTAAGTTTTGCCCATCAGCTTGTTGCACAATCATTATCTCCTGGTGATTTTAATTTACATTTCCTTGATCAGTAGGTATCTTTTAAGCATTTTAAAGCATCTTTTCATAAGTGTTTATTAGCCATTTATGTTTTCTTATACATCTTTAATCAATTTTTCTATCAAGTTGTTGATCTTTTATTGATTTGCAGGGATTTTTGATCATTTTAGATATTTAAGTCTTTGTTTGGTGATATAAATTGCAGAACTCTTCTCCCAGTATGGAACATGCCCTTTTACTTTTTTGTGCTTCTCATCTCATAGAAGTCTTTTTAAAAATTTTAATGTAGTCAAGTTTATCAATATTTTCCTTGATCTTTTAATCTTGTCATTAAAGAAAGACTTTCCTATCTAAATTTCTTTAAGATATTTATATTTTCTTCCAAATACATGAAAGCTTTGCTTTTCAGATTTAGGTCCTTAACCTACCTAGAATTGATTTTGTGTCTATAAGGAGAGAATTCTGTCTAACATTTTTCATAGGGATAACCAGTTGATCCAATACTGCTTATTGAATTACCCTTTTTTCCTCAACTGACCTACAATGTGACCTTTCTTATATGTTTATATATTTTCATACATGTGTAAGCCTCTTGTTTAGCTAAACATCCTATGCTGTTGGCTTCGTTTTTTTTGTTTTTTTTCTATCTCTGCACTAATAATATACTGCCTTTTTCGTTACAGGTTCACACTTTTTTTCGCCCTCAATCAAAATACCTAAAGTTTATTTTTTAAATTCTTTCTAGTTAGCAAACCAGGTTAACAAATCAATTAAACTGGGTTATCAAATTAATTTTATTAGTTTCTGATTCTTTCTTTTTACTTCCTTGTTTTATTGTGCTTTTTCTAGCTTCTTAAGCTGAATGCTTAGCTAAATATTTTTCAGTATTTGCCTTTTTAGGATTTAATATTTAGGGTAATACATTTTCTTCTAAGGTACTGTCTTACCCATAACCCATTTAATTTGCTCTTTAATATTTTAATGAGTGTTCACATCTAAATATGTATTTTAATTGTATGTTTTTTATTTGTCCTATCAGTTATTAATGAGTGTTTTACACATTCAAAGATGCAGGGCTCTTTGACTATATCCTTTTTTGGACTTATCTCTAATTTTATAGCATTGTGGTCAGAGAACATGTTTTTTGAAATATTACATACTACTTGCTGATACTTTCTGTCTAGCCCAGAATATGAACAATTTTTGTAAATATGCTTTGTAGTCTTTAAAAAGAATGTATATTTTCCAATTGTCAAGTAAAAAATTCTATATGCTTTTTTCTCTATTTTCTTTTTTTCCCCAAATCCAGACTTTATAATAGACTATGGCTTCCTTCCTTTCATATGTAAAACCAAAAAACAAAAATGTTTATTTCAGGGAATCAAAGAGATCACTGATTATAAGATGAGCCATTATTTTATCTACCACTACAAAAGAAAATATACTGGTAATTAAGTTTAAAATTTTAAGATACATCCTGATCTCAAAGATATTCGTATGTTAAAAAGAAAAATAACTCTTTGGGTTTTAACTTCAGAAATTCCTTGAAAGGTGGTTCTTTCTGTTCTTTTTGTCCTCTCTCAATTAATTTCCAGGTTTCCAGACTTTTCATATTTTTAATGCCCAATAGCATAATATATTCGGTGTTGAAAAGCCTATCTTCTCTTTCTTTCTTTGTGTTAATCATGGCAGTTTGATGTATTTATTTGTAGGTATTAGCTCTGAGTCCCCTTTCCACGTGGTCTTCCTCAGGACACCCAGCAATCCCACAGCGTCAACACTCACCATTCATATCATTGCTTACCTGTAGTGATTATTTCACTGTGGATATGAGCATCAAGACATCATGTCATATACCTTAAATTTATTTTTAAACAATTTTTAAAAATAAGTAAATATATAAAGTCATTCATTGACAGAGTTCGTTCAAAATATTGTTTAGATTGACTTTAAGGAGCAAGAGTGGTTAGGTTATACTCTATTTTTTCCCCTTCTTTGGATACTTTTTAAACTGGCCTGCTGAATAAATAATATCATGATCATGTGACGCAGCAGACACACAGCATTAAAGAAAAGGGCCAATATTTAAGTAGGGCAACATTGGTTGAAACCATTGCTTTTATTCTTTCCTTTTCTATTCTACGACTGCTGTCACTGTGATCTTTTTGCAAAGTGTATAAAAACTCTAAAATTTTGATGACTTTTTTTTGATCCAACAGTTTCCCTTATACAAATACTGCACAGGCAATAAACATGGACTAGACAAAGCTCAAGCTAGAAAGATATTAATCTCAGTATTATTTGCAATAGGGAAAAACTGAAAATGGCCCAAACATACAATAATGGATATAATAATTAAGTAACTGAAGGTACAACCATACATCAAAATAATCAGTGGATATTAAACTTGAATGTTGTTGGAAAATATTTAGTGACATAAAAAATATTTAGTATATATTAAGTTTAAAAGGATACAAAATAACATGTACAGTTTGATCTCAATGTTGTTAAAACATTTCATATCTATATTTACATTTATATCTTCATGGGAGCAGAGGGAAATAGAAAACAAGAAAGAAAGTAGAAAGGGTTATAACTGGATGATGGGTGGGCAGCTTGTTTTTTTCAGGCTTTATTTTTTTTTGACAACCATTTCCAAATATACTTTAAAATAATTTGTATACAGTATAAGTAAAAGTAATAATACATTTTGCTTTACAAACTTCAAGTGATTACGTGCAATAGAGTATGATGTAAAAAGTTATTTTTCCAAATAAATGTGATCCTTTTCCTTTCAAAACATTTTTTGTAAATTTTGAAGCATATATTATTATCTATAAATATATAGAGGTTTATTTTCTCATGTGGAATCCTACAATACATATGGTTTTGATACTCTTATTTTTACTTCATAACACACCTTGAGAATCTTCCTATGTCAACACTTACAGAGATACTGTATTCTTTAAAAATGGCAATGAATAGAATATATATAGAATATAGAATTACCATCATTTATTTAAGCAAATATTCTATCGGTTGATATATTACCTGTGGTTAAGTAACAAATTAACCCAAAATTTATCAGCTTAAAACAACAAATATTTATTACCTCAGTTTCTGTGGGTCAGAAATCCATCTGTGACTCAGCTGACCCCTCTGAGTGTCCTGCAGAGCAATGATCAAATTGACCACAATTGCAGTTATCTCAAGGCTGGGAGAAGATCCACTTCCCAGCTCACTCATGTGGCAGCTGGCAGATCTCAGGTCCTCGCTGGATGTCGGCCAGAGCCACCAGTTCCTCACCACGAGGGTCTTTCCAGAGGGCAGCTCAAAACATGGCAGCTGACTTCCCTTAGAGCAAGCAAAAAAGAGAGCTGGAGAACTAGCAAGCAAAACATGAAGCCAGTCATTTTGAAACCTAATCTAGGAAGTGCCATTCTATTATTTTTGCCATATTCTGTTTGTTGAAAGCTAGTCCCTAGGTCCCATTCACAATCAAGGAAAGGGGATTTGACAAGGATGTGAATACCAGGGGGCAGCCTTCACTGAGGGCATCTTAGATGTTGTCATACACAAGGGACTTGTTTCCATTTCTTACGAACAACATTTTTAACAAACAATATTATTATGCAGACCCTTGATATCTACACATTTGTGCATATGCGTGAGTATTTCTTTAGGATGAATGGCTAGGAATAGAATTCCTATTCATAAAGTGTATGTATTTGAAGTGTTAATAGACATTTCTAAAGTATCCTCTAAAAGAACAGTACCAATTCAACTTCCCATCAATTCTAAAAGTGTCTGCTTCCTTATTCCATAACACAGGATATCACCCATCTTTAATTTTTTGTTTTCTTAGGGGTATATAACAGCATTTTGATTTTTTTTTTTAATTTGGGTTTTCCTGCTTACTAATGAGATTAAACATTTTTATATGGTTACCAGCCATTTGTATTTTCACTTTCCCAAAAGTTTACTATGCAAATATGGCCATTTTCTTTTCCATTTTGAATTGTATTGAAATATAATATGCATATAGAAAAGTGTATCAATGAATATTCATAAACTGAATATACCCATGTAACCGCCACCCATTTAAAAAAAAATACTAACTAATCGGCACCCCAATAAGCTCACCTTTACCACTTGTAATCAGTACCCTCCCCAAGAACACTGTCTTGATTTTTAACGTGTAGATTAGCTTTGCATAATTTTGTACTTTTTGTAAATGGACTTATATATTATGTAGTCTTTAGTATGTGGCTTCCTCTACTCAACATTGTTATATTTGTATCACACTGGAATCTACATATATATATATATAGATTGTTATATTTGTATCACACTGGAATCTATATATATAAATTCCATATATAGATTTTATATATGGAATATATAGAATATATATAGGGAGAGAATCACTATATATGGAATCCATAGATAGATAGATTCCAGTGTGATACAAATATAACAATCTATATGTACATAATATATATTATAAATTTTATACATATAATTTATATGTGTGTATATATGCTTGTATATCACTATTTCCTAATCTTAGAGTCAAATTTCGTTAAGAGTGTAGACATGGAGTAAGAGTTGGTGAGGAAAAGATTCATTGAAAATGGTGCTTTTAAGTAAGGATTTAAACAAAAGGAAGGAGCTGAGCGGAAGCCCACCACCAGGCAGAGGGCATTGAGGATGATATTTCTTCTTATCTTGATCTATCTCCTGAAGCCAGTACAGCTGGAGAGTATACAAAGAAGGCCTCAGGAATATCTCAAGGACACCAGGAATAGGGACGAATGGATGGAGATGAAGACTTAAGTAGCAATCAGAAATGGCTAAAAAGTCAAGAACTTTGGTGACAAGGAGAATCTGAGACTTCTTTAAAATGAAAGGTAGTTAGAGCCTATCTCAAAATAGAATACACTTGAAATGTGTCCTGTCTGAACTAAGAAATAATCTGAGTGCCAAGATTAATGGTGATTATCAAAATAATTATTTTTATATAGTAGAGAAACAAAGTAAGAGACACTTATTGCAAAACCTAGTAGCTTTCCTTTAGAAAGCTACCAGTTTCAAGTTATTCAGTTCCCAAAAGTCAAAAAGACTTTTAAATAAAGTATCTTTCCTTTTTAAAAAAAAAAAAATTAAGTCTTTGTAAACTTGGCCAATGATTGAAAAGTACAGCCAAGTGTGTTCAAGATTCTTTGTTCAATGATCAGAGCAAATTATACGTAAACCTCACACGTTAAAAGGTTTTAATCTTGTCATGTTAGCAAAAAGGAAAATCTGCTTTTTCTTTAGGTTAACAATTACTTTCATGTGACAATGGCCTTGCATGTTGTAGCATTACTTCTGCTATAAAATTACACTGCAGGTGGTTGGAATTACATTGCTTGACCAAAGTGTCTAACCTGGACAGACCCTTGTTTGATGAATAGTTTTTCATTTTGTACACAGGACCTTTCAGATAAAATATAAAACTCTGTTTAGAAAGGAAGGTCCAGAGAGAGAGAGAGAGGCTGTGCAATAGTATACACACATTTTGTACTTTTTGTAAATGGACTTATATATTATGTAGTCTTTAGTATGTGGCTTCTTCTACTCAACATTGTTATATTTGTATCACACTGGAATCTACATATATATATATAGATTGTTACATTTGTAGCACACTGGAATCTATATATATAAATTCCATATATAGATTTTATATATGGAATATATAGAATATATATAGGGAGAGAATCACTATATATGCTCATATCCACAGTGAAATAATCACTACAGGTAAGCAATGATATGAATGGTGATATGAATGGGAGTTCCCCTGCACAAGCTCTCTTGCCTGCTGCCGTGTAAGACGTGACTTTGCTCCTCATTTGCCTTCTGCCATGACTGTGAGGCCTACCTAGCCATGTGGAACTGTGAGTCAATTAAACCTCTTTCCTTTATAAATTACCCAGTTTGGGGTATGCCTTTGTTAGCAATATGAGAACAGACTAATATAGGCATCAAGAAGATCTGGAACAGAAACCCAGTTATTTCACTTTCATGCTACATAATTTTTGAGCTACTTAATATCTTTAAGACCCCAATTTCCTCAACATTAAATGGGGACTAATAATATCTACCTTATGATACTATGTAGTAAAAGCATCTTTACTAGTATAAAGCTTGACAATTAGCAGGATTAAAACAAATATTAGTTCCTCTTTCTTTTATTTTTTATCTTCACTTTATATTAAATTCTTTCATTCTAGTCTCTGGTTTAAATATTGTAGGAAGGTAGGTTCCAAAATTCACAACTCCATTCCTGTCCTCTCCACTCTCTCAGATTTGCATATCCAATTTCTGGCCTGATATTTCCATTTGAATGTCTAAAAAGTACCTCAAACCCTTACTCCAAATGCACTTTGTCCTTAAACTTCCACATCTCAGCAAGTATTCATTTCATTTTCAAGACAAAAAATGTAAAAATCAGTCAGATGTCTCTCTTCTTCTCATATTCCAACTCTAGTTTCTCTCAATTCCTTTTATTCTCACTTTCAAAGCATTTCTTGAATCCAGCCACTTCTCTCCACTGCGATTGCTAACAGCCTGGTGCAAACCTGGACCATGGTCACAGACCCCCTAAAGTGTCCCCTTGCTTCCTCTCTTGCCCAATACAGTCTATTCTCCCACAGCAGATGATCTTTGGAAAACATAAATTTGCCCATGTCACTCTACTGTTCAAACATCTTCACTGCCTTTCCATTGCATGCAAAATAAACATTTTATCATGAGCTGCCAAACTCCACATGCTCTGACCTTGATTACAACTGCAACTTTATCTCCTACCATTCTCTGCTTCACTCTCTCGTGCAGCCTCATGGCTCTTCTTGTGGTTCCTCAAACAGTTCAAACCTGTGTTACTAGAATCCTCTTGATCTTTATCTCACCACTTCACTCAGGCCACCATGAGTGTCACACTTCTGGGGAGGAACACGGCCTACCACCACACTCTTTCCTTTATTCTACCTAGCACTCATCACTCCCGGGCATTATCATATAAAGGTGTTCTTTCATTTTCTACTTCCCATATTAGAATGGAAGAGCAGGGAATTTTATCTTCAGCTCATTTTTGTATTCCAACAATTAAACTGTGCCTGACACAGAGTGGGCACAGTGGGCTAGGTTTGCTACACATATATTGAGATATTCATCTCCACAGCTCTCAGGCTTTGAAGGTCAGTGACTGGCAGCTTCCAGACTATTTGCCTCTGACAAAAGCTGCCTCATCTATTTCATAATAATGCCCAGGTTAGAAACTCCAAAGACTTTTCATTGCCCAAATTATAATCTACTCTGCCTAGAATGACACTCAAGGCTTTCTATCATCTGACCAAATATTCTTTTATCTCTTACTTTCAAGTGGTTCCACCCAAACCACTTCCTCCTGGGCCATAAGCATGTCCTTCTGCTGCTGCACTTGGATTCATTCTTTGCCTGAACATCATCCCTACCAGGTTCTAAGTGTTTAAATTTTTACCATCCTCCTAAACTCAAATTCTGCCTCTTCTGTGAAACTTACTCTGATCCCTGAAATAATATAGAATCTCTTCATTCCCTAAAGTCTTAAAACTTCATTTGTTTTTTTTCTCATGACTTTCTCTCTGCTTTATTGTTTTCCACTTACTTGTGTAAGTAGATTTAATGTTTCCTTTCCTACCATACCTCAACTTTTTGAGGAGAGGATCCATGAATGACTTAACGCTCCCCAGAAACTTAGCAGAAAACAGTACACATGTGCAGATTCCATATTCTTCAGCCTGTTTAATGTATTAAATTGTTCTCTTTTGGATTTTTAAGACTCAAAGCTACTCAATCTCAAACTTAATTCAAAGATGTCCTCTCCCATCTCCACCCACAACTCAAGCACATCTTGAGTTTGGAATGGAGAGTGGTGATATGTGACCCAGTCCTGACACCCCTCCTTCCCTCTGTTCCTTCAGTTTGTGGGTCAAAAAAAGAAAAGAGAGAGGGGACCATAGACCCGAGTTTACTAGCCAAGACTGCAATCCACCCTTTGATGAGTGTCACTCCTCTTCCCACTAGACTGGCTGCATGGCAGGAACCCAAATGCTCACTTCCTCATGGACAGGGAAGCTCAAGTGAGAGGCACCATGGCAGCTTGTTTTGAACAGATCTCAGAAGAGATACAACCTTCCTGTCAGTCTTTCCCAAATTCCTCCCCGGCTTCTGCCAAATCTGGGTCATTTCTCTGTTTCTCACTGCTGGGCAGCTCTCTGAAGTGGGCTGTCAGCAGGATAGAAAAGCCAGCTACCTTCCATATGTTTCATCAATTTAATCAAACTCAACCTTTCTTGTCACGTTGAAGGTATATGTGCAAGCAGCTTCGTCTCCACCCTACTCTCAACATGGCTATCTCTTCAATTCCTCTATTCTTTGCCCTGGAATCCAAGGATAAATCAGTAATCCTCCTGGCTAATGGGCTACCCAACTGAGAAGTAAAATACCAGCCTCTCCCAGCCACCCTCATTCTTTCAGGCATCCCGATCTTTACCCAACAGGTGGATGATCAGCCTGGTTCTGTAAACAGCCTCTCAGTATGCCTGGGGCAGGTAGCGGTGAGGCTTAGGATTGAGAACAACTCTCCTTCCCTCAAATTTTGCCCTTACCCACCATTTTGAGATAACATTATAAACCATACTCAACATCCTATACAACATTATAAAGTATCTAAGTACCCACCCTGTACCCCTACTGAAAGTGCACAACAAAGCTATGCACTCATAGTAATAAACACTAACTTCTGAAACTGAATCTTAACACAACTGTATATCATTTGTTCTAATCACATTAATTAAGGATATTTGGCAACCAGCTACATAATTTTTTGGAAATTCAAATACATATGTATTGAGAAAATAAAGGTAGACCTAGAGAACTGAGCAGAAGGCAAAAGAGTTAGGTTTCCCCATCATCCTCAGCAAACTAACACAGGAATAGAAAACCAAACACAGCATGTTCTCACTCATAAGTGGGAGCTGAACAATGAGAACACCTGGACACAGGGAGGGTCTTTGGAGTCATTTGTTATTGATTTTAAATTAATATTTATTGATGACCTTTAGAACCTGGACTTCCAATCCTTCCATCTTTACATCCATTGACTTGATGTCTCCCTGACCCATGAAGAAATGAGAAGGAGAAGGGACATTTCAAAACGTTAATGCAGGTCAGTTGAGGTGGCTCACGCCTGTAATCCCAACACTTTGGGAGGTTAAGGCAGGCGGATCACCTGAGGTCAGGAGTTCAAGACCAGCCTGACCAACAAGGTGAAACCCCGTCTCTACAAAAATACAAAAAACAAACAAACAAACAAACAAACAAACAAAATAGCAAGGCATGATGCCAGATGTCTGTAATCCCAGCTACTTGGGAGGCTGAGGCAGGAGAATTGCTTGAACCTGGGAGGCGGAGGTTGCAGTGAGCCGAGATTACACCATTGCACTCCAGCCTCAGTGACAGAGCAAGACTCCCTCTCAAAAAATAAATGAAATAAAATGTTAATGCAATAATGAAACAAACATGTCCTCCTAAAGCTTAAACCAATTGCAGATGGAGATGCTACACACAAAGCCATGTTTAAATCTCTAGCTATGTCATCCTGTTGTTAATCAATATACCTACTGATGGGCCTTTATCTTAGATCACTTTTATTTACTGGCATTACTAGATTAACATTATTAACACTTCAGTTTAATAGCCTTCAGTCTAATTATTAAATACAATTTTCTACGTAAGATAATGCTCAACTTTTAACGCATTACTATCTTTGTTAAATGGCAGGAATTTCTTTTCTATGACTGGTGCTTTCTTGGGATGCGATCCACACATATTCAATATGTGCTGTCGAAGTGCTTTTGTGCACCTTTTTTTTTTTTTTTAAACAAAGGTCCGAGGTGTTACTTTTGTAAGTTTGGGTCTTATACAAATAGGCGACAAGAATATGCTGGTGGAAAGCCCAAAGTTTTCTAAATGTAGATGAGCACAGATTAAGAAAGCAGTAATTAATTTCCTTTGACCTCAAGCTGAAATTCCTTTCTAAAGCTGTCATAAAGAGAAAGAGGCCAGAGAGGAGAAGTGAGACTGTGTAACAATGCAATTAAACCCTTGTAATGAGGTCGGGCCTTGGACTTGTTGCAACTGATATCATTATAGCAATGAGAAGGCCCTATATGGATGTTGGGTTTTTTTGTTTTTTTTTTTTTTTAACTTCATGCCTTTTTGTGTGTGTGTTTAACTCTTTAACACCAGCTATGTGCTTTGCTGTAAGGGAAATATATAGGTATTATATACATACGCAAAAAACACAAATTACATTTTTTTATTCAGAAGGGACATTCCATTGGCTCAGGCAGGTGATGTTTTGTATGCAAAGCAGGAAAGTGTAAGGAGAGCAGAAAGAGCTCGGGATTAACAGTCAAGACAGTTAAGTTGTCTGTTGCATCATGGCTCTTAATTTACAGGTGTCTCCAATGAGCTGAGTCCTAAGTGCTAGGTTATAGGGCTCTGGTCTTGAGCCTTCTACTAAACAGCTGTGTGACCTGAGGCAGACCCCTAAATGTCTCTGAGCCTCAGCTCTCTCATTTCATCACGTGAAAATAATTCCATTTACTGTTTTTTTTTCTTTATGGTCTATCTTATAATTGATCAATTTGATCTAAATTGGCATGCTATTATGAATGTGTCAGTCTTATTCTCTCTGCAAATATTTATCTCTACTGAAGACAACTATATCTGTCTAAGACTTCTAGTAATTCTAATAAGCATCATATTGCTGTGGTTAAGACCATAAACTCTAAAGTCAGATTGACTTGGTTTAAAATCTGCTCTGTTATTAAGCAATGAGAGCTAGACAGGTTACTGAATTTTTCTCTGCTTTAATTTTCTTATCTATAAAATGGACACACTAATAGCATTTACTGCATAGGGCTGTCATGAAGATTCGATGAATTAATGGACAAACAGTGCTTTAAAGAGAGGTTGGACACATTGTATGGTCTCAATAAGGGTTAGCTCATATTATTTATCTAACCACTTCCATTCTTAGAAAATCTGAGAGTGACAGATTTCACTGAACTTCCTACAGAGAATCCTCCTGTTCCTGAAGTCAAGACATATGGAAAATACTCCTGTAGATTAGAAACGAAAAGCTTTGATCTCTACCTTGTATAATCAAGTTGCAAACCTCTCTTTTGGCTATAAAAACAGAACAGCCAACATTTTAAATTACATATGGTCTTAACTAGAAGGAAAATATATGAATGGAATAATTTTATTGACATGCTATAAATCAATAAATGCTGTGAAACACACAGTCAGAAAACATAAATGAGTAAATAATACTAGACATGACTGCCTGCCTTCCAGGAATGCTCACCTTCCCCCGCTACTTACTGCTAACCATGGGGTTTTCCAGGTTTCTGGATGTCCTCATTTATGAAGGGTTTATGCGGAATGTAAAGGAGCTTATAAACCCAAACAAACTGACAAAATTTTAGAACACAACAAAATTATTTAAAGAAGATAGGCAAACCTCAAGCAACGAAGGCGATTTAGTTACTCTGGTAGAATATAAAAATAATCTCATAGCTTCTAGGAAGCCATGAAGTAGGAAAAAAAATAAAGAGATTTTAGGTTGCATAGTTCTAATGTCTGACGAAAGGAAATGTAAAAATCCCTCCATTTCATCTTCTGCTTTTAAAGAAGTGTTTGTTAGTTGCATACTCACCACATACTGTGCACTGTGCTTGGTGCCAAGGTTATGAAGAATGAAGTCTAAGTTTGGCCTGCAAGAAGCTTGCAGTCTGCAGGCAAACTCCTTTCTGGCTGTGAATTCCAGGATGAAATAATTACAGGGATCTATATTAGAAGAATAAAATTATGGATAGATTCTTTAAACATTTTGCAAATGACATGAAATTTTATTCAAATGTTAATTAATTTTAGATTGCCTCTCTAAAACAGCTGTTATTATAACATTAAGTCTTAACTCCATCAAAACCATTTCACAATGAGCTAAGATAATGTGGGAATCAATCAGGGTCCAACCAGGAAAACAGAAACACTATGATTATTTTAAAACAGAAATAATACAGGGAGATTGTCTTACAGGCTATGGGAAAGCCTCAAAGTCCAACCGGAAATGGGTAAGCAGCTCCGGCGTTAGCAGAAACAGGAAGGCATTATTGCCCCAGGGCTGGACAGATAAAGGGAGAAAGTCTAGAACCTTGGAAGAATGACAGCTACCACTGGAGCTGTCCCTCAAAGCAGAAAAAGGGGGAAATAAATACCCGTGTTCCTCCGCTCCTCCTCCCAACTCCTTCTGCTGCCTCCCATTGGCTGAACTCAGCTAGAAGTCATCTGCCATGAGAACCAGTAAAATGCAGCCTGAGATACAGAACAGAGTGAGGAGAAGAGAAAGAAAGAACTGCAGGCCACTTGCTCCTGGGAATGGCACATCCTTACTTTCTGATTATCTTCCACAGGGAGGTCTTAGGTAACCGAGAGGTTCTCAATAGTGAATGAATCCATGTGGCTTTGGGATTATAGTCAATTTATGCTAGAGATTTTGTTATTTGAAGACTGTTCTCATTATTAATTAAAGAGGGATCCCACACTTTCGGTATCACACCTGGCAGTGTAGGGATAACCCGTTGTGAAAATGTAGAATGCTGGCCAGTATTGTCATCCAGGCACAAACCAGTTCTCTTCCACATCAATTTGGCCATTTTATTTTGTATGTATGTATGTATGTATGTATGTATGTATGTATGTATGTACTTATTTATTTGAGACAGGGTCTTGCTGTGTCACCTAGGCTAGAGTGAGTGGCATGATCGATCATAGCTCATTGCAGTCTCAACCTCTGGCCTCAAGCGATCCTCCCACCTCAGCCTCCTGAGTAGCTGGGACTATAGGTATGTGCCACCATGCCTGACAAATTTGTTTTTAATTTTTTGTACAGACTGGGCTCTCCCTATGTTGCCCAGGCTAGTCTTGAACTCCTGGGCTCAAGTGATCCTCCCACCTCAACCTCTCAAAGTCCTGGATTATAAGCGTGAGCCACTGTGCCCAGCCGGTTTCTCCTTGAAAAGGCATATTCATTCTAATCAAGTACTTGAAAAAACAGTAAGTTGGGATTCCAAGGTTTTGCATTATATATGGAGGAGAAGATGTTGACCTGAGAAAATTTAATAGTAATTATTTCTAATGTACCTCATTAGCCACTTATTCATATCAAGAAATTTATTGTGTTTCTGTATCATGTCAGATCTTGACAACACAGCAGAGGACATAATAGACATGGCCCTTGCTCCTATGAAGATTTTGGTCTAGAAACAGAGGTTGACTTTCAACAAATAATCACACATTTAACATTCAAATATATAATTACAAATTCTGATTAGAACCCTGGAGAAAAGTGTGCCATGAGAATTATAACAGAATACAGTTAGGCCATGAATCAAAAGAACATTTCTGTTCACCTGGGTGGATACTTATCTCTATAAAAATATTAAGGAAAAATTGTGAAAACCAGAAAAATCACCTGTAAATGTGTTTTTCTGACACAGTAACTTTTATTTTTAATGGTTTATTTTTAAGGGTTTTCTGACTTGAATTATTTTAAAGACAATACTGTTCTAAATTTACACTCTCAGCTTGTTTCAAAAATTATTTAAGGTTGGTATAGTTGCAATCATATTGAACTTACAATGTTATAATTCCAGTTTTAACCAAATATCATAATATATGTATCTATATATCTTCATACTTTATAAAATCATAACTTTTAAGTAATTTATTTAGCACATATTCCCTGAGACTCTAGCGAGTGCCAGGCCGTGAGCTCAATTCTGGCTCTAAGGCAAATGAAAAGTTGGGTGTGGTTTTTGCCCTCATAGGTCTCACACTCCAATAGGTGCACAAAATTTCAAAGACTTTTTGGGTCATAACTAATTTTCTCCCTATTAAGTTGTTTTCAATTATGCATCAATGCACAGTGCTTTTCCCTTCTATCTTCCCTCTCCATTCAGGAGGAATTCTTAAGACAGAGTCTATTGTATCCAAAGAGATGAACAATTTTATAATTCTTAATTATAGGTACAATTTATAAGACAATCACTAATGTATAGGAGCCTACAATCAATACTTCTAGAGTTGGGTTTCTTTCAATGGACACTGTACTTCATATACACAGTCCAACCATTGCTTTAAATTGAATTAACACATCTTTTTTTTTGATAGATACAAAATTTATTAAGAAGAAAATCTATCTCCTATGGGGGAAAACAATAATGGGACAGAGAAATATCTAAGAAGCTATCACATTTATAAAAATGTTTAAAGCAATATTTAGTGCATTTATTTCATACTGCTGAGTACAAAATGACCACAAATTTGGAATGTTAAAACATCATATATTTGTTATTACACGTTACCCATGAGTCAGGAGTCTAGGTACAGCTCAGCTGGACCCTTTGCTCAGGACTTCACAAGGTGCATTCAAGGTGTCTCTTAGGTTTAGATTTTTTTTTTTCTTTAGATAGAGTCTCTGATCGTCACCCAGGGTGGAGTGCAGTGGTGCTATCTTGGCTCATCACAACCTCCATCTCCCGGGTTCAAGAAATTCTCTTGCCTCAGCCTCCCGAGTAGCTGGGATTACAGGCACATACCACTGTGCCGGGCTAATTTTTGTAGTTTTGGTAGAGATAAGGGGTTTCACCATGTTGGCTAGGCTGGTCTTGAACTGCTGACCTCAACTGATCTGCCTGCCTTGGCCTCCCAAAGTGCTGAGACTACAGGTGTGAGCCACCACACCCAGCCTGCATCTTATTTGGGCTCAGGATTCTCTTTTCAAACTCATATTATTGGTGGCAGAATGTATTTCATTGTACCCAAGGCAGATTTCTTCTTTAAGGACAGCTTGGAGAGAGTCTTTGCCCTCTTGATCGTGCTTTATTTATTTATTTTTAATTATACTTTAAGTTTTAGGGTACATGTGCACAACGTGCAGGTTAGTTACATATGTATACATGTGCCATGTTGGTGTGCTCCACCCATTAACTCGTCATTTAACATTAGGTATATCTTCTAATGCTATGCCTCCCCCCTCCCCCCATCCCACAACAGGCCCCAGTGTGTGATGTTCCCCTTCCTGTGTCCATGTGTTCTTATTGTTCAATTCCCACCTAGGAGTGAGAACATGCAGTGTTTGGTTTTTTGTGCTTGCAATAGTTTGCTGAGACTGATGGTTTCCAGCTTCATCCATGTCCCTACAAAGGACATGAACTCTTCATTTTTTATGGCTGCACAGTACTCCGTGGTGTATATGTGCCACATTTTCTTAATCCAGTCTATCATTGTTGGACATTTGGGTTGGTTCCAAGTCTTTGCTATTGTGAATAGTGCTGCAGTAAACATACGTGTGCATGTGTCTTTATAGCAGCATGATTTATAATCCTTTGGGTATATACCCAGTAATGGGATGGCTGGGTCAAATGGTATTTCTAGTTCTAGATCCCTGAGGAATCGCCACACTGACTTCCACAATGGTTGAACTAGTTTACAGTCCCATCAACAGTGTAAAAATATTCCTATTTCTCCACATCCTCTCCAGCACCTGTTGTTTTCTGACTTTTTAATGATCGCCATTCTAACTGGTGTGAGATAGTATCTCATTGTGGTTTTGATTTGCGTTTCTCCGATGGCCAGTGATGATGAGCATTTTTTCATGTGCCTTTTGGCTGCATAAATGTCTTCTTTTGAGAAGTGCCTGTTCATATCCTTCACCCACTTGTTGATGGGGTTGTTTTTTCTTGTAAACTTGTTTGAGTTCTTTGTAGATTCTGGATACTAGCCCTTTGTCAAATGAGTAGATTGCAAAAATTTTCTCCCATTCTGTAGGTTGCCTGTTCATTCTGACAGTAGTTTCTTTTGCTGTGCAGAAGTACTTTAGTTTAATTAGATCCCATTAGTCAATTTTGGCTTTTGTTGCCATTGCTTTTGGTGTTTTAGACATGAAGTCCTTGCCCATGCCTATGTCCTGAATGGTATTGCCTAGGTTTTCTTCTACGGGTTTTATGGTTTTAGGTCTAACATTTAAACCTTTAATCCATCTTGAATTAATTTTAGTATAAGATGTAAGGAAGGGATCCAGTTTCAGCTTTCTATATATGGCTAGCCAGTTTTCCCAGCACCATTTATTAAATAGGGAATCCTTTCCCCATTTCTTGTTTTTGTCAGGTTTGTCAAAGATCAGATAGTTGTGGATATGTGGCATTATTTCTGACGGCTCTGTTCTGTTCCATTGGTCTATATCTCTGTTTTGGTACCAGTACCATGCTGTTTTGGTTACTGTAGCCTTGTAGTATAGTTTGAAGTCAGGTAGCGTGATGCCTCCAGCTTTGTTCTTTTGGCTTAGGATTGACTTGGCCATGGGGGCTCTTTTTTGGTTCCATATGAACTTTAAAGTAGTTTTTTCCAATTCTGTGAAGAAAGTCATTGGTAGCTTGATTGGGATGGCAGTGAATCTATAAATTACCTTGGGCAGTATGGCCATTTTCATGATATTGATTCTTCCTACCCATGAGCATGGAATGTTCTTCCATTTGTTTGTATCCTCTTTTATTTCATTGAGCAGTGGTTTGTAGTTCTCCTTGAAGAGGTCCTTCACATCCCTTGCAAGTTGGATTCCTAGGTATTTTATTCTCTTTGAAGCAGTTGTGAATGGGATTTCACTCATGATTTGGCTGTTTGTCTGTTATTGGTGTATAAGAATGCTTGTGAGTTTTGCACATTGATTTTGTATCCTGAGACTTTGCTGAAGTTGCTTATCAGCTTAAGGAGATTTGGGGCTGAGACAATGAGGTTTTCTAGATAGACAATCATGTCATCTGCAAACAGGGACAATTTGACTTCCTCTTTTCCTAATTGAATACCTTTTATTTCTTTCTCCTGCCTGATTGCCCTGGCCAGAACTTCCAACACTATGTTGAATAGGAGTGGTGAGAGAGGGCATCCCTGTCTTGTGCCAGTTTTCAAAGGGAATGCTTCAAGTTTTTGCCCATTCAGTATGATATTGGCTGTGGGTTTGTCATAAATAGCTCTTATTATTTTGAGATACGTCCCACCAATACCTAATTTATTGAGAGTTTTTAGCATGAAGGGCTGTTGAATTTTGTCAAAGACCTTTTCTGCATCTATTGAGATAATCATGTGGTTTTTGTCTTTGGCTCTGTTTATATGCTGGATTACATTTATTGATTTGCATATGTTGAACCAGCCTTGCATCCCAGGGATGAAGCCCACTTGATCATGCTGGATAAGCTTTCTGATGTGCTGCTGGATTCGGTTTGCCAGTATTTTATTGAGGATTTTTGCATTGATGTTCATCAGGGATATTGGTCTAAAATTCTCTTTTTTTGTTGTGTCTCTGCCAGGCTTTGGTATCAGGATGATGCTGGCCTCATCAAATGAGTTAGGGAGGATTCCCTCTTTTTCTATTGATTGGAATAGTTTCAGAAGGAATGGTACGAGCTCCTCCTTGTACCTCTGGTAGAATTCGGCTGTGAATCCGTCTGGTCCTGCACTTTTTTTGGTTGGTAAGCTATTAATTACTGCCTCAATTTCAGAGCCTGTTATTGGTCTATTCAGAGATTCAACTTCTTCCTGGTTTAGTCTTGGGAGAGTGTATGTGTCGAGGAATTTATCCATTTCTTCCAGATTTTCTAGTTTATTTGCGTAGAGGTGGTTATAGTATTCTCTGATGGTAGTTTGTATTTCTGTGGGATCGGTGGTGATATCCCCTCTATCATTTTTTATTGCATCTATTTGATTCTTCTCTCTTTTCTTCTTTATTAGTCTTGCTAGTGGTCTATCAATTTTGTTGATCCTTTCAAAAAACTAGCTCCTGGATTCATTGATTTTTTGAAGCGTTTTTTGTGTCTCTATTTCCTTCAGTTCTGCTCTGATCTACTATTTCTTGCCTTCTGCTAGCTTTTGAATGTGTTTGCTCTTGCTTCTCTAGTCCTTTGAATTCTGATGTTAGGGTGTCAATTTTAGATCTTTCCTGCTTTCTCTTGTGGGCATTTAGTGCTATAAATTTCCTTCTACACACTGCTTTGAATGTGTCCCAGAGATTCTGGTATGTTGTGTCTTTGTTCTTGTTGGTTTCAAAGAACATCTTTATTTCTGCCTTTATTTCGTTATGTACCCAGTAGTTATTCAGGAGCAGGTTGTTCAGTTTCCATGTAGTTGAGCAGTTTTGAGTGAGTTTCTTAATCCTGAGTTCTAGTTTGATTGCACTGTGGTCTGAGAGACAGTTTATTATAATTTCTGTTCTTTTACATTTGCTGAGGAGTGCTTTACTTCCAACTATGTGGTCAATTTTGGAATAGGCGTGGTGTGGTGCTGAAAAGAATGTATATTCTGTTGATTTGGCATGGAGAGTTCTGTAGATGTCTGTTAGGTCCGCTTGGTGCAGAGCTGAGTTCAATTCCTGGATATCCTTGTTAACTTTCTGTCTCATTGATCTGTCTAATGTTGACAGTGGGGGAATTAACACATCTTACTAGGAATGTGCCTTCATCCATTTTGGCTACTGTAATAGAATACCTGAGACTGGGCAACTCATAATAAACAGAAATTTATTTGGCTCACAGTTCTGGAGGCTGGGAGGTCCAAGAGCATGGCACCAGCATCTGGCAAGGGCCTTTATGCTGGTGTCATCCCATGGTTGAATGTAGATGGGCAAGCCATGGTGAGAGAGAGGGAGCAAGTGGGGGCCAAAGTTGCTTATTTTTTATTTGTGCACATATATGGAGTGCATGAGAAAACTTATTACATGTATATAATGCAAAGTAATCAAGTCAGGATATTCAGAGTGTCCATTACCCAAGTACATTTTTTGTTAAGGAGAGTCATCCTTCTCTGCTCGCACACATTGAACTTATTCTTTTTATATTACTGTGTGTACCCTTTAGCTCACTAACTCACCTCTCTTCTTCCTCCCTCTTTGTCCCTGCTCACCCTTCAAACTTGCTTTTATAACAAAGCCACTCTCTTGATAAATAACAGACCTACTCCTGCAATAATGACATTAATCCATTCATGAGATTAGAGCCCTCATGACCTAAACACTTCTTATTAGGCCCCACCTCCCAACAGTGTTGCATTGGGGATTAAGTTTCCAACACATGAACTTTGGGGGACACATTCAAATCATAGCAGAGTTTGTTCTTCTGTTTATTATTTGTTTCTCCTTCTAGAGTCTGTATGTTTCTTGTATATTGTTTTATCCCTAGCAGCTCACTGCTGAGCCTGGACCACAGTAGGTGCACAATAAATTTTTCAATGAATGAATGAGTGTAACCCCCGGAGCAGTAGTTTGCAACCTCAACCCCACATTAGAATCACCTGATGAGGTTTTCAAAATCCTAACACTCAGGCCACATACCACATCAGTTTGATCAGAATCTATGGGGGTGAGATCCAGGTGTCAGTCATTTTTAAAGTTTCCCATGTGATTCCAGTGTGCAGCCAAGGCTGAGAATCACTGCCCCAGAGCCTCCCTATTCAACATGTGATTCACAGACTTGCAGCATTAGCTTCCTTAAGGAAGCTGGTTAGAAATACAGACTTTCAGGCCCTACCGAGGCCTAATGCACCCAGATCTGCATTTTAACAAATTCTTCAGATGAAACTTAAATGTTTAAGAGGCACTGCACTAAATGTCTTTTCTCACAATTTTAAACCAACACTTCTGGCTGCTTCTTAAGACCATGCTCATTACTTGATACTAAAACCTTACCCTTGTATGAAAGAGATCTGTCTTCTTTATAAATGAGCAAGAAAACTACAAGTTGGCAATGCTCCAACAAAGGTTTGCTTTGCCAGGCTATTACATGTGTCTAAATCTCTGCCTGTTCTGAAAGGAAGAAAAAGGGCAAAGCAGTGATCTCCAAACTGCGAGAGCTAGAGTAGGAAGTTCCCACATGAAGCAAATGTGGACACTGAACACCAGAGAAAAGTCACAGCTGGAAATCCCATTGCATAGCCACGGTCTAAAAGTGAAGGGGTCCACAGACAGGCAGCTGAGCTGGTAAGAAGCCAGAGATATAGCTGTAAGAATTAGAGTAGAGTGCATGACCTGGGACCAAATAGGTTGACGAGAGGTCAGTCGTGAGCAGCCTGGGCAGAGACAGGCTGTGCAGTTTCTTATATAAATGAGAAGTATGAAAAAATGCAATAGAGACTGGCAGACTTGAATTTGAATGACAATGCTGCTCTTATAGAGACTGAGACAGTTATTCAACTTTTTTGATCCTCACCTGTAATCTGGGGATGATAAGTCTTACCTCCTAGGTATTGTGAAGATTAAAAGTGGCAATGCATGTAAATAGCTTAGTATCATGCCTGGCCCACAGGAACATCTCAACCAGTGGATGGTGTTATTAATTAATATCTTAAATCTTTTTCACAAACACATAACACTGAAAAAAACTCAAAAGATAAAGGTTGTTGTATTAGTCCCTTCTCATACTTCTATGAAGAGATACCAAAGACTGGGTAATTTATAAAGAAAAGAGGTTTAATTGGCTTACAGTTCCACATGGCTAGGGAGGCCTCATGTATTAGTCCATTCTTCCATTCTCACACTGCTAATATAGACACACCTGAGACTAGGTAATTTATAAAGGAAAGAGGTTTAATTGACTCACAGTTCAGTATGCCTGGGAGGCCTCAGGAAACTTACAATCACAGAGGGAGGGGAAGCAAACACATCCTTCTTCACATGGTAGCAGGAAAGAGAAGTGCTAAGCAAAGGGCAAAAAGCCCCTTAAAAAAAGCATCAGATCTCATGAGAACTCACTCACTATCATGAGAACAGCATGAGGGTAACCACCCCCCCAGGATTTAATTACGTCCCACAAGGCCCCTCCCACAATATGTGGGGATTATGGGAACTACAATTCAAGATGAGATTTGGGTGGGGAGGATACAGCCAAACCGTATCACCTCAGGAAACTTACAATTGTGATGGAAAGCGCCTCTTCACAGGGCAGCAGGAGAAAGAATGAGTACAAACAGGGGAAATGTCAGACACTTATAAAACCATCAAATCTTATGAGACTCACTCATTATCACAGCAACAGCATGGGGGGAAACTGCTCCCATGATCCAATTACCTACACCTGGTCCCACCTTTGACACATGGGGATTATTACAATTCAAGGTAAGATTTGGGTGGGAACATGGAACCAAACCATATCTGTTGTATTTATCATATTTTATGCCTTCTCTTCCTGTTCTTGTCCAAAGCAACCTAAAGAGAATTTAGTATTCCTTTGGGTGTTTGGTTAATTCCATCCAATGCCAGAGCTGGTTGTATTTTCTGAGATGGCCATGGCAAGATCTCCCATGTCACATACTCTTCTACTGTGATATTGACACTCCTTCCATCAGGATGACAGAATGGTGACTATGGCACAAGTGATGCTTTGTGACTTCCATGGCTAGGCCATTCAAGATGATGCCGCACTTGGGATGTTTGCACTCAGAATGCAGCACCAGGTTGTAAAGAAGTGGAGGCAATCACACAAATAGGCCACAGGTAGTTGTTTAGACTGATTCTCCAGGAAAGGCACAAGCCTTTCTTTATAAGTCAGCATCAACCTCCAGCCTGTGAGCAGGCAGGCCTTCACATGATTGCAGTTTTCAGTCTTCAAAACACTTCCAGCCTTTGCATCTTCCAAGGTGAGGCCAGACAGCATGCCCCTGCCTCCTCGTAGTCTTTCTGAATCCCTCACCCACAGAAACTGTTGAGCATAATAAAAAGCTGTTTCCTTATGCCATGAAGTTTGGAGTGGTTTGTTACATTTCAGTAGGTAACTGGAATACTGACTTTATATATTCTCCCAGGATTCAGGATTCCTATTGTTCCAGCTCTAACAGCCCTCTCTGATACCGCGCCTCGTCCCCCAGCAATAACTTATTCTCAGAATTGCATTTGACCACATACAACACAAACCTAACAAAAATTATTTTCTTTTATATTAACAAATCCCAAAGTAGACAATTCCAGGGATGTTGTGGTATCTCTATAATGCCAGCAGACTCAGGGACCTTCTACCTTTCCGCTCAGCAATTCTAAATATGTCTCGTTCACCCTTGTGGTTGTAAAACAGCTGTTCTACTGTATGAGTTAAGGCACAAATTCAGTTAAGGCAAAAAGAAAGGGGCAAGATCAAAGGAAAAGCCCATTGCTCTGTTCCCTTATATCTGGAAATAATAACTTTCTTGGGCACACCATGAGTAGGATTTCTTAGCCAAAACAGACATAGCCTCTCTCACCTGCAAAAGAGCCTGAGAAATTAATTTTCTTGAATGAGTACATTGCGAACCCAATCAAAATTGGAGAATCCTGCAAAGGATGGATAAGCTGACAACCAGTAACATGTGCAATAATTTTAAAATGGGAAAATTAATAGGAGGGCCCTTTGAGGAGTGGAAGATGGGAGGAGGGCCATGATGCTTGCTGGGCCTTGCTGTGCAGAACATGAGAGGAACAAGGATATGGGGTTTAAGGCCAAGGGGTCATACGTTCAAGTCACCACCAGGTCTTGCAGGACAGTTCTCTGGATGGCCTTGGACTGACCCAGTTTCCCTGCCTTTCTGGCTTGTAGTTCTTAAGAGTAACTGTAGGATGTACTTGGAATGCAAAATCCTGGGATAGGGAGGAACAACTGGAATAGCCCAGGCTCTGTCCCAGTGCCCTTTAATGCTTTCACCCAGAATTTCAAGTGATTTCCAAACTATAAACCCCAGGACAGGCTGCTTTCCAGCATGCCTTGGCTGCGGTGCAAGTGGGGCACATACAGATAAGACTCCATTAGCCCTGAGCAGCTTTCCTGAGTCTGGAGGACACGCTCACAATGAATCTTAGGCTTCTGCTGTCCCTGGCTGCTTGTCTGTAAGTAATAAACATGCTTTACATAACTTGTGTCTGAGCCTGCTTCACCAGACTCAGGCAAGTAGATAGCCAGTGTGCAGTGAACCTGTTTTACAGACCTGTTTCCACCACTGTAAAGTAGACATTACAGGAGTATTTCTATAACAAGGCTGTTGAAAAGATGAAATGAGAAGACCCATATGAAAAACACCATAAGTATATACATAAAATACATATAGTACTATATATATAGTATAATATATATTGCATATTTAAATATATAAATATATAACATATTTAAATATATATTACATATTTAAATACATATATTATATATTTAAATATATTTATATATTATATATGTATTATATATGATATATTTGTTTAAAATATAAATAAATTTTTTAATTGAGCTCTTTTTCCAGTATTTGATTGTGATACGAGTTGGGCAAATTCCAAGTATTTGCCCTCCTGTTTTTCTTTTTTATATAATTCCTGTGCCTTTAGAGTCCTGATTCTGATTACTAGAATCTGGAGTCAAGAGCCCACCTTAGCTTTCACAGCCCAGGTGTCTATGGGATGGGAAGGCTCTTGACAATGGAAGAACCAGCAATGCCGCAGACTAGTGTAGGTGAATGGAGGGGCAAAGCAAACACTAAGTAACATATATCAGTTATTATATGTTCCATATGACAAAGGCTTCCTAATGTATAGTCAGTTTCACTGATTTGTAGTAATTTATATATTTTTAAAAATATATTATCTATTGCTACTTTTTTAATTAATTAATTAATTAATTTATTTTTATTATTATTATACTTTAAGTTTTAGGGTACATGTGCACATTGTGCAGGTTAGTTACATATGTATACATGTGCCATGCTGGTGTGCTGCACCCACTAACTCGTCATCTAGCATTAGGTATATCTCCCAATGCTATCCCTCCCCCCTCCCCGCACCCCACAACAGTCCCCAGAGTGTGATGTTCCCCTTCCTGTGTCCATGTGATCTCACTGTTCAATTTCCACCTATGAGTGAGAATATGCGGTGTTTGGTTTTTTGTTCTTGCGACAGTTTACTGAGAATGATGGTTTCCAATTTCATCCATATCCCTACAAAGGACATGAACGCATCATTTTTTATGGCTGCATAGTATTCCATGGTGTATATGTGCCACATTTTCTTAATCCAGTCTATCATTGTTGGACATTTGGGTTGGTTCCAAGTCTCCCTCCTGCATCGCCAAGTCAATCCTAAGCCAAAAGAACAAAGCTGGAGGCATCACACTACCTGACTTCAAACTATACTACAAGGCTACAGTAACCAAAACAGCATGGTACTGGTACCAAAACAGAGATATAGATCAATGGAACAGAACAGAGCCCTCAGAAATAACGCTGCATATCTACAACTATCTGATCTTGGACAAACCTGAGAAAAACAAGAAATGGGGAAAGGATTCCCATTTAACAAATGGTGCTGGGAAAACTGGCTAGCCATATGTAGAAAGCTGAAACTGGATCCCTTCCTTACACCTTATACAAAAATCAATTCAAGATGGATTAAAGACTTAAACGTTAGACCTAAAACCATAAAAACCCTAGAAGAAAACCTAAGCATTACCATTCAGGACACAGGCACGGGCAAGGACTTCATGTCTAAAACACCAAAAGCAATGGCAACAAAAGACAAAACTGACAAATGGGATCTAATTAAACTAAAGAGCTTCTGCACAGCAAAAGAAACTACCATCAGAGTGAACATGCAACCTACAAAATGGGAGAAAATTTTCACAACCTATTGTTACTTTTAATGCAACTAATTTGCAAATCAATAAGCCATTCACAGAAAATAAAGTTTTTATTAAAGGTCAAAAAAAGAAAAAAGAAAAACACATAAACACTTTTTAAGCAAGCTAGTTCCGTCTTTTCCACTGTATGCCTCAAGTCATGGCCCAGAGGGCAAAGGTTAAGTCGAAATCACCTTCATTTTGCAACTGCCAAGGTTTTGTGGTGCTGAATTTCAGAACTTAAAGGAAGACTGAAACCCAACAATAAAGTATCCTAGACCTGAGAAAGCCTAACTGCAGATGGAATGAGAGACTTCCCTATATCCTGAATCTCACACCAGAGTATCTCATACCAGATTGCCACAGTGATTGCACTCAGGTCTTTCTGCACATTTTTAAAAGTAAAAATTGCTTACTATTAGATCAAGCCAACTTCTACTCTATAAACTGGCTACTGAACTGGGTAATGTTCCCATTCAAGACAATAAATTCCAAAAATAAGAGTCATTAAAAATAAATGGGAGATTTTCAGTTGAATGGCTCTAGACACCAGCTTAACTGAACTAGAAAAGGAAATAGAGTCTCCCCAGCAGCCTGCTTCTTGGTGAAGACAGAAACTATAAGAGCAAGAGGAAAAAAAACTTTGCTTCAGCACTCTGACTTCTGCTAGTGTGAGAATGAAAAGATATGAGATAGTAAGAAATCCTGTGAAACTTCCAAATTCTGAAAAATGGAGTCCTCTCTAATCACACCACAACTGCAGAACGATCCCCACCTTGAAGAGAAACTCTGGAAGACTTGCTTTTAACTTAGTAACTCCAGGAGTAGACAATTGCTTTCGGGTCTCTTCTCCATCTTTGACTGAAATGAAAGGTACCATCAAGCCATCAAGCATTTATGATTTAACACTCCTCTGTGAAAGGTTTCTTTTACATTTCAGATATTCAGAGTCCTCCTTAGGTCCTTGTCAGTTGACCCTTTGCCGCAAAACAAGCGATAAGGCTTAATACTATGATTAGTATTCCAGGAAGTAATGAATGACTCTGAGATGTAAATGGACAAGACATGCACCTTCTATTTTGTAAAATCATTATCCAGCCTAATCATTATCTTCAGGACTCTTTTTGATTGATTGAGAAAGGGAAAATAGAATCTGAGAATTGTCTTTCAGATCTAAATTCAAGTTGCAGAGACCAAAAACAAGGTCTCTCTTTCAGTGGAAATGGCAAAAAGCCATTCTATTTTGATGTGCTTGAGGCTAGTTTACAAGCATTCGGTTTCACTTTCTGCTTTTGTTCACTGGCAACTAATTACAACTCAGTGAGGGGCAAGGTAGAGCTCCTCTACTTCTAAGTTATTATTTGAAGGGTCAATATATATTGTAAATCCAAAAGGAGTCTTTCCTCCTCCAACAGGCCTGCCCCAGCATTACAGTATGAAGAACTTCAAGGGTGGAAAGAGGCTTGTTTTTTTTTTTTTTTTCTTTTTTTCTCAGTTAACTATAGGTTTTTCATACCTTAATATTTTGGCCGCTGGAAAAATGGAAAACAGCAGTGTTAAAATGTTGTTTTACTGGACCCAGATTAAGCTGGTTCAAACTACTTTTCCTTTATCATTCTTACCTGGAGATACTTGGTTTATTTCATTTTTTATTTCTGTAAAAAACTAGAACTAGAGTTTTCAGGAAATAAGAAATTAATATAATCATGGAAGTAATACAGTGTCCTTGGATAAGGTCTTAACTATGTCCAGAATAGTTTTTCTTTGGTAATAGGTAAGATTACTAGGGAAGTTATCGTATCTCTCCTTACTCATTATTTAGTGGTTCCCTCTATTTTACCTGTTGCATGAGAGGTAAACCCAAATAATTCCCAGAATAACAAAATGTGTGCTATTTATATGCATGCATTATGAAGTTACTTTCTGTTTTCTGACAGTACACTGGAGGATCTTGTGCCCAGGACACGAAGAAATAGAGAATATAAAGTACAAAAAATATACAAGTAACCCACTTGATGTATTCACAGACTTGTCAAACTCTAAGACTTTTTTTATTACTTTGAAGCTGGAAACCATCATTCTCAGCAAACTAACACAGGAAGAGAAAACCAAACACCACATATTCTCACTCATAACTGGGAGTTGAACAATGTGAACACATGGACACAGGGAGGGGAACATCACACACTGGGGCTTGTCGGGGGGTGGCGGGCTAGGGGAGGGGATAGCATTAGGAGAAATACCTAATGTAGATGACAAATTGATGGGTGTAGCAAACCACCATGGCACGTGTATACCTATGCAACAAACCTGCACATTCTGTACATGTATCCCAGAACTTAAAGCATAATTTTAAAAAAAGGCAGAGAAGAAAAATAGAAATACTGCAAGTATTACATGGGAATTATCAAGGAGAAGCACAGAAAAAAATAGGTTGCCATCCTATAAGAAGTTTGCAGCAATGGCATTGTTCAGGTAGCCTGGATTCGGAGAACACAAAGACAAAGAGAAAATGACTCAAGGGGAGGTTGAGGAGACAGTCATGGACCCATGACATTTTATGTGGTTCCAGAAAACACCATGGTAGTGACCAAAGCCAGAGTGGTTAAACTCAGTGCTTGCTCTTAAATCGCTGCTTGTTGAAAACTTCTGGCCCCATTTCAGATACCACCTTCTACAAAAGCCTGTTCCATAATCTCCAGTTGGGATCATTCAAGCCCTCCTTCACAACTCCATATTTTCATTGTACTTTCCCAACTTGCATTATGATTTTACGATGCTTCTGTCCTTGTATCTTGTGGTGCAGGCATTATATCATGTCATAACCCACATCTACTGAGCATCAATTATATGCTAGATTAAGCTTGTCCAACCTGCAGCCCGTGGGCCACATGTAGCCCAGGACAGCTTTGAATGTGGCCCAATACAAATTCATAAACTTTCTTAAAACATTATGAGGTTTTTTTTTGCAATTTCTTTTTTAGTTAGCCAGCTATCATTAGTATATATCATACTATATATATATCATATATATATATATATACACATATATATCAGCTATCGTTAGTGTTCGTGTATTTTATGTGTGACCCGAGAAAATTCTTCTTCTTCCAATGTGGCCCAGGGAAGCCAAAAGATTGGGCAATCCTGTGCTAGATAATGCAACGGAAACCAGGGATAGAATGATGAACAAGATTGAGATGGCCTGTGCTCTTGGGAAGTTTCTAGTCTATTGGGGAAAGCAGACAGAAGTAAGCAAACAAATAATTACCAACTAATTGAAGCTGATGTAACATGCAGTGTTCTAACAGATATCAATAGCTATTCATAAAATATAAATAAATATAATTTACCTACTTATATGTTTCTTTGTAAACACAATTAGCAAACCCATTTTTAGGCACAATGTTTAATAAGACTAGTGGTCATACCCTCAAGGTCTAGCTGGTGACTTAATCCCAGCCCTGTCGAAGCGGACACCATTTCTCGGTTGTGCTATGCTTCCCCGTGGGTTTCTTGTTTCTCAACTTGCATTCAGCTGTGAGCAGCTCTCATCATAGAAGAGGGGGCTTCAGTGCGGGTTGCATGAAACCTCTTCATCAGAATAGCAGTCGGTGTATTATTTGATGAGTTTAACTCTTGCCCCCAATATCTTGCAGTGCTCCTGGCTGTAATTCATATTTCTTATGTCTTGCTTGTTCAGGTTGATTTCACCTGTTCATTATTCGAATCCAGTACTTTCACTTCATTATTCCAACAGTGTTTCCCTCCCCTTCTCATTTCCAATTGTTTTCTTTTCTTTTTTTTTCAATATTCCCCATCCATTTTCATATAGGAATTTCATTTCCATCTCAGAATCTATTTGAACTCTACTCTAATGTTTCATTAGCATGTCATCTCTGGTTTTTCTGAGTTCTCTTACATGATTCAGACATTTTAAAAACTTTTAAAACTCTAAGTTAATAAGTGCTTGCAATGCATACAATTCTTCAATTAAGAAAATTAACTCTCATAAATGCATATGATATAGTAATGCATTGCATTAGATACAAAATAAATACTTCTTCAATGTTACCTGAAGTTTAATTTAAAAATACTAAGTAGATAAATGTTCTTAAATTCCTATCATTTATGTAAATAGTCACTACCTTCTTGCTCATCTCTGAGTTAATGTTAACACTTAGAAATTACCATAACTGATGTCTCTAGTTCATCAGATGCTACACGTTCATTGGCTGGGCAGTGGTTCTCAACTGTGATAGCACATTACAGTCATCTAATTCAAACAACACTGTCACCCATTCTCCATTCCAGAGAAATAAAAAAATAATATCTTTGTGTGGTTCTATAGCAATGGTATTTTGTAAAAGTTCCCAGGTGATCTTAATATGCAGCCAGGAACAAAAACCACCACCACCAAAAAACTAAATAAATAAATAAATAAATAGCCCGGGTAAATCTTGGAGAAGCACATAGAAATATTTTGAATATACAGCACTGGACGGGTGCAGTGGTGCATGCCTGTGCTAGCTACTTTGTGTGGCTGAGGCGGGAGGATTGCTTGAGCCCAGGAGTTTGAGACCAGACTGGACAAGATGGTAAGAAGCTATCTCCATTTTAAAAAAAAATACAGCATATGATAAATTCTAGGAAGAAACCACAACAACAACGAGACTGGCTGTTATAGATGTATTAATTTTCTGTCTTTTCTGATGTTTTGATATTTGGGGCCTAGCTGATCCTGAAGAGACTGTGCCTTCCATGGCTAGCCAAATTTTACAGAGAGTAAAGGACTCACCTGCAAGTGTGCCTGTCATGTGCAAAGCAACCAATCCAAAGCCCATTCCCCTCCACTACCTCCTTCATCTGGCTCTTTCACTCCAGGTCACTATCCATCAGCCAGGTACACTACAAATAGGAACAGCATTCACGCTCCAGAGCCCCAAAATTATTCAAGCTAGCCAAACCTAAGCCTGCTCACCCTGCCTGGCCTTGACTTTCCCGTAAAAACCACAATAAAAGTTCTTGCCCCAGGGGGAGGAGCCAAGATGGCCGAATAGGAACAGCTCCGGTCTACAGCTCCCAGCGTGAGCAACGCAGAAGACGGGTGATTTCTGCATTTCCATCTGAGGTACCGGGTTCATCTCACTAGGGAGTGCCAGACAATGGGCGCAGACCAGTGGGTGCGCGCACCGTGCGCGAGCCGAAGCAGGGCGAGGCATTGCCTCACCTGGGAAGCGCAAGGGGTCAGGGAGTTCCCTTTCCGAGTCAAAGAAAGGGGTGACGGACGCACCTGGAAAATCGGGTCACTCCCACCCGAATATTGCGCTTTTCAGACCGGCTTAAAAAACGGCGCACCACGAGACTATATCCCACACCTGGCTCAGAGGGTCCTACGCCCACGGAATCTCACTGATTGCTAGCACAGCAGTCTGAGATCAAACTGCAAGGCGGCAGCGAGGCTGGGGGAGGGGCGCCCGCCATTGCCCAGGCTTGCTTAGGTAAACAAAGCAGCCGGGAAGCTCGAACTGGGTGGAGCCCACCACAGCTCAAGGAGGCTTGCCTGCCTCTGTAGGCTCCACCTCTGGGGGCAGGGCACAGACAAACCAAAAGACAGCAGTAACCTCTGCAGACTTAAATGTCCCTGTCTGACAGCTTTGAAGAGAGCAGTGGTTCTCCCAGCACGCAGCTGGAGATCTGAGAACGGGCAGACTGCCTCCTCAAGTGGGTCCCTGACCCCTGACCCCCGAGCAGCCTAACTGGGAGGCACCCCCCAGCAGGGGCACACTGACACCTCACACAGCAGGGTATTCCAACAGACCTGCAGCTGAGGGTCCTGTCTGTTAGAAGGAAAACTAACAAACAGAAAGGACATCCACACCAAAAACCCATCTGTACATCACCATCATCAAAGACCAAAAGTAGATAAAACCACAAAGATGGGGAAAAAACAGAACAGAAAAACTGGAAACTCTAAAACGCAGAGCACCTCTCCTCCTCCAAAGGAACGCAGTTCCTCACCAGCAACGGAACAAAGCTGGATGGAGAATGATTTTGACGAGCTGAGAGAAGAAGGCTTCAGACGATCAAATTACTCTGAGCTACAGGAGGACATTCAAACCAAAGGCAAAGAAGTTGAAAACTTTGAAAAAAATTTAGAAGAATGTATAACTAGAATAACCAATTCAGAGAAGTGCTTAAAGGAGCTGATGGAGCTGAAAACCAAGGCTCGAGAACTACGTGAAGAATGCAGAAGCCTCAGGAGCCGATGCGATCAACTGGAAGAAAGGGTATCAGCAATGGAAGATGAAATGAATGAAATGAAGCGAGAAGGGAAGTCTAGAGGAAAAAGAATAAAAAGAAATGAGCAAAGCCTCCAAGAAATATGGGACTATGTGAAAAGACCAAATCTACGTCTGATTGGTGTACCTGAAAGTGATGCGGAGAATGGAACCAAGTTGGAAACTACTCTGCAGGATATTATCCAGGAGAACTTCCCCAATCTAGCAAGGCAGGCCAACATTCAGATTCAGGAAATACAGAGAACGCCACAAAGATACTCCTCCAGAAGAGCAACTCCAAGACACATAATTGTCAGATTCACCAAAGTTGAAATGAAGGAAAAAATGTTAAGGGCAGCCAGAGAGAAAGGTCGGGTTACCCTCAAAGGGAAGCCCATCAGACTAACAGCGGATTTCTCGGCAGAAACCCTACAAGCCAGAAGAGAGTGGGGGCCAATATTCAACATTCTTAAAGAAAAGAATTTTCAACCCAGAATTTCATATCCAGCCAAACTAAGCTTCATAAGTGAAGGAGGAATAAAATACTTTACAGAGAAGCAAATGCTGAGAGATTTTGTCACCACCAGGCCTGCCCTAAAAGAGCTCCTGAAGGAAGCGCTAAACATGGAAAGGAACAACCGGTACCAGCCGCTGCAAAATCATGCCAAAATGTAAAGACCATCGAGACTAGGAAGAAACTGCATCAACTAATGAGCAAAATCACCAGCTAACATCATAATGACAGGATCAAATTCACACATAACAATATTAACTTTAAATGTAAATGGACTAAATGCTCCAATTAAAAGACACAGACTGGCAAGTTGGATAAAGAGTCAAGACCCATCAGTGTGCTGTATTCAGGAAACCCATCTCACGTGCAGAGACACACATAGGCTCAAAATAAAAGGATGGAGGAAGATCTACCAAGCAAATGGAAAACAAAAAAAGGCAGGAGTTGCAATCCTAGTCTATGATAAAACAGACTTTAAACCAACAAAGATCAAAAGAGACAAAGAAGGCCATTACATAATGGTAAAGGGATCAATTCAACAAGAGGAGCTAACTATCCTAAATATATATGCACCCAATACAGGAGCACCCAGATTCATAAAGCAAGTCCTGAGTGACCTACAAAGAGACTTAGACTCCCACACATTAATAATGGGAGACTTTAACACCCCACTGTCAACATTAGACAGATCAACGAGACAGAAAGTCAACAAGGATACCCAGGAATTGAACTCAGCTCTGCACCAAGCGGACCTAATAGACATCTACAGAACTCTCCACCCCAAATCAACAGAATATACATTTTTTTCAGCACCACACCACACCTATTCCAAAATTGACCACATAGTTGGAAGTAAAGCTCTCCTCAGCAAATGTAAAAGAACAGAAATTATAACAAACTATCTCTCAGACCACAGTGCAATCAAACTAGAACTCAGGATTAAAAATCTCACTCAAAGCCGCTCAACTACATGGAAACTGAACAACCTGCTCCTGAATGACTACTGGGTACATAACGAAATGAAGGCAGAAATAAAGTTGTTCTTTGAAACCAACGAGAACAAAGACACAACATACCAGAATCTCTGGGACGCATTCAAAGCAGTGTGTAGAGGGAAATTTATAGCACTAAATGCCCACAAGAGAAAGCAGGAAAGATCCAAAATGGACACCCTAACATCACAATTAAAAGAACTAGAAAAGCAAGAGCAAACACATTCAAAAGCTAGCAGAAGGCAATAAATAACTAAAATCAGAGCAGAACTGAAGGAAATAGAGACACAAAAAACCCTTCAAAAAATCAATGAATCCAGGAGCTGGTTTTTTGAAACGATCAACAAAATTGATAGACCACTAGCAAGACTAATAAAGAAAAAAAGAGAGAAGAATCAAATAGACACAATAAAAAATGATAAAGGGGATATCACCACCGATCCCACAGAAATACAAACTACCATCAGAGAATACTACAAACACCTCTACGCAAATAAACTAGAAAATCTAGAGGAAATGGATACATTCCTCGACACATACACTCTCCCAAGACTAAACCAGGAAGAAGTTGAATCTCTGAATAGACCAATAACAGGAGCTGAAATTGTGGCAATAATCAATAGTTTACCAACCAAAAAGAGTCCAGGACCAGATGGATTCACAGCTGAATTCTACCAGAGGTATAAGGAGGAACTGGTACCATTCCTTCTGAAACTATTCCAATCAATAGAAAAAGAGGGAATCCTCCCTAACTCATTTTATGAGGCCAGCATCATTCTGATACCAAAGCTGGGCAGAGACACAACCAAAAAAGAGAATTTTAGACCAATATCCTTGATGAACATTGATGCAAAAATCCTCAATAAAATACTGGCAAACCGAATCCAGCAGCACATCAAAAAGCTTATCCACCATGATCAAGTGGGCTTCATCCCTGGGATGCAAGGCTGGTTCAATATACGCAAATCAATAAATGTAATCCAGCATATAAACAGAGCCAAAGACAAAAACCACATGATTATCTCAATAGATGCAGAAAAAGCCTTTGACAAAATTCAACAACCCTTCATGCTAAAAACTCTCAATAAATTAGGCATTGATGGGATGTATTTCAAAATAGTAAGAGCTATCTATGACAAACCCACAGCCAATATCATACTGAATGGGCAAAAACTGGAAGCATTCCCTTTGAAAACTGGCACAAGACAGGGATGCCCTCTCTCACCACTCCTATTCAACATAGTGTTGGAAGTTCTGGCCAGGGCAATCAGGCAGGAGAAGGAAATAAAGGGTATTCAATTAGGAAAAGAGGAAGTCAAATTGTCCCTGTTTGCAGACGACATGATTGTTTATCTAGAAAACCCCATTGTCTCAGCCCAAAATCTCCTTAAGCTGATAAGCAACTTCAGCAAAGTCTCAGGGTACAAAATCAATGTACAAAAATCACAAGCATTTTTATACACCAACAACAGACAAACAGAGAGCCAAATCATGAGTGAACTCCCATTCACAATTGCTTCAAAGAGAATAAAATACCTAGGAATCCAACTTACAAGGGATGTGAAGGACCTCTTCAAGGAGAACTACAAACCACTGCTCAAGGAAATAAAAGAGGATACAAACAAATGGAAGAACATTCCATGCTCATGGGTAGGAAGAATCAATATCGTGAAAATGGCCATACTGCCCAAGGTCATTTACAGATTCAATGCCATCCCCATCAAGCTACCAATGACTTTCTTCACAGAATTGGAAAAAACTACTTTAAAGTTCATATGGAACCAAAAAAGAGCCCGCATCGCCAAGTCAATCCTAAGCCAAAAGAACAAAGCTGGAGGCATCACACTACCTGACTTCAAACTATACTACAAGGCTACAGTAACCAAAACAGCATGGTACTGGTACCAAAACAGAGATATATATCAATGGAACAGAACAGAGCCCTCAGAAATAACGCCGCATACCTACAACTATCTGATCTTTGACAAACCTGAGAAAAACAAGCAATGGGGAAAGGATTCCCTATTTAATAAATGGTGCTGGGAAAACTGGCTAGCCATAAGTAGAAAGCTGAAACTGGATCCCTTCCTTACACCTTGTACAAAAATCAATTCGAGATGGATTAAAGATTTAAACGTTAGACCTAAAACCATAAAAACCCTAGAAGAAAACCTAGGCATTACCATTCAGGACATAGGCGTGGGCAAGGACTTCATGTCCAAAACACCAAAAGCAACGGCAACAAAAGACAAAATTGACAAATGGGATCTAATTAAACTAAAGAGCTTCTGCACAGCAAAAGAAACTTCCATCAGAGTGAACAGGCAACCTACAACATGGGAGAAAATTTTCGCAACCTACTCATCTGACAAAGGGCTAATATCCAGAATCTACAATGAACTCAAACAAATTTACAAGAAAAAAACAAACAACCCCATCAAAAAGTGGGCGAAGGACATGAACAGACACTTCTCAAAAGAGGACATTTATGCAGCCAAAAAACACATGAAAAAATGCTCATCATCACTGGCCATCAGAGAAATGCAAATCAAAACCACAATGAGATACCATCTCATACCAGTTAGAATGGTGATCATTAAAAAGTCAGGAAACAACAGGTGCTGGAGAGGATGTGGAGAAATAGGAAAACTTTTACACTGTTGGTGGGACTGTAAACTAGTTCAGCCATTGTGGAAGACAGTGTGGCGATTCCTCAAGGATCTGGAACTAGAAATACCATTTGACCCAGCCATCCCATTACTGGGTATATACCCAAAGGACTATAAATCATGCTGCTATAAAGACACATGCACACATATGTTTATTGCGGCATTATTCACAATAGCAAAGACTTGGAACCAACCCAAATGTCCAACAATGATAGACTGGATTAAGAAAATGTGGCACATATACACCGTGGAATACTATGCAGCCATAAAAAATGATGAGTTCATGTCCTTTGTAGGGACATGGATGAAATTGGAAACCATCATTCTCAGTAAACTATCGCAAGAACAAAAAACCAAACACCGCATATTCTCACTCATAGGTTGGAATTGAACAATGAGATCACATGGACACAGGAAGGGGAATATCACACTCTGGGGACTGTTGTGGGGTGCGGGGAAGGGGGAGGGATAGCATTGGGAGATATACCTAATGCTAGATGACGAGTTAGTGGGTGCAGCGCACCACCATGGCACATGTATACATATGTAACTAACCTGCACAATGTGCACATGTACCCTAAAACTTAAAGTATAATAAAAATAAAAAAAAAAAAGTTCTTGCCCACACATTCTCCTGGCTCCCTCTGCCCCCGACCAACCCTGGTACTTCCCCCTGTTGCCACACATGGCATGCCATGCCTCCTGTTTCTAGTAGTCTTTAAATATAAAAAAACTTCTTCTTTGATAATAGTCATTTCTGTATCTGTATGTCTTACCATACCTGATAAAAAAAAAATCCAAGGTACTTTTAAAAATAATAGAGCTTTCTCAGAAAAGGTGATAATTACACTGACACTTGAAGATTGTAAGGGAAATAGGAAGAGCTTAGAAAGAGAAGGTACAGGCCAGGCGCAGTGGCTTACGCCTGTAATCCCAGCACTTTGGGAGGCCAACGTGAATGGATCACCTGAGATCAGGAGTTTAAGACCAGCCTGGCCAACATGGCGAAACCTGGTCTCTACTAAAAATACAAAAGTTAGCCAGGCATGGTGGCACACACCTGTAATCCCAGCTACTTGGGAGGCTGAGGCAGGAGAAACACTTGATCCTGGGAGGCAGAGGTTGCAGTGAGCTGAGATTGCGCCATTGCACTCCAGCCTGGGCAACAGAGCAAGACAAAGAAAGAAAGGAAAGAGAGAAAGAGAGGAAGGGAGGAAGGAGAAGAGAAGAGTAGAGAAGAGAAGAGAAGAGAAGAGAAGAGAAGAGAAGAGAAGGAGCAAGAAGATACTGAGAGAGCCCCACAAGCCAATATTCTGGAAATTGGCAAGGACTTGGCTGAATCCAAGCAACTGGGAAAGAGACTAGCAATGAAAGTGGTCAGGAAGGAAGAAGCTAAATCACTGGGGTAATGTGTGACCTTATTCAAGGCTTGGTATGGGAAAGTATATGACATTTCTGATTAACCAGTTCAGAGTAGCTTACATTTCTCTTATTTAAGAAAACATTTGGCAGGGCGCAGTGGCTCACACCTGTAATTCCAGCACTTTAGGAGGCTGAGGCGGGCAGATCACGAAGTCAAGAGATCAAGACCATCCTGGCCAACATGGTGAAACCCCAGCTCTACTAAAAATACGAAAATTAGCTGGGCATGGTGGCAGGCGCCTGTAGTCCCAGCTACTCGGGAGGCTGAGGCAGGAGATCACTTGAACCCAGGAGGCGGCGGTTGCAGTTAGCCGAGATTGCACCATTGCACTCCAGCCTGGTGACAGAGTGAGACTCCATCTCAAAAAAAAAAAAAAAAAGAAAGAAAAAAGAAAACATTGCTGATTCCCTGTTCCATACAAAGCTCAGAGCTAGATGGCACAAGAAAACAAACAAAAATGACATAGTCTCTCTTTAAGTTGTTGAATGTACTAGAAGAGACAGATAAGCAATTAACTCCAATTTAATGGAGAGGTGAGGCTAAATTTGTTGATTAGAACTCTGGAGCCCAGCACAGTGGCTCACACTTGTAATTCCAACACTTTGGAAGGCCAAGGAGGGCAGATTGCTTGCTGTCAGGAGTTCAAGACCAGCCTGGTCAACATGGCAAAATCCTATCTCTACAAAAAATACAAGAATTAGTCAGGTGTGGTGGTGTGTGCCTGTAGTCCCAGCTACTTGGGAGGCTGAGCTGGGAGAATGGCTTGAGCCCAGGAGGTGGACGTTGCAATGAGTAAAGATCATGCCACTGCACTCCAGCCTGAGCAACACAGCCAGACCCTGTCTCAAAAAAAAATAAAAGTAGAACTCTGGAGTTTCAAATTTTTATGTGTGAACATTAAGGTTTTAGTAAGCAAAGGCTGCATCTACAGTCTTATCGTTATTGTTTTGATCTAAAATTGTATCCAGTTTTGCCTACTTGATAGGTTAAGGTTCTCTAGAATGATTCTTTTTCTTCCTGTATTTCACAGAGGTTTCATTTCTTTCTTTTCTGAGTCAATAAAATGTTATTCCTCCATGAAGGTTTATAGTATTTTATCTTCATGGTGGTTTTTCCTGTTTACAGTGGGCTTCTTTCTTCTCTCTCCTCAACCCCTCCCAAGAGTTCTACTTTGATGTTAAAATCATAAACCTTGTGGTTCTTTCCTTTGTATTTGTCAGATGTATTTTGAATCTCCCTCCCCATTTTTTTTCTGTTATCACATTTCATGTTTCTTGTATATAGCTCAGAGTTGAATTTTATTTTTAATCTAATCTCTAATCTCAGGCCTGTTTGGTCTAAGAAATTATAACCTATTGACAAGTGGAGCGTCGTAACTGATATGTTTGGTCTTATTTCTATCAACAGGTGTGGCTCGCCTATCATTTGGAATACTCTTCGCCTTCACACACCACTGCAGGATCTCGGGGTAAAATTGCAAGCCACTCTTCCATTTTGGGTTTCACTTCCAGAAATGAGGAACGCAATAGATGGGGTGGAATTAGAGTCAGGTGAAGGTAATATCTGGCACCAGCCCTTTCTTCTCTGAGGGCCTTTGACACTTCTCAGGTGTTTCCACTCTTCCTTCCTCTGCCCTCTCTTTGTCATGGCTGCCAATGCCTTCCCTGCCCCTCAGACGGTGCACTCCTTCCTCCTTTCTTCTGCACCAAAACTCTTACTCTGAACTCATCTCGAAAAGAAAATAAGTTCTCACTATAGGTCAACTACTTCAGAGCCCACTTAACCTTCCTAGGTATCAGGTTGTTGACTAAATGGCATATTTCAGGTGGTATAGGACAGATATTTTCAGACAAAGCTCCTTTCTGCTGGAAAGAGAGAAACCTGCAACCTGAAATCTTGGGGACTCAAAGATTACTCCCCAAACCATGGAAAATCTCATCGTACATCTCAGTCCTCTATTCTTCTCCTTGAAAGGGAGCCCACAAATCCTCTCTCCGAAGCATCTGGCCTCTTCTGTTCTTAAATGAGGTTGAAAGAACCCCAGCATTTGCCACCTTCAGGCCTGGATAGGCACTGAGGCCACAGGCACATCGCAGGGGTCCAGCTCAAGTGTTTCCCTGTTGGCAACTGGGTTCTCTCAGTGATGGAAGCCTCAGCCTCTCCAGCTTGTTCCCTATGGTGCTCATCACATGACTATCACTGTGGACTGCAGGCTTTGGGTTTACTCAGATATGGGTTCAAATCCATGCCTTGCCATTTATAAGCACTAGAACCTTGGGCAATTACTTAAAACTTTAGGTCTCAGTTTCCTTATCTGTGTGGTTAAAATAAAGTATGTGCTCTATGTTGTTGTTTGGAGGTAAAGTGGAAGAATCTGGGCAAAGGGCCAAGCCTCCTGCCTGGCTCAATGTTGGCTATGACTATAGTTATGATCAATATAACTCAATGGTCCTCAATTTTCTATAGTGACCAGCTGACTATGCCATCTGAACGAACTTCACACAAAGGATATCTAAGTGAACATTGATTTTAATTTTTAAAAGGAAGCTTATTCAACTAAAAACATTTAAAAGCGCTCGGCATGATATCACATTGCAGAGTACCACAGATCCAAGAGAATCAACTAAAAAATTGCCAGATATGGTTGAGCAGTAGAGATTAATTTCACTATAAAGGCTGTTGTTTAAAAATTTGCTTTTAAAATCAGATGTAAAAGAGGGAAGGGGAGATAGTTAGCAAGTTTTAAGCAGTTTAAGAAAATGAAAAATAAATCCAGTATTGGTGAGGTTTCAAAAGATTCCATTAGGACAAGGCAAAGAACATTTAAGGTAAAAGGACATTTCCAGGAACTTCAACCTAGAGTAGGATAAATGCACAGAGAATTGCTGAAACTCCAGGAGAGGCAGGTCTGGCTGACAGAACAGTCCTACAAAGCACCAATAAAAGGAGAAGCGTGATTCCCATAGGACATGTCCAGTTGTGAAGTGCAATTAGAAACACTAGCATGACAGATTTTTTCCCCCATAAATGGGTGAAGGAGTAGATCTATTTCTCATTCTGTAGCTCGATTAAAGCTGTTCCTCCAAAGCTAAACTTTTCATCAAAACAAACCTACATATTGGATGTCTTAGTCTAATCTCATGTTTAAATCAATAAGCAAACATAAAAGATTTCATGGAGGAAGATATGTTATTCACTCTCTTGTCATTTGCCACTTAACTGGGGAGGAGGGATGATGGCAGGGAGAAGCGGTTTATGTTTTTGATGCCTGCATTGTTTTGTGCTGATCTTTTTACAATCCCAGTTTTCAAAGTTGTGTCACTCAGAAAGCAACATTCTATCCAATTGGCTCAAACCAAGAGCCTTAGGTAACAATAAAATGACAGTTGTCACTCAAATGCTTTGCAAGTTATAATCAGTACAGAAGTTAAATAATATATCAAAGCACTCTTTGTCTTTTTATGACTATAAAAATAGGAGACAGTGACTACCTCAGTGTTCATAATACTGCGTGTATGAGAAGTCTGAATAGGTCATCAAATTGTGTCCAGCCACACATCCCCCCAACTTTAATATTTTTCTAATTTCTAATTCTAGAGTGGTGTGTGGATGCTTTGTAACTGGTGCCGGGTTTTTGTTTTTTGTTTTTTTTTTTTCTTCCCCAACATTTTCTTGCCAAGTATATCATTACGAGATTCTGCAGTAACAAGCATTCTTCTGTTCAAATTTATATCAATTAGTTGAGGACAGTAATTCAATTGGACGACCCACTGGATTTTGAAAGACTCGAGACCATGTCAAAGTGACGACCTTTTTCTTTCTCTCTCAGCCAAAAGCAATTTTTTAACAAGGAGCCCTGGAAAGAAATGCTGGTTTAATAATTAGTTATTGATCACGGCCAATGCCATTGTGAATACCACTGGATTAGTCAGAGACCAGTAAATCGGAGCACGGGCATTTCCCTTGTCAAGATTGTGAGAGAGCGGGAAAAAAAAGCAAAAGAACTGACAGAATAAGATATCAAAAACAGCTTAATTAGGTACATTTCCATCTTTGATAGGGATTCTTTGAATTTTCGAAAGTAGAAGTAAAATCTTTAACCTGAGTAGATTCAATGCCAAATTATTTGAAACACTTGTATTAAGATAAAGCAACTTAATAGTATATCTCCACTTAAAAACACTGTAAAAGACCAGCTAGGAGTTAAGTAGACTTGGAAAACACTAAAATTGCTTTGAAACAACACCATGCAAAGTTATTTTGATAAATTAACCCCGCTTTGGCCAGCATTTTTGCCTCCCTAAGATACCATTAACCCCCATGCCCTGAAATGCCCATTAGAAACAATTTGGCTACATGCAGAAAAAGACTATAACAATTATAGACAGTAGCTTTAAAAGTATAATTGACGTTTCTGAGCGCTAATTTAGGCATCACTTTAGGGCTGCATAAAAATCTCCACATATGAGCCACTTAATGGAAGGAGAAACTTAAAAAATGATTTTATTGTAGTTTGAGGGGAAAAATGTTTCCATTAGTTGTACAATTTCTTCCTAGAACAGAAAAAAAAGATATTGAAAATGCAAAGTGACAACTACGTCAACTTCTACCTAGTTTGAAGGCGGTCGTGCCCAGTCCTTACTCTGACAAACAAAAATGGAAGTCCCTCTATGCTCCATATTTAATGAGGGGATTTTCTGTTGAAATCAACCATATTCATAATAAAGTAGCTAGAGTATACAAGTACTCTTAAACATAATTTTAGAAATGAATATATGGATAATGAGCAGATGAATCAGATTACTCAGCCCTAGCTCTATGATTTTATATTTTCAGGGGTCACCTTTCCCCAGAAAAAAAATGCACTAATTTTACATCCAATATCAAGTGGTTCTGATGGTTCCAGAGAACAGAGCCATCCCCAAATGTTGTGATCATTTTGAGTCCATACAAGAAAAAGGTCTCTAGCTTTCAGCTTGCTGTCACAAAATGAAAAGTGATGTGCCAAGACTCTGTTCTTTCCCTATTATGAAAGACATCAAATAAAATCTGGACTATAATTTGATTGGGATATTAAAGAGAAGACCAAATCTCTAAGATTCTTCATAACCCTGATTCAAGAACACAATGCTTATAGTGGTTTCCAGAGATGTACATAAGAACTGTACATCTCTAGAAGCATGACAATATCCTGGGATTCTCTATAAGATGTAGCAACTACAATGATCAAGTTTATAACCTTAATTTTTTTTTTTGAGATGGAGTTTTGCTCTTGTCACCCAGGCTGGAGTGCAATGGCATGAGCTCGGCTCACTGTAACCTCCACCTCCTGGGTTCAAGCGATTCTCCTGCCTCAGCCTCCCAAGTAGCTGGGATTATAGGCACACCACCATACCCAGCTAATTTTTGTATTTTTAGTAGATACAGGGTTTCACCATGTTGGCCAGGCTGGTCTTGAACTCCTGACCTCAGTTGATCCACCCACCTTGGCCTCCCAAAGTGCTGGGAATACAGGCATGAGCCACCATACCCGGCCTCACCTTATTTTTCATGTCAACCTGACCTTAGAGGTTAAAAAGAAATTGTTGGTCATTGAGTGCCTGAAGTATATTGCTATTCATATTAATTATATGCTTTTCAAGAAGACCAACTCTCACTTTGTATGCACGTTCAAAGATTAAAAACAAAAAACCAACAGCCACAAGTGAAGAGCCCTGGGCTTCCAATAAAGTGGGAGTTCTAGTTTTGATTTGACCTTTAATGAACTGGATTAGGTTGGACATGTCACTTCAATTCCTGCATCTATAAAATGAGTAAGATGTCTATATCCTCACTATTCATTGTGGACTCTGAGAGCCAGCAGCTCAACATCACCTGGGAGCTTGTTAAAAATGCAGGACCTTGGCCAGGTGTGGTGCCATTATGCCTATAATCCTAGCAATTTGGGAGGCTGAGGCGGGCGGATCACCTGACATCAGGGGTTTCAGACCAGCCTGGCCAACGTAGTGAAACCCCATCTCTACTAAAAATACAAAAATTAGCCAGGCGTGGTGGCGCGTGCCTGTAATCCTAGCTAGTCGGGAGGCTGAGGCAAGGAGAATCGCTTGAACCCAGGAGAAGGAGGTTGCAATGAGCCAAGATCGTGCCATTGCTTGATCTAGTGTGACAGAATGAGACTCTGTCTCAAAAAAAAAAAAAAAAAAGAAAAGAAAAAGAAAAAAGAAAAAGAAAAAGGCAGGATCTGGAGCCCCTCCCTACATCTATTAAATCAGAATCTGCAATTTAATAAGACGTCCAGGAGATCTGAAGCTCTGAATGCTGGTTTAAAAGACCTTTAAGATCACTTCTTATCTTGCTATGGGGGGAAAGGGGAAGAGAAACTCCTTGAGTTCAAAAGACAGCCCAACATTTCTGCATCTCTGTGTGTGTTTCTATGTGTGTGCATGCAGGAGTGTGTGTTTATTCGCTTTCACATTTCACCTCTTTACCACGTGGACGCCTGTGCAGTTCCCTAAGCGTGTAGGACACATTTGTCGAGTTCTCTACAGCTTCATGTTTAGCTAAACAAATGTGCTGTCAGATGCCCTGAGATTGAGCAAAATGGGATGTGGACTCCAGTTCTGTTGTGTGGTCGCTCTGACTTAGATGTTTTCCACTGAGGTCATGGCACAAAGAATGAAAACCTCCTTACCTCAAAAGCTCATCTAAACTCACATCCAAATTAGGAAGGTACAAGAAATAAATAATCTCATCTGTCTTTTTTTGCCAGCATCACCTGATCTGTCAAGTCTGTCTTTAGTATCCCTACGCCAAGCTGACAGCTCCCCCACATCCGCCCCCGCAATATCTGGATCGGTGGGGACAGACGCCCCACCCCTGAGAAGATTCACTTACAGTAACTGCTGAGGTGCAAGTAGAGAATGAACAATAGAAGGCTGTCAAGCCCGACAGCCAGCCCGGGATGTATGAGCGTCTAGCTGACAGCAAGGGCCTCAGAGGGTAAACTGCTTTGCTGGAACTAATTAAACAGATGAAATTATTACATGAATATGCAGATGTTGTTTACATTTTACCATATGGTATTATTTCAGGTAATAACTCGCAGGAGAATCCCTTCCTCTCATCAAGAGGAAATGGGTTGAAAAGAAGGCCCCACGTGTCACCTTTTGGTTGCTAGGCAGACACTGATAACTCAGGTTTCCTTTCGGAGTCATGGGGAGTGTTCAGTTGGATTCTTGTGGCACAAGCAAGATGAAGCCGGGGCCCCTCTCTGAAAGTAATGGGGTGGGAGGCAGGACTGCCTTAGCTGAGCTGAAATGGCAGCTCCAGCTGCCGTAAAATTCACCCGAAGGTCGAAGTGCATCCAATGATAGACATGGTGTCATTTTGCAAGTCGCAGGAAGAGCCAGTCAACTCACTTCATGCCTCTGTAGCTGGCATTTCCTCTAAGACTTGGGACTCCAAGACTCCAAGACTTAGGTGACTATAGGGCAAGGCAACTGATTTCTAAAATGCCAAGTCAGAACCATACCATCCAAATGACTGTCACCCTCTCCAAAGGTGCCACCTTCAGGGGGAGGCAATGCTCTGAAGCCAAGGAGCCGTGGCAGTCGATGAGAATGTGTGTGAGAAAGCAGGGTCAGCACACCCGGGCAGGACGCGTCATTCTCCCAGGGACACCCCCTTCCTGATCTTTCCTCCCATGCCTCTGTTAGTGCATTCACATCAAGCCATTCCCCCAATCCAACTTGAGGTTCCCTTATCCCTCATCCCCCATGTCCAACTAAGCATGAAGGCTTTCCCTCCAAAATGGTCCTCACATGTGTTTCTGCTGCCCCATCCCCACTATGCCCTGCCACGGCCTTCAGCATTTTTAACTGAACTCCTGTAGCAGCCTACCTACCATTCTCCTTTTCTTACTTTCTGCCGTCTTCAATCCAGTTAGAATTATTTCTAAAATTCACATCTCATCAGGCGTCTACCTCCCTTAAGAGCGGTCAATGGCATATCACTACTTTCAGGCCCAAGCCAACTCACGGAGCTCCTTTACAAGGTGTGATCCTGCAACCCATTCCCAACTTGTTCATGTTTCTACGTTGAGGCTTCTTCCCGGGCTGCTCTCGGTACTTGGACCATTTCCTCTCTTCCTCCACCTCCTTCTTTTACTAGCTTACAGCTAATCATGCTTTTATGTTTGTGTTGAAATTTGTTGTAATGATTGCTATTATTATAAAGAAAATGTAAACCATCAAATCTGGCCCTGTCAAAACTATGCAGTATTTACTCCTTTGGGATAATCGGACCAAAGAGCCTTCTCTGAATTTATCCACTTTTATCTATCCCCACATTAAACACATGCAAACATAGATACATACATATAAAGTCTTTTTTCCAAACCGGAGGTCCTGTTATTCATGCTGCTCTGAAACTAGCTCTTGTCACTTTACAATGTCATGGGCATTACCTAGATCAAAAGACAAAAATAGATCACATTCTTTTTATACTCCATGTTCAAAATACTCCATGTTACACATGCATCATTATTCACTAAACTATCTGGCTGTTACTAAATATTCAATTTTTTTCTTTTTCTTTCCTTTTTTATTAACTTTCTTTGTAGGTGAAAATAATGTTTCTACAAATTTTCTTGTAAGTTCTTACTTATTGATGCCTTTTTTTTCTTTTCTGGAAGGATTGATTCCCCAGAGTGGCACTTCTATGTCTAAAGGCATATGAGCTTTTAAATTTAGTAGATATTTCCAGATGGTTTTCCAAAAAGGTTGTAGTAATCTATACTCCCATCAGCAATACATGAGAGTTCCCATTTCCCACATCCTTGAAAATGTTATGTTTTACAGCTTTTTGTATTATTTTTGTTCCTGTTTTTATTTTGCCAGTAAGACATTGTACATTATTTTCATATCTAGCTCCTTCACTCTTAGGGAAGTTCAGTGTCATTTACTAAGTTTATTCTTTGTCTTCAAGCTCATTTCTTATTTTTCTATTGTGTTGTTTGTCTCCCTTATAAATTTGCAGGATTGTTTAAGCTAATTCTTTGTCTGGTGTGTGACAAATCTATCTGCTCAACATATGCCTGTTTTCCTTTATAGCTTTTGGGTTTCCCAAGTCTCTTGAAGAGGCCTCTTGCTACCCTACCATTATTCAAATATTCACCAAATGTTTGATTCGTGTACTTTTCATACTCCTTTTTTCTTTGGAAAATTTTCCTAGCTAGTTCCAATGTATGTTCTATGTGAACTTAAATTCTTTCTGCCTCATTCCTTACCCATCCTCCCAAAACACCAATTAGAATTTGAATTAGAATTATTTAAAACCTCTTAACTTGAGAAAGTTTGATATTATATAGTAAAAATATTACTATTCTTTCGAATTTGTGTCTTGTTTTTGATCTTCGATAGGATTTTGAGGTTTTCTTCATTTAAATTCGGTGATTTCTTATGCAATTTTTGTCTTCAAATTTTTCTTTTTATTGTATTACTGTGAGTGCATTTTTTCTTTCATCTTTCAGCTAGTTATTGCTGTAATTGAGAAGCTATGAATATTTATCTCATCTTATTAACGTTAATTCATATTATTTTATTAATGCTACTAGATTTTAGTGGCTTTTTAAAGGTTTACCAAGTAAGCAATCATATCTTCTGCCAATAAAGATAACTTTATCTCTTCTTTTTCAATAATTAATTCAACTTATTTTGTTTTCTTGCTTTATTGCAACCTCCAAAAAATGTTAAATAATAGGGGGTATCTATGCAATGCATTTGAATTTAAAATGATTTCAGTATTTCAACAAACGATGTTTGTTTTGACAAATATATTTTTATCATATTTAATTAGATTATGCAAGAAATATTTTATTAGTAATAGTTGCTGAATTTTTGAAATTGTCTTTTTGGCATCTATTGATTAAATGAATTATATTTGTTGATATAATTAATTATGTTGGTAAAAGTCCGAATGTTGAATCCTTCTTGAATTTCTATTAGTCATGCTTTGTTATTCTTATAATATACTGCCAAATTCAATTTGCTAATACATTTTTTTATTTTTACAAGCAAAATTTCACTGTCTTATCATGTTTTGAAATTGAATTGCTGCTAGCTTCTTAACCTAAATTGAGAAACTTTGGTTTGGGTCGGTAAAAAGCGTTGCTCCTCAAAATGCAATTTTCAGGTCAGTAGCACTTACTAAAACTGCACTTTAGCATGTTTCCCCAGCCCTACTAAATTAAAACCTAGAGTTAAATAAGATCCTCCGGCAATTTGTAAATACATTAAAAATGTTAGAGCACTGGTATAAATAACACAGTGATTATTCACTTTTTTCAAGTTATGTCACGCTAAGCTGAAAATCCATTTGGTTGTGTCACCTATTGAAAACTGGTAACTAGGTGATGGGTTGATAGGCACAGCAAACCACCATGGCACACATTTACCTGTGTAACAAATCTGCATGTCCTGCACATGTATCCCTGAAATTAAAATTAAATTAAATTAAATTAAAAAAAAACTGGTAGATTATTGTCTTCCCAAATTTTTCTTATATATCTGTTCAATCACTTTTCTACCTCTTCTTGAATCAAATTTGAATGTTGTATTTTGCTGGGTAATGTCATGCTTCCTCCAGTTTTTCCCTACAAATACTTCAGATCTTAGTGTAGACATACTCATCACCGTGGACAGGATCCCCTCCCAACATCTGCAGCCCTGCCTCTGGCCCCTTGCTCCCCGCTCTGTTCACACTCTCTTCTTTGTCTGCCATCACACTTAGCATGTTTTATTATAATGTCTTATTTAACTGCCTTTCTCCTCTGGTAGACTATCAAATCCAAGAGGGTTAAGAACATGTCATTCTTGTTCATTTTTGTAGGGCTGGCACCAAGCACAATTTCTGAGACATAATAGGCATTTCAGAAATATGCTGTGTGACAACTGGATGGATAGGTAGATGGGTAAGTAATATTCCTAAATGTAGTAACCGATATGTAATTATCTTTATATCACTTGCACATTTCATAGAGTCTAGCATCCTACACCCCTCCTGACACATACAGGACATTCAAATTGCCTTGTAAAATATAAAGTGTTTTGTAAACTGTAAGACGATGAAATGATGGTACTGGGGATATGACGATAAACAAAAAAGACATCGTCTCCAGTTAAACCTACTCATCACAGTCTAGTAACTTAACTTTGCTTTCATTTTAATTTGCTTACTCATATAGTTTGGAGAATTTTGGAACTCCTCTTGTGTTTTCAACTTTCATACTTACTTCTGAAAATCAGCTGGGGCAGGAAATCATCACATAAAAGCATTGGTTTTCTCTTCGGAATCAGACAAAATAATTTAGTGCTAGAGAAAAAAAAGTAGATGTTCAAGCTTGACAAAACAATTTCAAGTAAAAAAATAAAATGTAAATATGAAATAACAAAGCCAACTTACTTCTGGCACACACATAAAAATCGAAGTCAGTACTGAAAGAATAATTTTCTGAAATGTGTTGAACATGGGGCAAGTGTACAACCCCTGGAGAAGCATACATTGAGGGTCACCTTGAGGCAAGGGGGAGTTCTAGTTTCTTTATTTGAACATTATCTCATTATTTTTCTTGGCATTTCCCAGTTCGTGTACGGATTGTTTCCAAATGGTGGTTTTAAAATCACTGTTTATAATTCATATTATTGGTCCAATGAGGGATGTGTTGGGATCTCAAGACAAACCATAGGGAGTTATTGAGTGAATAGTAACAAAATCATGAAGCTGAGAGGGCTGGTCATGTCGGAATCTTTCTTTTGGTTATATGGATTCCCTGGACGAATACTGAAGTAGACACCTGTGTCAGTCAGGGTTCTTCAGAGAAACAGAGCCAATAGTGTATACATATGTGTGTATATTTATTAATTTATGTAAGGAATTGGCTCATGTGATTCTGGGGGCTGGCAAATGTAATATCCATAAGGCAGGTCAGTAAAAAATCTCGGGCTAGTTCATGTTGCGGTTCTGATTCTGAAATTTGTAGGACAGACCAGCAAGCTGGAGACTCGGATAGGATTTATATGTTGCAACCAAGAGTCAGAGTTTCTTCTTCTCTGGGAAACCTCAGGCCTTGCTCTTAGACCTTGAACCAGTTAGATGATGGTCACCCACATTATCAAGGTCAGTCTCCTGTATTTAAAGTCAATGATTGTAGGTGTTAATCACATCTAAAAACTACCTTCACACCAATATCTAGACTAGTATTTGACCAGAAAAATGTACCACAGCATAGTCAAGTTAACATAAAAAATTAAGCCATCACCATAACCCTCTATGGATACTTGTCCCCATCCCACACATCCTACCACGGCTTCAGACTGCTCTAAGACTTCCACATGCTCTCCCTATTCAAGCCTTTCTCAAATTTCTCTTGGCCCTTACCCTCCCCCTCCCAAATAATCATTCTTTCAAAATGCAAAAGTTTTTTTTTTTTAAAGCAATTTGGTCAGGCTAATTTGCCGTTATATGCAAGTGGTAGCTAGAATTTCAGAAATCAAAGTAAAAACTTGGCGCATTTTTGGAGTAGAGGAGAAGCAATTTATATTGGTCATTTGCAGTAAACTAGAATCACAAAACACATTCCATGAGGATCTGGCAGGTAACAGAAGTGATTAAAGTGGGCTTAGTCTAGAACCATTGGTCCAGTATTGAGAATGACAGTAAACTGGACAAGGCCTGACTCAGCTCATCTTTCTCCAGTCTTTGCCACATGGGAGGAGTCCAACACGGCTACATTTTTCACTTTTTCAATAAAATCTACAAATCCACATTTGTAGGAGGCATTTCCCAATCATGAAAACGCCACGCAGGCTGCTAGTTCAAGACTCTATCCCTTATTTTTTCTTTGCCATCTCATTCTTTCCTGTAATTCTGAGTTCTTTCATAATCTGAAAGTTCAGTTTCCAAGTGTAACTCATCTGGAGAGAAGGAAAAGAGAGGAGGAAGACAGAAAGACTATACCTACGGCTCATTTGTCCATAGCCAGGTGCTTCAAAGTTAGGGATTTTTTTGGTAAAGTCCTTCCCTGTACACCAGAGCCTGGTAGGCCTTGGCCATGCCTGTGGGGTTTGTTAATCAGGCATTTCTTCTCATAAGTTTTCACTCATTTTGAAAAGCCTAACTTCTCCTAGCAACATGCAGTTCATCGGACAACAAAATTAATGATCAATGATAACAGCACTTCTTCTGGACCTTGACACAAGGGATACTACACCTGAGATACTCAGAGAATAATCGCAGGATCCTAATCGGACTAGCTTCAGAAAGGAAGACAGAATGAGAAGCCATGGCCATCTTATTATTTGTCTATTTCTACAGGCAGAGATGTTTCTACGCCTCTTTATTTATGTTTATTAAGGAAAATGCAAAGATTACTCAAGATGGAAAGGGTCCTTGCAACTCTCATGGGAGTGGATTTCTCCTGGTTCACTTCTCTGTCCCCTATGGTTTGACATCTCTCCATAGTCTCTGAGCTACTTAAAGTGATGCTTCTATCTCTTCAGTCTGCATAAGATTCACCTGGGGTTGCTAAGGGTGCAGCTTCCCAGACCACACTCCAGAGACCCTGAGCCAATACACTTCAGGAATCTGCGTTTAAAAGTGCACCAGATAAGGTGAACCAAGGATCCAACCTAAAGAACACTGCCCTAAGGGAAGGAAAATGGAATATGATGGGAAAAGACTAAGGGGGAATCTCTTCTAAACTGGAGACTCTACTTCAATAATAATAAGTGATGACTGGCAGTTTATCTAAGAGTTACAAGGAAACCATGTGTGTAAAACTCAATGCTTTTGCTTAAATGAACCTAGTTGTCTTCTGTTAATTGGGAGGCAAAGAAAAGACTTCCATGACAATTGGATTCCATGCCTTCAGTGGAACTCTGAACACTTTCACAAAAGATTGTAATGGGGAAATATGCCCTGCCATAGCCAATTATCCAGAGTGTGTCTGCTCAGTGGTCAAGCGGAGAAGTTCACATACTGTTATTTATCTCTCCCCACACACCTAAATTCATTCCCCAAAGAATCGAAGAAGACTCACCAGGCCTTTGAATAAAAAGAGTGATGCAGTATTTAAGTGGGATTTGAATTGAATTCCAAGTCTTCATAGATAAATGATTAAAAACATACTGTTCTCTATTTGCTACCTGAGATAAACAACTGCAGACACACCTACCCAGAAGTTCAGCTGCTATGGAGCATCCAGGAAAACACAGTGTCTGTTTCTGAGGGATTTGTGTGTACCTGACAGTCAAATACTCTGTTCTCTGTACTGCCTGTAGGTAAACTGTTTATAATCTTAGAAACTCGTTAGCATGCTTGCTGCAAATGATCATGTCTCGGTGGCATATCTGAAAGGCTATGGGACTAAAGGCCCTAGAGTCCTGCTACAATGAAAGTCTTGGCTTATTTATGGAAAGAAAAGCATTTGAGGCAACTAAGATTAGCAACTTACTGTGTCTGGAATGCAATGTTTTTATCATGCTCTTCTGAAAGTCATATATACATGGTGTGCTTAATGCAATAATTTATTAAATAGTGGGCCATTTTTCATTCCTTGTCTGCAGTGACTGATAACATTTGCCACTTTAAATCATGAAATTGGATAATAAGAGGAATGAGCCCTGCTTAAGCTTTCTGATGTTTAAAAAGTCTTCATGCAGACAGCCTCAACCTAACACACACTGAAATAATCTGGAATGCTTTTTTTAAAAAAACATTTAGGCTGGGCGTGGTGGCTCACGCCTGTAATCCCAGCACTTTGGGAAGCCAAGGCGGGCGGATCACCTGAGGTCAGGAGTTCGAGACTAGCCTGACTAACATGGTGAAACCCCATCTCTACTAAAAATACAAAAATTAGCTGGGCATGGTGGTGGGTGCCTGTAGTCTCAGCTACTCGGGAGGCTGAGGCATGAGAATCGCTTCAACCCGGGAGGCAGAGGTTGCAGTGAGCCAAGATCGTGCCACCACACTCCAGCCTGGTAACAGAGCAAGACTCCGTCAAAAATAACAATAATAATAATAGTTTCAGCCCCAGCCTAGACCATGAAATCAGAAACCCCAGTGCTGACTAGGTAATTTTAAACCCCCTTATTTGAGGTATTCTAGGGCAGCCCTGGTGGGGAGCCACTGGCAATTATATACATTCAAACTCATGCTGATGGGTTGCCTTGCAAGTAAGACCACCTTTGAGACGGTCCCCTTTTGGAAGACACCTTAATAGCTAGATATCTGAAGCACTTCATATCAAATTCTGTGCCATATTGAAGAGCCAAAGTGAGGGTTCACTAAGAAAGAGTAGATAGTAAAACAGTAAGTAAGAGGTAATTCTGACCTACAGCCAACAATCGCACTTTTATTTGAGTGATTCACATTCTAGGGATTATTTTGAAATATAAGAATCCACAGGTTTAGTTTGTATCTTTAGATGGAGGAAAAAAAAACCCTAAGTGGAGTCTCAGTTAAGTTAAACAAATGTCATATCCTTCTTCTAGCTAAACAAGGACTCCGCCACCGCCCCCACCCACCAGCCATTATCATAGAATGGAAGAAGCAATGGCATAAGTTATTTGTAACCCATGCGCAGGTCATTTAGAAAGTACTCTTCATACGTTTTCTCTGTTACAGTCTGCAGCTAGTTGTCTGTATTAATTGCTAAGCAACAGGTTGGAAGTGTAGTTTTATCAAGGGTTAGAGAGCCACAACAAAAACTGGAACAAAATCAGCCACACATATTTGCACTACCTTGGTACCCAGGCAAGGTGCTCAACAAACACTAGTTGACAGCTCCTTTCTTCCCAGTGAGCCTTAGTTTAGATTTAGAAGGGATGAGGGGGAAAAGAAAAAAAAAGCTGTCTAATAAACTGCCCAAGTACACTTGCATGCATCCTGGAGAACTCAGGCTACAAAGAAAATAAATCTACTCTTTCAACTTCGAGTCAAAGCCTACATTCGCTCCCCAAGGAACCTCAATTATAACAGGGGGTCCTTCTTTTTATGTTCTCCCATAAGGAAAAATTACCACCAATTTTGTTTGGAAGTTGTCAAAGTCTTTTGTTTAGTGTTCTATTCTAAAGACAGTAAGTTACACACGATCCGAAAAATCTCCAGATGTTTGCAAAACTAAAAGTAAAAGAAATTGCTGAATCTTTTGTGCTGCTCCAAAACCCAAACTTGACCTTCCAGCAGGTGGGGTCTAGTTTTCTCAGAGGTCTGTGGAGGCGATGCATCCAGGCTGCTTGGGCCAAAAGGGGCTCTAGTCAAGCATGGGACCCTGGAGGGAGGCAGAGTCCCATTGCATCAAGGGTGAGCTTCCTCCAGGAGCGGCTGCACTAGGCTGCCACAGGAGTTGATCCACGTTCATGGACTATAGCATTCTTCTCATGGTTCCTCCCTCCCCAGGGTTCAGGTCTCAGCTCAGACATCATCTCCCAGAACACGCTCTCCCTGTGTTCGCAGCACATCAGCCTGCCATTCCCTTCATGGCCTTCCCCTCTATCTGCCGATGCCTGGTCTGTTTGTTCACTCATTTATCATTACTGTCCCTTCCCAACCATAAGAAGAGTAATTAAAGGAGAGACTTTGTGTGTTCTGCTCACTGCCATATCCTCAGTCCCTAGCACAGTGCCAGCTTTAATGGATACTCAGTAAATACTAAATGAAGGAAGGAAGGAGTAAACAAAGGCAGGGATCAGTAAGTGAACGTTGAGAAAACACAAGTGTCAGGGGGAAGCACTGGACCAGGCAGACAGTGGGTGCGGTGAGTTTCCCAGACCGTCTGAAGGGCACCGGTGCAGGGAGAGGCTGAGGAGAGTCTGCACAGGAGCCCAGAGGAAAGGAAGAAGGAGCCGAGAGAGGAGACACCCTAGACTCTCACCGGCCATTCCACAAGCACATATGTAAGACTCCGTTTCCCAGACTCTACTCTAGTCCATGCACTATGAACAATAAAAATAAATATCATGATGCCTTCCAGGTCTGCAGCAGGGAGACCAGCACATAGACAGACATTATTTGGGAGATGTTAATAACTGTGAACATTTTCCTCATCATCATCATCATCGTCGTCATCATCATCACAGCTCACATTTATCGAGCACTAACTATAAAGCAGGCACCATGGCAATTCCTTTACATGGATCTATTTATGTAATCCTCACAAAGCCATACCAAGTTATCACCTCTTTTTGTGCTGATCCAGAAACTGAGCTTAAGCCAATTGTCCAAGGTCACAAAACTAATGAATGGTCATAGGTAGGTAAAAGGTTAAGTGGTTGTAAAGAGAAACAGAGAGAGAGAAAGATACTGGAATCTGATACAACTTAAAACTCTAGCTTAAAGAATGAGGCTGATTTCTCTCCTGGCTCCAGCAGGATTTGGGTGGACAGTGACAAAAATTCTCTCCTTGACCAGCCTCTAGCCAGCCTCCTTGAGCCCTCTTTTCTCAACTAGGCCTCAACTTTGGCCTCTGAAGACTTGAATAAACACTAACATGGTTTCTAATAGCTCAAGGCCACATTTCTAGGATGACCCCCTTCTTAAAGTGCCTGCCTGAGAAAACTCAAGACTCCCAAAAAAATTTACTGTGTGTTCCAGCCAACATCTGATGATAGGGCCCCTCTATGGAAGGGTAGTGGCCTAACTTCCATAAGTGCCAGTGAGCAAACTCAAATGAGTTTCACAGGGACCAACCACTCCTTCCTGATTTTTGTTAACTTTTTATTTCCCTGACTCTACTCATCCCCCTCCATACTCCCTCATTCTCCCCTTAAAATGTCCAGTTACCTTTGTACAAAGCAGAGTTCAGCTTGCACTGAGCTTTTTCCCATTGCATTTGTTATTACTGGTTAAAATCTGTTCTTACCACTTTAACTAGTGCCCAGCTTGGTTTATCTTTGACAACAGCTAGCAATCACCACCACAGTGGTAGAGCTAAGACCCATACCTGACTTCCAAGCAGCATGACTGGTAGGGGCAAATTAGTCTACAACTTTGTCAGGAGGAGAAAGGAGGGGTGAGGGCCAGGTCAGAGAATGTACAAAGATTGATACTCAAAATAGGCCAAGCAGGGTAAAAACATATTTGCCAAGCAGATATAGGGGGAGGAGGGTTTATATACTCACAAGTGGTAACAACATGAGCAAAGGTAAAAAATGTCAAGCTACAGTTTGAAAGTCAGTGGTCTAGTGGGGACATGGATGGAAGGGGTCAGGGATGGTACATGCTGGCCCCAAGGTGAGGCAAAACTCATCTGGCAAAAACAAGGTGAATGGTCTTGTATTCTATATCATGGAATTTGTGGGCAGTCGATAGCCATAAAATATTTTAGGGCTGTGCGTGGTGGCTCACGCCTGTAATCCCAGCACTTTGGGAGACCGCGGCGGGCAGATCACCTGAGGTCGGGAGTTCGAGACCAGCTTGACCAACATGTAGAAACCCCCTCTCTACTGAAAATGCAAAATTAGCCAGACATGGTGGCACACGCCTGTAATCCCAGCTACTCGAGAAGGCTGAAGTAGGAGAATCGCTTGAACCTGGGAGGCGGAGGTTGCAGTGAGCCGAGATCGCGCCATTGTACTCCAGCTTGGGCAACAAGAGCAAAACTCCATCTCAAAAAATAAAAATTTTATCTATCTATCTATCTATCTATCTATCTATCTATCTATCTATCTATAGTGCAGGCCAAGGAGGGGATATAATGGTATCTCTTGTAGGATTTTCTGAATTTTGGATTATCTCCTTGATATGGTTTTGTTGTGTCCCCACCCAAATCTCGTCTTGAACTGTAGCTCCCATAATTCCCACATATTGTGGGAGGGACCCGGTGGAAGATAATTGAATCATGGGGCTGGTTTTCCCCATACTGTTCTCATGGTAGTGAATAAGTCTCACGAGATCTGATGGTTTTGTAACGGGTTTCACCTTTTGCTTGGCTCTCATTCTCTCTTGCCTGCTGCCATGTAAGACATGTGTTGCTTGCCCTTTGCTTTCCACCATGATTGTGAGGCCTTCCCAGCCATGTGGAACTATGGGGCAATTAAGCCTCTTTACTCTATAAATTACCCAATCCCAGGTATGTCTTTATTAGCAGCATGAGAACAAACTAACATACTCTTTGAAAAAGAAGCTGTAACCCTATGCTGGCCAGCCACCTGCAGAGAGAATCCTACACCACACAGGAAACCCTAAGTCAAATGCAGCCAGGGGCTTTCTAGAACAGGTTCCCTTCCGTTCAGGGGATTTGTAGTTTTGATTTTCTGCAGGAAGACTTGGAAAGTGACTCACCCTAGATGGGAATTTTCTGCAACCAGAAGAGAGGAGGAACACAAAAATGCATGCCACCAAAAATTGTACACTAATTTTGCTAAAGATTGGAAAGTTATGCATCATTTTTGGTGGCAGTGTTCCTGATTGTTCCCATGTAGGCTAATACTGACATTTGTTGGAACTCCCTAAGCACCCAGGTACTGGCAGAGGGGGGTGAACCAGGAGCATAACACAGTAACAGAAAAATATCAGCCTAAAAGGAGCATTGGTAGAAATTTAGTCGCTAATTAACAAGGAGCTAGATGGAAAGGTGACCTTAAACACATCAACAAGATTAGCACATCATTGTATAAGACACACTTTGTTGTGTAATGGTCCAGTTTATCTCAAAATCATCAGAATCCTGAGGTCTGCATTCGAATTCGTTTTGTAACATTTTTCACTCTGAAAGGTACAGTGACCGTTTGTAAATAAGCCTCTTAAAACGGGATCTTCATATTCTTTGGGTCATGGATGCCTTTGAAAATAGAATAAAAGGTGAGGTGAACACACATGATTTTGTTGGACTCCTTGGAAACAAGGTCAGTGGTTACTAATAAAGAACAGAACTCCTGAAGATCAAAACCACCTCTTACCTCTAAGACTGGGCTTCCCAGTGGGTGGAAGAGCTGCCAAACAGTGTCTTGGAGCTCCACATAGACTCCTGGCTCCAGAGATGCCACAGCTGAAACAGAAGTGGTGTGAGAGGGCTCAGAGGTCAGCTGTTCTGGGGAGTAAGGAGTAACTATAAACTGAGGTCCCTGCCGGGGGAACGAGCACAAGGTCATATTTCTTGGAAAATATATTTGGCAGGAAGAGAGCAACTCTTCAGTATCTTAAGTCCTTAAAATAACTCAGATCAAATTTGTAGCTATTTCTTCCCAAAATTTACAAAATATTGTTACAAAAAGGGGTACGTTGGTATTAATTTTATGTTACTGATGAATATGAAATGTAGTTTTCAAGTCACCAATATTTTTGGAGTTCTAATGATCCTCCCCTGTTTTTCTTATGCAAATTGGCATTCCAGTTTGCAGATAGGTAATAATCAGATGGCTATCTAAAGATCTCCACAGTTTAAACAAGTTCATTGCCATTCTTGTCTCTCCTTTGATCAGATGTATAATTTTTGTGATTGCTATGCAATGTAGAATTTAAAAGTGTTCCCAGCTTCATGTGAGGATCCATCTGAGTTTTTTCTTTTCCTTTTTTAAAGTTTGTACAGATTTAAAGGGTACAAGTGCAGTTTTGTACTCTTTGGGATACATTGTGTAGTGATGAAGTTGGGGCTTTTACTGTAGTCATCACCCGAATAATGTCTATTGTACCCAATAAGTATTAAATTTCTCATCATCCACTCCCCTACCACTTTGCACAGTGTCTGTCATTCCATACTCAAAGTCCACGTGTACATTAAGTGAGGATATGTTGTATTTGTCTTTCTGTTTCTGAGCTGTTCCATTTAAGATAAGTGGATCGCCTCCAGTTCCATCCCTGTTTCTGCAAAAGACATGATTTCATTTTTATGACTGAATAGTATTCCAGTGTGTGTGTGTGTGTGTGTGTGTGTCTGTCTGTCTGTCTGTGTGTGTGTGTGTATATATATATATATATATATATATATATATAGCAACATAAAAATATCAGGCTAAAAGGAGCATCGGTAGAAATTCAGTTGCTAATTAACAAGGAGCTGGATGGAAAGGTGACCTCAAACACATCAACAAGATTAGCACATTATTGTATAAGACACACTTTGTTGTGTTTTTCTCTTTACATGCACACACACACACACTGTCAGTTTTAAAGACAGTGGAATGTGTGCCAAATTTCCTGTAACTAGATTCTATTTTGATGGTTTCATCCTTTTCATTTTTACAGCCCATTGTTTTCTAGAGTCCCAAATCTGATTCTGAAACTCATTTAACTTTACCTTCAAAGATTTCAAAACTGATCTGTTTCTGATACATCCATCCAAGTTTCATCCAATGAGGCAAAGCCAGACACATATAACCTAATCTTGCTCCAGCTTACATCATGAGCTCCACGACAGTGGCAGTGAGGAACTCATGCCAAATCCAGTGGTTGCCACCAGAATCCCATGGTGGAAGCTTGACTTAAGAAGGAAATCCTGTCAGGTTCTCTGGCTTTCCAGCTGTCTGTCTCTCTGTTAATGTCCTGACTGGTTTAACAAGCATGTAAAACAGATGCTATATTTGCCTTTACGGTTTCTCTATGGAAAAAAAATCCAGTGAACGTTTTCTTCAGTTCTAAACCAGTTTTTTTTTTTTACAATGCAGGTGCAGAGAGCTCCTCCTAAAAGCAAACAGTATTTTCAATTAGCTAAATATTTAGTCAGTCTACTACTCTAGTGAAAAAGGAGGTGGCTGTATTCTGTATAAACTCATTCCTGTGTAGATCTCGAATGAACGTCTACTGTAGCTGGGTCATTTTGCTGTGCTGGAGGATACATTTTTTCCAGCCTCTGCAGCAGGATAGAATGCTTTTCATCTCAGAATAGTTTCTATCACACACACACACACACACACACACACACACACACACACACACACACAAATATGTTTAATATTAAGCACCTAAGCAACAAGCACTGATATGCAGGAGTTTATGCTCAGAAGTAGCTTAATGGGAAATTACAGGCTACCCTGAAAGACAACAAACAAATCACAAAAATAAAGTGATGAAATGAGTGTCACACTTAAAAAGTCAGCTCTCCCAATATGAGACTTCTCCCCATTGTGCAGAACTGTTGTGGCCTCTCTCCAACAGAGAAATATTCTAAGGCAATTTCTCTAATAGTTTGGGTTGTATATGTCTAGAATGAGACCTGAGCAATCTGGACATACGATAAAATATGATATGAAATTGTCTGTGTTCAGACCTTGACTCTTCCACTTTCCGGCTGTGTGACATTGGCCAAGTGATTTCAGTTCTCCGTGACTCAATCTTCACACCTGTAAAATGGGACTAATAATAGCGCCTTCCTCACAAGGGTGGTTGTGAAGATTAGTATCTCTAAAGGGTTTAGACAAGTGCCTAGCACATGACAAGTGCTATTAAGCATTAGATATTATTTTTCTACAAAGTGAATATTTGTTCAATGAATGAATGAATAAATTGATTTGGTCTTTTCTTGTGATCCAAGTAGGATTAACTATAATAAATCACATTTTATAAACAGAAAAAGTGAGTCAAAGTGTACTTTATGGTGTTTATTGGTCCCTCCAGAAAGAGACTTTGCTCCTCCTGGATGGAAGTACCTTGACTAAGGTCACAGAGACAAGTTAGAAGCACAGTCAGAACTGGAAATCTCTGCAGTGCCAAGGCTAAGACCATGGCACTGTGGCTCCCCGAAGTCCAAGCATTCTGTTTTCCTACCTCAATTTCACCTTCTCTACTTGTAAATAACCCTGATCAAATTGCTCATCAAGCAATCATTTCTCTCTATGATTCAACCAGGAAATCTGAATTTGATTCATTTCTGAAATCATGAATTTGATTAATTTCTGGAAACACACAGTCATGAATAGATTGCAGTCTCAGTGAGTCTCATGCTTGCTTTTCAAGTTTGGCTTTTTAAAATCAGATTACATTATAGCTTTAAATTAATGCTTCCTGATTGATTAAGAATAGATTGTTTTCTGCCTGTACTGTGACTTCAAGGAAATGATGATTGATATGATCCACAATGGAATACATGACGATTAGAACTTTTTTTAAAGTGAAAATCTCCCTACATGAAAAGATAAAAGTACACGTATAGTTATTTCTTTACATGTATATTATTTAGAATCCAAATAGAAACTTGAAATCTAAGCATGGTGGTTTATTGTTTGACTGTAGTTTCTTATCTGTTTAGGAATGGAGGTGTGCAACTGTTTGTTTTGGGAAGGTATGTTAAGATGGTGTGCCATTCGCTTCAATTCTGAGCCAAAAAATAAACTCCAAATATGGATATGATCACATCCATATCTCCAGGCTGCCCAGAGCAGGGAATGAATTTCAAGAAGTTGTGAAAGTTAAGAATCACCCATGGCATTTTTCCTTTTAACTCTGCACATCTAGACTAAAATCCTGGAAAATAGAGGAATTCCAGACATGTATATTCATGAGTATGTGAATGAAATGCCAACTTCAAGATCAAGGAATTAACCCAGAACTTGACACGGACAATCTTAGCACACGATGTGATTTGATCGTACCTCCAAACATGTTTTAAAATATATTTTGCTGTCAACTAATTAATGGATTACCCTCAGAAAGAAGAAAGGAAACTTATACCTATAAGCTTTCTCTACAGTTATTTCGCTAAGGCTTCAAGTATTAACAGAGCATATGAAGTAAATTAATTACAGTTTTTCAAGCATAAAATAAATTCATGAAAGATAGTTTAAAAGTTGATAGTATTTTGGCATCTCAAATTTGGGAGCGCTCTGGTTATTTCTCTATCTAGGCGAATGAATGAAGAAATCTACACACACATGGGGCCAGCGTTTTGAAAGAGAGCATTTCTAACGGCATGTGAGATTTTGCACCTGTAATTATTTTGGGGTACAAAATTGGCTACACCAATAATTGCTCCTATAAACAGCTAATTGTAGCTGCTGTTAGCCACTTGTGGGTGTAATTAGCTGCTTGCCCTTAATCTTCATGGAATGCCCAATTCTCCCTGTAATTAGTCAATTGTAGACGCTGTTTCTTTCACAAGAGAGGAAAGACTGTGGGTTATCTCCTTTAAAATATTTTATAGAAAATCTTTAAATTTGAATATCAATTTATGGCAAATGTGAACAGAAATAATTCCACCTTATAAAATGAATTGGAAGTAGTTTTAGTTTCCCCACCTGTGTCTTAGGGACTACAGGCCAAACACTGCTGCAGGGATGCATTTACAACAAAATGAATTATTACTGTCTATGTATTATGAACTGGTGTTATCATTTTCATTTTTTTAAATTTTACTTCTACTGGAAATGCATATAAAATGTTCAAATATCTCAGGGCAATTACATAACAGAATCCTGCTATAAAGGGCTTCAACATTTAGAAAGTTTGTTTATACTATGGACTTCTAAAGCTTACTAAAATCAGAGGCAGAACTTAGGAAAGTCTGTATTAAAACTGTGTTGGCTGCATGGCTTTGGGCGTGCTGTTTAACTTCTCTAATCTCAGTATTCTCTTCTGTAAAGTGGAAACAATCATTCTTCCACTTCTGGAGGTGGTTGTGAAAATCGTAGGAACAGTTGCTGATCTTAATGTAGCAAGCAAAATTTAGTTCTTCATAGTCATTGTAAAGCATAGCATCTTTCTCACTGTAATGTTAAAATGTGGCTTTTATATTTGCTCCTCAAATAGGAAGATACCATAAGAAATAACATTTTTTTCTAACCATTTCCTGCTTTCTTGCTTATGAATCTTCAGAATGGTGATCTTTTTTAAAAACAGAAAAGCATAAATATTTGAAAGTGGCAAATTTTAGTAGTGTATAATTAATTTTAAGATGCTATATTGATATAATGGTTGCATATATGTTACATATTGTAACATAATGTATATATAAATATAAATTAGTACTATGTCAGTAGCATCACTCTCTAAAATGTTGCAAGTAATTCTTAGAATTCTAATCCTAAGAGCATCTTATGAGTCCCAATTAAAGAGTAAGATAGCATATGGAAAACTGGCCAGGATATCAGTTGTGGGGCTGCCAACAGAACCCCAGTCCTCAGGCCATATCTAGCCTGTTGGTCTTATACTACCAGCATTTTCTGATTATTTAACTACAGAGGAAAAACTCTAAAGTATTTTACTACTCCTGGGGTAATTTCAAACATAGCTTTAAATGATAATGATTTTGGCATAAATCATTCTCTGCACAAAAGATGGTATATATCCTGATTATTATGTGAGCCTGTGTGTGTCTGTGCATGTGTGAGAGTGTGTGTGTGTGCATGTCTGTGTGGATATATGAGTGAATAATGTTGTCATAAAATAGACTGGAAGCTTTGGGAGCTTGAAGCAATATCTTTCTTCACTAAACTGCTTTATTACTGCCATTCCCTCCCTCCTGGGCATGCAGTCAGCTGAGACTAGGCCAAATTGGCAGTCATTTTCAGAGAGCCTGGCAGGCCCGTGATCTCTGGGAGTTCCGGGGCTGCATTTCCTTCTCAACCAACCCTTCCAAGGGTCAGTAGCCACCCTGACTCCCAGGCTCCAGCTCGCCCGTACTGGGATATGAGTCAGGACCAATATAAATTTATATCTTAAAGTCATACTGTGAAGGCAAGCTCTACCCCCTGAGGTATTTTCATAGTGACAGTTCTCTTTCTGACTGCTTTCCTAATCCTCTAACTTCATAGCACATCATGCCAGAATTCTTATAAGTGGCCAGAAGGAAGAAGGCTTTTTGGTGACCAAGGGGTTAACTTGATAATATAGTTTTTCTTAAAAAAAATAATTTGGGGAGATGTGTTGACTGTTGATAAGCAGACCTGAAATAATAATAGCAGAGGCTGCTTATCACAGGCAGGCAATAGTTCTATGACAATGTTCCAGCTGATGAAAAAAATGGGAACAAAAATTAATAGTGACAGTACTGGGAGAAACAAGCCATAAATTCGATACTAAGTCATAAAATACAGAGTAACCCAATAAACACATGCTACTGTTATTATATTAATATTGTTAAAAATATCATAACATTTTAAAAATGGAATAGAGGTGAAAGAACACTTTTTTTAGAGGTAATTTTCACTCGTTGTGGCTTAGAGGCAGAGGAATTTTTTTTTTCTTTTACTAAACATACTAAAACTCTAACTTGGGTAGCATAGTCAAGAACCTGACTTAGAAACAGAGCAAACAGAGGATGATCACATTTCTTCTCCAAAGGAGGGATGGAAGATGGAACTACCATTTATTGAGGGATTTTTTAAATGAGGCAAGCACTTCGTATTTGTAATGTCAACGCATTTTACAAATAATATTTGAGGCAGGACTTATTTTTCACATTTTTGAACTAAGAACAGTTAAGGACATTGTCCAAAGCAACACAACTAGTAGGTGGCAGAGTTGAAACACAAATCGAAGGCTGTCTGGATTCCAAATTTATAAATCAGATGTTACAAGGACCAGAGCCTTAAGTACAGAAGAGACCAAAAGAGGGGGTCGGCTGTGACCCCCTCAGGGAACGTTGGGCCCATCTAATCAGCGCTGCTGGCACACAGTGACAGCTGACTGTTATCACTTCTAGACTGGCTGATTTTTCCAAATAAGCCAAGAATCTAGATTCTCATGTGAAGCCTCACTTTTTAACCATGAGCATAAAGGAATCAGGCTGGGTCCCTTGAATTGCCCAATGGCTGACTTTTGAGACATTGTCCTCTCAAGTCCTTATTCTTACCACCACTCCACACTTTGATTAATGCCTGTTTCACTTTAGATATTTATCCTTCAAGAAGTACTTTCATTCTAGACTCTCTTAGCCTAATATTGTGTCTTTCCCCTCTAGAAATCCCTAATCATGTCACAAATATTAACTGCAGTCCAGTGAGAAGTGCATTGTCATGTAGAAAAGGAGAACACTAGTTACTAAGAAAGTTTCAAATCTGGTCCTCATCATTGGAGTTTTATTGCCTTTGAGAAGCTTGCATCAGTTTCTTGACTTGTAAAATGTAAAAGATCAATAATGAAAAGAAGTCCTTCTTAGAAAGCATAAAGGACTTTAGCATTCTTATTTCCAATTGGTGAAATAGATACAATGAGGTCATTTGACTAGACCGAGTGTGTGCAACTCACTAAACATGTACACAAAACTGATTGTTCTACACTGTTGCCCAGATTTCTGGAAATGAATTTGATGATGGTGACCCTCAAATCGATGTGCCAAAGCTGGCTAAATAAAAGGCCCTTTAGTATCCAGAGCCCCTTATTTGCCCAGCTTGAATATGACCAACATGACATATCAAATTAGATGTCTGTATAAATTTCAGAAAATCACACTGGATTTATGAAGAATAATTTGCTAATGTTTTTAATCTCCCGATGGCTAGCCTTGTAAATAACAGAAATGAGTTCACTGCCGGATACACATTCTATTTCCATTTCTGGTTGTTTTCTTCCCCCTTTATTTCAGCCCTCTGTGTGTGATAGGCTTTCATTCTCGACAAGACATCAGAACTTGACTTAATAGGCAGCAGGGGTAAAATCGCCAGCTCTTTACATGTAGGGAATCCTGAGGTACATACAAGCCTCGCTCTAAGATGTGATAACGTAATCTAAAGCCAGGCCCAGCCTGTCAGTTCAGGTCTAAAGGGATTTGATTCAGTGTCAGAACCTTTGGCTCACAAGGTCACTTTCTGTTCTTGCTTTTCTTATAACAAAAGCAGGAAGAGGGGGGCGGTGCGGTGATTCTGGGGTGTGTGTGTGTGTGTATGTGTGTGTGCTTGCGCGCGTGTGCATGCACACGTGTTTTTTCAAGCCTTGCGAATTCCTCAGCTGCTGTTTGTTGAGCATAGGGCCTTTATTTCGGCCTCCTGAAACATTTTCATTAGACAGGAGCCTCTGAAGTATGCCCGAGACGTGGATAGTGCAACTAAAAATCGTAGGCCTCTCCAGAAGCAGCCTGATTGAAATCAGCACTGTGTCAGGGCCTGTCATATCTCAGAAAAGACATAAAACACACGGAAACATCAATAAGCAACAAGCTTCTGACAGCTCTGAGACATTCCAGCTGACAAGAAGAGAAAGGGGGTGAGGTTAGGGCTCAGGGGGGATATTTAAAATGCCTAACAGCCAGCCGAAGTGTTGGCAGGCTTCAGGGAGGCCGAGAGAAGACAAGATAAAGTCTATCAGGTTATCACCTGGTTCGAGGCGGACTCCTCCTTCCAAGGCCACTGGGATGAAATGATGACACAATTGCTCGCACCTCATCCCACCCCCCTTTATTTTTAAATGTTTCCGAGAATCAAGCTGCATTTATAGTGTTGCCCAGACAACGTTTGTGCAAGAAAAGATTTTTTTAATGTTAAAAAGAAAAAAAAAAAGGAGAAATCTGTGAATTAAAGAATTATGCTTCTAGCTACAATGTACAGAAATCAAAAAGGATTAACAAGGTTTTTTTTCATTTAATTTCCTGTACACCAGAAGCTTTTGTTAAGAGATCAGAGATATTGCTATTTATTGAATTTTTAATATGATCTTTATTAAAAGGCAGCACACATGTTGGGGTTTCCTTCTCTCTCTCTCTCTTTTTTTAACATGCATGGATATAAAAATCAAAGGCCAGGAATGAACCATGGTTGTTTGATTTCAGTGCTTTTGTAACATGGGTGAAGATTTGGATATAGTACATATGTAAAATTGTTAAAGAAAAACAGATAAATGGCCCTCTACTTTTGAAAATGGTTTTTGGCCTTCGGAAAAAGGATCGGTCATTAGGTGTTAACCCTTCAAGTATTTCAGTCAGCTAGGAGAATTTCCAGAAAAGTCTTCTAGCCCCGTATGATCCATTACAGGAAGGTAAATGAAAGAAAGAGATAATGATTTAGGTTCCGGTTTTTATTCTCTTTCATAGGCTTATGTAGGGCACATATTCTTCCTACGTGCAGACCTCTGGCTGATATTCAAAGAAATCTCTCTTCATTAAAAAAGTTGAGATGCATCCTTGGGGGATGCAAATTGGTAAATTTGGATTCTAGAGTCATAGATCACAGATTCGAAAGGAGGGGTTGTTAATACCCTTAAGAACTTGAAGGCTGAGTTCATTCTTTAGGATCTAGAGGTTATTTCTGGAGACCCCAACTGTGTGTGCACAATTCTGCTTTTCCCATACTCAGATCTTATCTATTTTATGTCAATTATCCCATACTCATTTGTGCTTTCACGTAAAACCAACCAACTTTAAAAAATGGAAAAGATAGACATACAGTAAAAAGCAGTGTGGTAGAAAACCAAGTAGTCCAGCACCATTGCCTGAATTACCTGGGGCAATTTTCCCCTTATCACTGTTTCAGTTTTTCATCTATGAAATGAGAATAATGATACCAGGAGTTGTTGATAGGGTGAAATGAGATACTGTATATGAAACTCGCTTGTAACCTACACAATGCAATTCTTTTGTCATCTTTTTAATAAAAGCAAAAGAAAGAGAAAAAGAGTCCAATAATGAAGGAGAGGAAATTAATAGCATAAAAACTTAGGCTACAGTTAGCAACAGCTATTGCACAAAAATGTATTGCCAAGTCCACCACCCGGTTTGCTATGCTAGAGGAGCACTGGGATTCCCTTCCAGCCATCAAAATGCAGAGCAGGCAACAGCTGAAGTGGGAAGCAGGACCACGTTACTGTGGATGACTAATTATAATAATCCAAGGAATGTGATCTGATTACCGGTGCCTCATGGTTCCCTTGTATTACGTCCTCTGACTCTTACAACAGTCTTATGAGAAAATAAGTGTCTTTAGTCTGATGTTCACACACACAAAAAAAACCTACAGAAAGTTTAAGTTTCTCCCCCACCATCCTATTAGAGAATTTTTTGTTTTATTAGAAGCACATCCTCTTCTTTGCAATTTTTCTTGCTCTTGTCGTCCAAGGAATCCTGGTGGTATTAGAAGCCTGGGAAGAAGCCATACTTAGGCCTAATGACAGAGGAAGGAAAGAAAACAGAACAGAACAAAGTCAGAGCCAAGAGTTTCCATGTCTGGTAGTGAGTGGAGTCTTCAATACTGACATGGTCCTGGCAGGGGCTGAGGGTCCTTGCTTTCCTGGTTCTTCTAACCTGGAAGGTTCCTCATTATTTCATGACTGCACTACAACCAAACTTCAGCCCACATCCCTGAAAGAACAGGGGACTGCAGGGAATGGTGGTCTCTCATGTTCTGTGCTGTTTCCATGTTCCTTTTGCATGCCCTGTTGGTTGGTTAGATAGGAAATCCAAATTAAAAGCCACCTTGTACCTGTAGAAGTTGGCATTCTGGCCAGTTTGAAAGTTATGCCAACGCTCTGTGAACTGGCTTAGTGAAACTTCCCAGGTTAATAACTGCTCAAGCTTGGGTTTAAAAAGGTGTCTAGAAAGCATTTCTAGCCACACAAATCTACACTATGAATTCCTACTATCTTATTTAACCAGCTATAGGGGAAAATCCCAACATTAAAAGCTCCTTTTAATGTCCTACCAAACACAGTTTGATTGGAAGTTTCTTGAGTCCAGCTCTATGGATATTTATCCATGAACTTCTATTCCCTAGAACAACATCCAGAATAAAACTGAAGTTGAAGTAAAGCATTTTCTGTTTTTGCAGCCCTCTGGCTCTTTTGACACTTAAATTATAACAAAATAAGAAAACTTTAAAGTAATATGTGTGACTCACTATAAATGTGATGATGTGTGCTTCAGTTTTTTTTAATGTTTATTATTCATTCTTTCATATAAAACTACTTAATATGGAAAACCAAATATCGTATGTTCTTACTTATAAGCGGGAGCTAAGCTATGAGGATGCAAAGATATAAGAATGATATAATGGACTTTGGGGACTTGGGGATTAACGTTGGGAGGGGGCTGATGGATATAAGACTACATATTAGGTACAACGTACACTCCTCAGAAATTACCACTAAAGAACTTATTCATGTAACCAAAAACCACCTGTACTTCAAAAATTATTGATATTAAAATTAAAATTAAAAAAATTAAAAACCTATTTACAAACCCAATGCTATCTTGCATTCGATAATATTATATATTAAACAAAATAAATTTTCATAAAAGCTATTTTCTCATCTTTATAATAATATAAAATATTTACTGTTGTGTTATTTTATGAATGATACTATTTTAATAAAGTTATTTGCATTCTGCCAAAAAAAAAAGCCACTAAGTGAACAACTTCTATATGTTAAGTGCACGCTGGATGTCAGAATTTGTTGTTCAACTCTCTTTGGCTCCATGGTATTTTCTGGCATAGAATTTCTATTAAGGTAAACTATGGGGCTGGTAAGAAACTGATTTGATGCAGGCGGTTTTTCCATAATGATACCTATCTTGATAATTCCCAATGTTCAGATTTTAGGCTTGTGGGCAAATACTCAGTTTTCTGGGCTCCATTAAAAGATTTATTTTCAGGTTGGAGGAAATGAGGAATTTTTATAGACATAGAAGTTGTAGGGAGCTTTGTTTTATTTGTGGCGAAAATATCATGCTGAAAAAAAATATAGTGGCCAATACTTATCAAAAGAAAGAGAACTGATGAGAAAAATAATATAGAAAGAATCTGCATTTCTATATTATCCAAGCAATAATTTAAGATAGAGAACATATTCAGTGCTTCCCATGATTTTTCATCATCTTACAAAGTTTAAAGATAATCTTTTCATTATCTTAAATGTTGATTATAACATTTAACTCCTTTTTCTCTCAATTTTGACAGATATACAATTGCACATCATCATGCTGAAACAGTATTTTAATGTACAACTAAATATATTTCATTTAATGGCTAAGGAAATAAAATCTAGAAAATTTACAGATAAACTAGTATTACAAGTCCAATAATTCACTCACAATGGATTCTCAAGAGAGAGTGATACAAAATGAACATTATGCACTATCTTATCTTTATTTACATTTGTCAGTTTTGCTGTGCACATGACCTGAACACTGTTTTCCCCTAAGAAGCATTTGTTACCTTCTCACTTGGAAGATCAGTGACTTTTGCCCCTTCTGACCATCATCCTTTCCCCGCAAAAGGGAACTGAACTCCGAAATTCACCTTTCTAATTAATACAGACAGTTGCATGGTTTTAATAATAGTCTTCACATCTCTCTACTTGTCTGGAAGCCTCCAGAGGGCGGAACATAACAGTTATGGTTTCTATTGCCCCTGTTTTCATTCCACCTGGTGGTGCTTAGTAGAAGCTCCATGACGACTGTCAACAACTGAATACATTTTATCAAACATTTTATATTAAATCGAGCTGAACTTTTAAAAGCCTGGGAGTTGCTATGACGTAGAAGTCAGAGGCTTGGGCTTACAGAACAGACTTACTTTCAAATCCACAAAATATCTAATCTTAGTTGTGAGACCCAGAATTAGGAGACATGACTTCAATCTCACTAAGCTTGTTTCCTCATCTGCAAGCAGGGAATAATACGGATCGTCGTGAGGATGAAATTAACTCAGATAAAGTGCTTAGCATAAAAGTTACTTAGTTACTTACTTTAACTCTTACTGTTATCATGATTAGATAACTTCTCCAATATTGTTTTAGATAATTGCATTTTAATGAATGTCCTTGGCTTTGGATAGCTTTGTAAAGCATTTTCAAATCCAAGTTCTGGAAATAACATGTCACCCTTTTTTTTCCCTTCCAGATTATACTTAGTAGTCACCTAAGAAAAGAACTAATCAGCTATTTGAGTCATGATATATAGCAATTCGTATAATCCAAGAATCTCTTATTCTAGGAATTAAATATCATATTTATTTTCTGAACTCTTTGCTTTTTAAACCATTCTTATATTTTAGTTGTTAATTGCATTAAAATTTAAAATTTTTGAATCATTACAGTGATGGTTAAAACTACACAACTAAAATTTGTTCTTCTAGTCAGAATATTTATTTGTAGAAACCTGGCGATTAACTTCCTGGAAGATATTTATATAGAAAAAAATTATGTGTTTTATTCCCAAAGAAAACAGAACAACAAATGAAAAGTCTTTAATGGGATGTTATTTACATGCTCTTTTTTCTGTCTACTTTTTCAAAACAAATGTCCCTATTATATGAATTAGCCCATCAACGTTACCATAGGCAGATAAATAAAATGTATCCAAATACCAAAGATGGGTTGGGAAGTCCTTTGGACTGCTCTTCTTTTTTTTTTTTTGAGACGGAGCTCACTCTGTCGCCCAGGCTGGAGTGCAGTGTTACCATCTCGGCTCACTGCAACCTCCGCCTCCCTGGTTCAAGGGATACTCCTGCCTGCAACCTCCGCCTCCCTGGTTCAAGGGATACTACTGCCTCAGACTCTCAAGTAGCAGGGACTACAGGTGCACGCCACCACACCTGGCTAATTTTTGTATTTTTAGTAGAGACAAGGTTTCACCATGTTGGACAGGATGGTCTCGATCTCTGGACTTCGTGATCCGCCCGTCTCAGCCTCCCAAAGGGCTGGGATTACAGGCTTGAGTCATTGTGCCAGCCCTAGACTGCTCTTCTACTATGAAACCTCTCAAAAGGCCATTCATCTAAACTGCCTCATCCACAATATTCTTAATGACAGGACAGAACAATACCATCCTAGTACTCACCGAAGCTAACAGTTTGACAGTACTCACATTTTATTGATTTCCTGGATTCTTCTGTTTGGGGAATGAAATGCTACTGACCTAAGTAGGTATTTTCCATCCAGGCATATGACAGACAGCCACTGTAGACATCTCAAAAGAGGACTATTCTAAAATACACCCACCTGAAAAGTACAGGTCACCAAGTGTATTTCAACTGTAGGTTCTTTACCAAATGTGCATTTTTAATTCCTTCCCCCCAAAAAACATATTTTAGCTTTTCTGTCTTTTCTATCAGATGTAGAATGAATACAATAGTAGCATCTATCCTTGAAGGATTTTTGTGAGACTTAAATAAAATAATCCTTGGAAAGTACTTATTCCAGTGCCTCGACCATTGTAAGCATTCTGTAAATATCTTCTATTTTTAAATGTTACTACTTTATAATGAATCTAAATATCCAATTCCAGAGTAGTAATATATTAGTTTGAATAAATGAATTATAGACAATAACACTGATAGAGAATTTTTGTTACTTTTAAAAGATTATAAAATTTTGAAATAGAATTAAAGCTCCTGTCTAACTAGAATTACATGGTACACAGTTATTTTTTAAAGCCATCTTGGTTTTCCCCTAAAAAAAATCACTTTAATTTTTATGTAAATATATGAAATTGTGTGAATAAATAATATGTGAAAATCAGAGAGACTGAGGAAATGATTGACATCTGGATTACTAACCCATTTTCATCATAACTTTGGAAAGATTATCAGAGGTATAACATAGGAGGGCAGCTCATAACCTTCTCAAGAAATTAGGACAGTGAAAATGATCTCAAATTATTACAAGAGATTTGAATATATTCGTGCTGACCTTTTATCAACAGCATTATTTGGGAACAAAGCAAACCACCAGGAATTGAATCTTCAATCTTTCTCTTTCTCTCTTTTTCACTAAAGGATACTATAAACAAGAATTTGTGTTCATTTACACAGTATTGAAAGCAAGAGATGGGGAAGAAATGTTGGAATTATCTCGCTTTTTAATATATGTGTTCAAATGGGGAATGTTTATGATTCTACCAAAAGGAGTACCAAGTAAATGATGCAACAGTGCTGTGAAAACTTTAACTCAGCTTTCTGACCATTTGATTTATTTATTTTCTGACCATTATAATTTATTCTCTAAACAAGATCTAGCTAAAAAATAAGAAAAAAAGAACGTCCAAGTAAAAGAATTGTGTTATGATGGTTAAAAAAGAGCAGAATTAGAATCAAGCCAACACTTTCAAAGAGTGGGACATTCTGCAGACACACTGGTCCATTCTCTTGAACAAGTCATGGTCACGGGACAGGAGATGTGCTGAACTGAAAGAGATTCGCAGGCATAGCAGCCAGTTTCAATGCGGGCTCTGCAATGTACCTTGTAAAAGATATGTAGGTTTAATAATGGAAGCCAAGCACAGCCTGAGTATCAGTAGATGAACATTTATTGAAATGGATACATGTAGATCATTGGCTGGAAAAAGCAGATTGCAAGAACTGTGTGTATAGTACGATCTCATTTTACTAAAAATACATGCACAGTGAAAGATCCAGCAGATGCATAAACTGATAACTGTAGCGTTGTCTGTAATCATAAAAGAATTTTTTTTAAAAGAACCCTTCTGATTTTCTATTTACCCTGCCAAAAGAGCACTGGGAATTGTTGTGTGTGTGTGTGTGTTTCATAACTAAACAGACCCAAATATCAATGGGAAAAATGTTCCATTGAAGCAGACACAACCATGCTACCATGTAATCATTTTTACACATTGTGTTTAAGAGCCTTTTGTATTTTTCAAAGTCAAGTTCACTGATCACTTCCTTTGATGTTTACCTGACAATCAGTGCTATTTTTAGGAGTTAAAGGAAAGCAAACTGATTTTTCCTTTGCCTATAGTTATTAGAAGATGCACTTAAAACCCCTGATTTGAAACTGTGTCATGAGATACTGAGTGGGTACTGAGTGAACTAATGAAAGCCTCTTTGGAGACACTTGATTCTTAGAATCTCAAGTAGTACTGTGCTGGAATGTTACACTGCGGCCCATAACTTTAGCATGCAGTCAATAAATTCTAAGCCTCAGCGAGCAAAGCTCCCTCTGTGTGACTTCCCTCATAAAGACAATTACTGTGCTGAAAACGCGTCTGCATTTACAAACAACACTTGAATGCTCCTGTGCCCCCTTCTGCTTCTGATTAAGAACTATTATTTATAAAAGGTTATCAAATTCTAAGTAAAGTTCATTCTCTTGTTGTTTTTATGATGTCACATGTACCATTTTAATTAAAGCACCCTGCATTGTAATGAGTTTACAATTTATTTGCATTCAATTAATGAGCTTTGGAAAAGAACCATATTCGCATACCCTCTTCTACTCTTTCCCTTTTAAAATGTTACAAAGATAATTATCTGGGAAATGGAAACTCTGAAATCGGGAGTTTCAAAACCATTTGAATCACATTAAAAACATTACCAAGTCTAAGAAGTTATTTTTCTGACAGGGATATACCCGAACCCGGGCCATGGTTTCTGATAAGCTGATGCGATAATTTCTCTTTGGCAACCCATAAAGATTTGCGGGCATTTAATAGGTTCCTCATGAAGAGAGACACAACATATAGAAAACAAGGATGCCATTGTCATTTGGGGATGGTTCACCTTGGAAAGCTGAGATTGTGTAGAAAATTCAAATGTTTCTAATCACCTTTCTCTGATAATGTGGCATTAATCCTACCTTATATTTTTCCTTCTTGTTTTCGTGGAAGAAATACTCGTTCCATATTTCTTGGGTTTTTTAATACTGAATAAAGTTAACTGAAGTTTCGTTCATTTTAAAGAGGGTAACTGGGATTTTAAATGCAACCTGACTTTAGCTTTCTCTTGTATAAATTTGGAACATTTCACATTATCTGAGTTACTTTTTTTTTTAATCTCTCATGAGAAGTGAAATCATCTCAATGTTTCCTTGCTCATTTCAATTCTTTGATGTAGCATTATCTTTTCCCCCCATCATGAACATCCTCTATGGCAATAATCCCTTTCCTCTGCAACAAAAGAATCTGGAGTTTTTCATTAAAGTCCAGTTCAGCAAAATACAGCCATCTGTTTGACTCTGTGTCTTAAATGTCACATTGCTTTGATGAGAGACCAGATGCCCAGCCGACAACTGTACAGATGCAATTGGTCGGGTACCAAACATCCTTTGATGGGAGACCAGATGCCCAGCCGACAACTGTACAGATGCAATTGGTCGGGTACCAAACATCTAACTTCAGGGCCACTTTATAGGTACATATTTGGACCTTGACCAGTTTTCTCCTTAATAGATGAAAACAAGGGGAGTGTTTGAGTCATGTTAATATCTTTATTAAGTTGTACCACAGTTTGCTCTTTTTGAAGATTAATTCTGGTCTTTGTCTGTCTTCTTTTGAATCTACCATTCAATCGTGGTTGAAAAATGTCTACTCCTCCCTCTCCACCCTGTCCCTTCTGAAGACCCTAACCCTCGAGGCTCCCTCTGTTCTCCCCAAACTGAACGTCTTGGTGTTTGATTTTCCCACTCCTGATTTTACACTTCCTCCACCCTGGCTCTGAGACCTGGACTAATGCCTCCCTTTCAAGTCTGCCCATCCCCTTGCTTCGAATACCACCTCTTCACAAAGCTCTCTTTATGTGTTTTGTGGCACTGGGGAGTGGTTTTGGGAAGTGGGTAATGAATGTATTCACGTATGTAGTGGAGGGTGAGAAAATAGAATGGATAACTGGATTTTGAACAGACTCGTTATCCAAACTCAAGACACCAAAACATGAAATTAAAGTAAATGGTTTATATATCACTTAATTATGTAATATATTTCAAATTCTACAATGGTAGGGGTCAGATATTTTGTTTCTTTTTTGTTCAGCCTCTTTCACTAAGGACTTAACAAGTAACTCTGAATGGAATGCATGACTTTTCAGCAGGAGAACGATGCAAAATGACTGTTTTTAGTTAGATGAAACCTTCAAGAACATTGGAAAAGCCTCTAGTTGGTCCATAGGTGGATAACTGAAAAAGGCCTGGAAACTCTTCCATACTCACTTAAGGCCAAAGGCCCATTTGTACCAGAACTAGGATCGGCATTCCATCCCCTCAGCCCCGATTCAGTCAGGACCACTGTACTTTACCAAATAATTGTAAAGCTTAGATTGTTATGATAACTCATTTTGGCATCCATACCTTACCGGCTATTCTAGGGTTAACCACTGAAGTTCTGGTCAATATTTGAGCTTTTATTAAGTTATGGAGTAGCCAAAACTGTATGCCTGGTGGGGAGGGGAAAACCGTATGCAGTATTTTATGTACTCTAGCAAGGTATAAATTGATTAGAAAGTCAATAGACAACGTATAGGCATTTCAGAGTATTTGTCTCCACCAAATCTCCATGTGGTGAGGAAAGGGCCATGAAATTTAGGGTAAAAAGAGTATCTGTGCCATCGACTTAACACATTTGCCTTCAGAGTGTATTTCACTAATCACAATATGGACAGCTACTAGATGTAAGGACATTTTTGGGGGCTACTTAGGAAAATCAGAGTCTGGAAGACAATTTAAGCTACAAAACAGCAAGCATTTATCCAGGAGGGAAAGAAGCCAGGGGAAGTCTTCAGAATGAAATGATCTCTGCTATAAACCTAAGTAATTTAAAGAAAGAGTTTGGAAAGGGAGGAAGGGACAGAAAAAAATTATAGATCACTAGAGCAAAGAGATATCAGACTACAAAAATAATAAAGGAACCAGATTCTCACACCACATTTAGTAGCCCAGATCTGTTTTATGGGCATTGTGAAGCCAGTCAGGGCCTACTGAAGGCAATGCTCTGATGAGATCTACATTTTTGGGAGGCCTTGGTTTAGACAGGGGCGAGTTGCAGGGAGACCAAAGGCCGGGAGGCAAGTGACGATGCTGTGGCAGCCTCTGATTGAGAGAGACTGCAGAGTTCTATGAAGGCAGCATCCAGATTGCTTCTTATGTTTAACTGGCTCTTGCTAAATCCTGTTCTGTTTTTCTTCTCCCTTCTCCTTGCCTCCTCCATCTGGAAGCCTGAAAGTGTCCCAGCATCATGTACCTGACCAAACCCATTCCTTGCAACCTCACCTCAATCACAAAGCTGAAGGACAAATGGGGAGTTCAGTGTGTGCCTGGACCATATGCCCTACATTGGATCTCAAAGCATGTCCTCATGGAACTTAATAATACTAGCTGATGTTTATTGAGTATTTCTTATATGTCTGGCATTAATACCTACAACAACCCTCTGAGGGAGGGACTATTATCATTCCACTTAACACGCAAAGAAATGAGTAGAGAGAGAGAGGAGAAGGTAATGTGCTGAAAGTCACACAGCTTGGAAGAGGTGGGATTGGGACTCAGACCCATACCATTGAACTTTGGTGCCCAGCCCTGACCACTCAGCTCCTTTGCCTGCCTCTTCTACGTGGCTGTAATAGGTGGGATTAACCACCATCTGTTATTATATCCTGTCAATAGAAAATCCAATTCCAGGTTCCAAAGGACCAGCAGTCAAGTGTACATTTGAAACAGGTCTCACTGAGAAATTTGCAAAACCTATGTGAAGAAATTCACAAAAGTTAATGCAAGGCCATAAAAGAAGACTCAAACAAATAAGGAAACATTATATGCTCCTAGACAGTAATGCAGAGGACTCTGAGAATGGCAATACCCTACCAAATGATTCCGAAATTTAATATAACTCCAAACAAAATGGCAACAGGAGTCTCTGGAACTTGAAAAATAAATCATAATATTTATCTCAAAGAAAAATAATGTACACAAATAGCCAACAAATTTTAAAAATATAAACAAAGGACAACAAAAAATAGTGGGAACTGGGATTGCTATGCAAACAGCAAAATATATTACAAAGCTGTAATCATTAAGAGCATGTATTTGTATTGCCTTAGAATAGTAAATCACTGGAGAGATATAGAAACACAGAACGAAATATATAAATATAGATAGAAAGATGATATAGATCTATATAGGTATAGACATACTGTATATATTGGAATTTAATATGTAACAATGGAGTGATTTTGAGATAGTGAAGAAATGGAAGAATATCCAGTAAATGTTAAAAAAAAACTGTTCAGTTGAGAAAAAAGCAAAAAAGCTACAGCACTATGCAGAATATTCAAAATAAACTATAGATACATTTAAAAACTAAAGAAAGAAACTTAAATTATCAAAAGAAACTCTTGAAGTACTTTGTTTCATTTTCAAAAACCTTTTTATTTACATACAAAATACCAATGCCAAAACAAGAGAACTCAGTACATTGGGCTTTATCAAATGTGTAACTTGGTATGAAAAATATCATAAACTGAACTAAAAGTCAAATGATAGTCTTGAGGAAATCTTTGTTACTGCAAACAAAGAAGTATTATTTATAATATAAAAGAACTCCTTTAGGTCAATAAGTTGAAGACAATCTACCCAATAGAAAAATTGGTGCCTAGATTAACCAAAGCAATCTTAAAAAAATATTTTTTTGACAGTTCTTACTTTCCAATCTCAAAACATATTACAAAGCTACAACAATCAAGACAGTGTGGTACTGGCAGAAAGATAGACAAATAGATAGAACTGAGACTTCAGGGGAGAAAAACTTTTCCATTTATGGTGAACTGATTTTTGACAAGGGTGCTAAGGCAACTCATTGAAGAAAAAATAGCCTTTCAACAAACTATTCTGGAACAACAGGATATTCACATGCAAAAGAGTGAAATTGGACCCCTACCTCATATCATATGAAAAAATTAACTCAAAATTGATCAAAAACCTACACATAAGAGTTTAAAACAGGTTGGGTGTGGTGGCTCCTGCCTATAATCCCAGCACTTTGGGAGGCCAAGGCAGGCAGATCACTTGAGCTCAGAAGTTTGAGACCAGACTGAGCAACATGGCAAAACCCCATCTTTACAAAAATACAAAAAAAGTAGTCAGGTGTGATGGCATGCACCTGTAGTCTCAGATATTTCGGAGGCTAAGGCAGGAGGACCACTTGAGCCCAGGAGATCAAGGCTGTAGTGAGCCAAAATCACGCCACTGCATTCCAGCCTGGGTGACAAAGTGAGACCCTGTCTCAACAACAACAACAACAACAAAAGAGTTAAAAACATAAACAGTTAAAAGAAATAAAGGAGCAAATCTTTGTGAGCTTGGAGTAGGCAATGATCACAAATGACATGAATTAAAAGTGTCCCAAAAAAATTGGTTAATTTGACCTCATCAAAATTGAAAACTTTCATGCTTCGAAGGACACCATCCAGAAGGTGAAAAGATAACCTACAGAATGAGATAAAATATTTGCAGATAATGTATTTGATAAGGGACCTGTATCCAGAATGCAAAATTCTTACAACTCAATAATAAAAAGACAACCCAATTTAAACATGGACAAAGAATGTGAATAGACATTTTTCCAATGAAGATATACCAATAGCGAATAAACACCTGAAAAGATACTCAACATCTCTATTCATCAGGAAAATACAAAGCAAAAGCAAAATGTGACTACTTCACACTCCCTGGGAAGGCTGTAACAAAATGCACAGATAATAACAAGTGTTAGCAATGATGTGGGAGAATCTGGAATCTTCAGAGATGGCTGGTGGGAATGTAAAATGATTCTTTGGAAAACAATCCAACAATTCCTCAAAGGATTAAGCTTAGTTGTTAAATAACCCAGGGATTCCATTCCTAGATGTATACCAAAGACAATTAAAAGCATATGTTCCAAAGCTTGCTCATGAATGTTCATAGTGACATTAAAATAGCCAAAAAGGGCAAACACCCTCAGAGTCCATTAACTGATAAATGGATAGACAAATTATGGTACATCCATACAATGAAATATTATTCAGCCACAAAAAATAATGAAGTACTGGTACCTGCTACAACATGGGGGAAACTTGGAAAACATCATGCTACGTGAAAGAAGCCAGGCACAAAAGGCCATATATTGTATGACTGCACTTATATGAAATGTCCAGAAGAGGACAATCCATAGGGACAGAAAGTAGATTCGTGGTTGCCAGGGAAGGACAAGGGGGAGCGACTGCTAAATGGGTATGAGGTTTCTTTTCAGAGTGATCAATGCACAACTTTGCAAATACACAAAAACCATCAAATTGTACACTTCACACGGATAAACTTCAAAGTATATGAGTTATATTTCAAATAAGCTGCTATTGCTTTTAAGGACAAAGATTAAACAGAAAATTCACTGAAGGTCAACACACAATAAAGATAGGCTCCACTTCATTGGCAATTAGTAAAATACGATTAAAATCATGAGGAGGTATTATTTTTCATCCATCAGATTTGCAAAATCAGCACATCTGACAATCTCAAGACCTGCAGAGGATGTAATGTAATGTAATCAGAAATATCATAGAGACTGGTGAAACTTGAACTGGTACAGCTCCCTTGGAAAGCAACGTGGCAACACCCAGTAAAACTACAAATGCATTCATTGCCTCAACGATTTCACTTCTGGTTTAAACTGTAGAGAATATTTGCATGTGCACTCAGTGAGAAAGATATTCATTACAGCATTATCATTGACAGCAAATCATTGGAAACAATTTAATTTACTTTTTATCAAGGAAAGAATACTCAAAGAAATTGACATATTTGTATCATGGAATATTATGCAGCATATTAAAGGAATCAGGCAAATCTTTAAGTACTGCTATGTAACATTTTAAAGTCATTTTAAAATTGCAACAATAGGTACACTTTGATCCCAATAGTGATTTAAAACACACAAGTTATTGTGTATATGCACACGCATATATTCGTATTTTGCACCACAAAGATGCAAAACACACTGCTTATAATGGTTACCTCTGAGAAAGGAGTGAGTGTCAAGGAGGGCTTTAATTTTACACATGTTGTTTGTTTATTGTTAGTGAGAATTGCTTATCTCATATAGTTAAGAAGGAAGTTTGAAAGGAAGATAGGAAGGGAGTTAGGAAAGATAGGTAAGGAGGATGGGAGAAAAGGCAGAAGACAGGCAAATCATGGCTTATAAGGTTGGTGGGAGGCTGCCTGTCATTTGGCTTCCTGCAGAGAACCCCAGAAAGTCAATAGTTTTGTGACTATTAAACTCACAGTTATGGCTTTTATTGACTGAATTCTAATTTATAAAGTCTCTACAGCAAAAATTTTCATGCAGCATCCACAGAAATAATTATTAAAATACTCTGTTCTTGAAAATTATCAATAACACTCCCCCATCATCAACTGAGCAAACCTGTTGGATTAAAGCTATCAAAGATTGTTCACCAAGCAGTGAGGCTGCCTAATACATATGTTCTGCTCATGGTTCTCAGTTCCTTCTGCTACTTTGATTTAAGAGCATTAGGAAACTGTGTAATTTTTTTGGTCCTCTTTTTATTTCCATGGTAATTTATGTCTGTGGGTAAGCATTTTATTTTATCAGAGACATGGGGCTAGAGTTATTTTCCGAGGCGCTTGAGTTTTCCTTTGATGCCACTGAAATTAAAGGCAGAGCGGCAGAGAGTACCCATGCTGTTTGTCAAGGAGTCAGAGGTTAGAATTACATTTGCTGCCATTTATTGTGACTATTCCGTGCCAGTAGTTAGGGTAGCACTTCCATGGGCAATGCAGTATTATTAATATTGCAGACATCAAAACATTTGTGAATGGGATATAATTGACTTGTCAGTCACATTAACAATATCCCCTATGGAATACCCTTCCAACAATGGACGAGCAGAATATTCTTAGGTTATTTACATCAGAATCTTTAAGTCTTAAACCTTTGGAAAAAAAATACTAAAGGTTTATTTTAGCTTTAACACAATATGGAGATATAATTTTGTGTATGTGACGTATATGAGAGAGCTTACACTCAAGACTGCTAATAAATAGTTCTGAAAAACAAAGGATTGTTTTAATGAATAACAAACCAACCACCATATGAAAATATGGTGCAAAAGTTTAATCTTTTTTTTAATTGGGGTTCTCATGTTATAAGATTATGACAAAATTCCAGAAATGTTTAATTAAGTTTTGAATAGACAAAATAAATACTCAGAACTTTAAGCTAAGGCTTAAAAGTTTCTATAAGGTGGAAATACATAAAAACCCCATGTTATATATAGAGAGGAAGAAATAAAGAAATCATTAGCTAAAACATAAAATTTGAACGTGACTTAAATTTCTATCCTTCTATCAATAGGTTAAAATTAATTTTATCTTGAAATGGATCCTGGAGCAGAAGCAATTCTCTAGCTAAAAATAAAAGTTAAGGCCTCTTCTGATTGCAATGTAAAATTAATAGGGTTAGTAATGTATATGTAAATACTTAAATATCCAGAACACAGAAAAACTCAGAGGCATTATTAGGAAGTCAGTTTCTAAATGATATATAACATTTGTTTCACAAGCAAATTGCCCATTTTAAATTGGAATTACATTGATGTTTGAGGAAAAGAGAAAAACATTCAATAGAGTCACGTGATCTTTGAATTAATTTACCTGTGAATTTTTTTTTTTTACCATGAGACAGACATGCTGTTTTGTCATTTAAATTTTTACAGGAATATCCAGTAAGGAATTAATAACAAGCCATTTTATTTACATGAGAGCTTTCCGCTTTTTATTTCACCCATATTGTCGGCCCAGCTCAGAAAGAATTCTCAGATCTCATGGACTGAGTCCTTTTATGCACATAAATAAATACACTGAGTGAATTGTCTGATGGAAACATTCCACTGACTATAGCAAACATTCCCAACTACAAGACATTTGGGGATTTTACTGAAGACTCCTTCCTCTTTCATCTAAGTCAATGTCATAAGTAAAATAGATTTTAAAAAATTCTTTTAAAACATTCTACAAATTTGAAGTATTGTCATTACTTTACAATTAACAAATTTACCCCTAAAGAGGACTTTCGTTTTGAGCAACCCACTGGTTTGAATATCTAGATATGAGAAAACACTTGAATTGTTTGACAGATCCTTCATTCACATAATGAACATCTATTGAGCACCTACTATGCAGCAGTGGCTGTGGCAGGTGCAAGGATACAGAGGTGAGCAACACTAGTTGGGGAGAGAGACTTTTATTTTATTATCCTGAAGATGTATAACTACACATCTTATGAAACCATGAGAAAGCAGCTATAGGGCCAGGTGTGGTGGCCCACGGTTGTAATCCCAGCACGTTGGGAGGCCGAGGCGGGTGGATCGCCTGGGGTCAGGAGTTCAGGACCAGCCTGGGCAACGTGGTGAAACCCTGTCTCTACTAAAAATATAAAAATTAGTTGGGCGTGGTGGCAGGCGCCTGTAATCGCAGCTACTCTGGAGGCTGAG